>NW_027363175.1:1200000-1637098 GCF_046119375.1 Phyllobates terribilis
GTCTGTTGGGCCTGGGGAGTCTACTCCTGGGTGTCGGCCCTCGGCCCCAGGGTTTTCTCGTTTAAAGGACAGCTCTGAATGGTGTGACCTGACTTGTGGCAGCGGTGGCAGACAGGGTCCTTTGGTGGACGGCGTTGGTCGCTGATCCTCCCAGGGGGTGGCGTTGTCCTCTTCCTCCTTCTCATCCAGGGGACATCCTCAGGGCTGTCGGCTAGCAGGATCCTTCCTTCCTCCTCGGGCTCTGTCCGCAGCTGCAAGGTTCTCAGTACAGTGGTCAGGGTTTTGCTCAACTGACGCACTTCAGAGCGCAGGCTGTCCAGCTCACTAGGGGACGTTCCTTGCACCTTGGCTTCAGCAGCCACTGGGGAAAAGGTGGACGCTGCAGGCACTGGGGTAGCCCCACCCTGGTAACATTGGATAGTAGTTGTTTCCAGGGGCTGCAGTCCTTTTGTAGCCATGTCCTTAAGGATGTCAAAGGTGGCATCTGGATGATCCAGGGACCACCAACGCACAGTCCTGCTCTCCTCTGGAGATAAACTGTTCCTTCAGCATTTTATTTTCATTATTGATGCTGGTTGGACTAACCTGTTTCAGAGCTCGCAGGGCCCCTTGTAAACGCCAGGCATAGTCCCGATCACTGTCCTCCGGTTGCTGAGAGCAGTTGTAGAACCTCATCCGGAGGTCTGTCTCTGTTACGATGTTAGTAGATACCCTGAAGTCCAATGGCGTGGGCCAAGGAAGAGACTGAGACAAGAGTAGTGTGAAGGTCTATTTTAAACGTAAGTGCAAAAGGGATCACAGCAAACAGTTTATGAAGGTAAGTTCATTCCAAACAATACTTCTCAGAACATAATCTGTAAGGCACAGGCTTCCTTACTTTGTGGAATGTAAACGCTAACAATAGTCCAAGTTTACTTAGGTACAGTAATATGCAAACAGAAATAAGGATAGTAAGCAGACGTAGGTATTCCTCAGTTGATTGTGGACTCACGTAGTAAGTAGAGAAGACAAACTGGAATATGGACCTTGATGCTGAGGAATGCAGGAGGTGCAGCGGTGGAAGCAGCGATGTCTTAGGCAGAGCTGGAGCCGGGTATTAAACACTGAGCAAAGATGGTGACTTTACCGGAAATGTGAAGATCCAGGAGAAGTCCACTTCAGGAAGACAAAAGTTCTGAGATCCCAGAGAGAGTGAAACAACAGCCAGCGGTTCCTTTCAGCAGAAGTTCCCTTAGCAGAGGATTCAGGCAGCAATCCTTTCAGCGGATGACTAGAAGTAAACACAAAGTCAGCAAGACTCTATTCAGAGGGCTAGCACAGGTGAGTAGAAAGCTAAAAGCACACAATACTCAGGCAAGGCATGATTGCAACACATGCAGTTTAAGTAGATCCACAGGCAGGAATCACATGACCCCAGTGAGGCAGTGGAAGCCATCTTGGCTAAGGGAAAAACTACTGGCAAAGTAAAATTAAACCTGGCATCCTGACAGTCTCAATACGATTCTCAAAGACAGTCTGTAACTTTTTAAAGATTGCGGACACTGACTCTTGGTCTGCGGCCGACCAGGTTTCTACTTCTTGCTCCGCAGCACCGGTTAATTGTCCTAATACCACAGCGGCTCTTTGCTTGCCTGTCATAGAGTACGTATCCAGTATACCGCATATTTTCCGCTTAAATCCAGACAGGGTATCTGGTTTGCCGCTGTACTGGGGGAGCCACTTCGCTCCGGGGATGTACGGTAGGGCCATGTGTATGACAGGGGTTACAGGCCCTGCTGGTGGAGTGGCTGCTTCGGCCTGCTCGGCGTCGGGCACAAGTTGAGCATCAGGGCGGTTAACCGGTATTCCGGTGTTGTGCTGTTATTCGGACATTCTGTCGCCCCCCTAGCTAACTGTGGCCAACCTTCTCTTCTTTTCTTCCGGTAGGCCGCAGCTCCGCAGGTGACGTTCTTCTTCAGTACCTTGCGTCGCTTGCGTCCTACGTCAGAGCATTCACCGGCGCTCCTTCCAGGACCTGGCGCTTCTTGGTTTGACGTCGAGGCGTGGGGCGTGTCCGGGCCTTCGTGCGCTTTAGCAGGTACGCCTCTCAGTTTCCCGCGGTTACGCCCTTCTTCCCGCTCGGCGGCCCAACAATGGCGGCAATCTTCGCCACAGTTAAATATACAGTTTTTGATTAAAGGCGCACATTACCCGGTGGCAACGGACACAACACTCCGTCGTTGCAGCGGGCACAGGATCCTGTTCGTAACGCCAGGAAGAGATGACGAGCCCAAGGGATGGGGACTCGGCGCCCGGGCCTTGCTGTTGGTTTTGGGGGATGCCGCGGTGGCCGGTTCCCGGGGCCGTACCCTGGGGTCACTCTTAAAAAAAAGCAAGGAATTGGTGGAAAGGTGTATGGGAAAAGGGGAAAGTTCGTGACGCCACCTGTGGTGTCTGGTGAGACTCACCAGAGCTGCTACAGTCCTCTGAGGCCGGTGGTCGGGCAGCTTAGTTGGTTCTGCTCCCCACAGGTGGAGCGGGGCCTCAGGGCAGCGTAGGAGAAGGGATGCAGGACAGAGGGGACCCGGCCGGGTCAAAGGAAGAATAGGCACACACACGACAGTTCACTTCAGTACCTTTACTGGTGGTGTTTTCAGGCACGATCCGGGGTACTGTAGGGTGAAGGGTGCATTTCAGGACTCTCCCCAGTGAGCGGGTGTGGGGCCTCCTGTTTCTTGCCATTTCCTAGTAAGTTTATGACCTGCCTGAAGCTAGGCCTAACTTGGTCTCTGTCTTGCACCTGCTGACCTGGTGGTAGAGCCTTCTGTTGGAGTTCACACTCCCTGGTATCTTGGGCCTCAGTGACTCCTGACCCTGGTATTACGGTCAGCTTTTGGTATTCCTGGGACATGTAGTTCGCCAGGGATCCCAGTTGTTTCTGCTGGTCCTAGAGATCCTTGCAGACGCGGACCCGGTGTCCGGTAAGTGCTTGTGGGGTGAGCTGGTTAAGCTCCTCTGCCCCCTACGTAGCTCGCTTACTCCACTTGCCTTCAGCCTGCTCGGGGCCCTCACTAGGCTTCACACTGGCAGTAGGCCTCGCTACTCTTCACCGCTCTTATGGCGTCGGCACGCCTTGGGCTCACTACCTGAGCTCCATGAGTCTGGACTGTGCTCCACTGCAGGATGGCTACTGCAGGAGCTCCTCTCAACAGGCTTCCTTCTACAGACTGGATCCTCACAGACTGGAACTAGCTCTGTCCCAGAGGAAACTGTTCTCCAGACTGACTGCCTAGCTCCACCTTCCCTTTTTATATCCCTAACGGGCTCCCTCTGGTGGTCTGAGGTGGGAGGTGGAGGTGTGTGTATGCTATGAGGGCCTCTTGTGGAGGAATCCGTTCATGCACCCCTCTAGGATCTGTGGCACCAATGCATAGCAGGGTGCCACATTTGTATTCAGCCCCCTGTAGTCTACTACCCCTAAATAAAATCCTGACTGACCAATGAAGTCACATAATGAGTAAACTGAGTCCACCTGCGTATAATTTATTGCCAGTATAACTACAGCTGTTCTGTGAAGATCTCAGAGGTTTATTTGAGAACATTAGGAATCAAACAGCATCATGAAAACCAAGGAATACACCGGGCAGGTCAGAGATAAAGCTATGGAGAAGAGTAAAGCAGGGTTAGGTTATAAAAAAAATAGCCCAAGCTCTGAATAACTCACGGAGCACAGTTCAATCGATAATAAAAAAAAACGTAAGTAGTATGGTACAACTGCAAACCTACCAAACATGGCCGTCCACCTAAACTGACAGTCCTTGTATGGAGAGCACTAATTAGAGAAGCAGCCAAGAGGCCCATGGTCACTCTGGAGGAGCTGCAAATCCACAGCTCAGGTGGGAGAATCTGTCCACAGGACAACTACTAGTCCAGAAATCTGGTCTTTATGGAAGAGTGGCAAAAATAAAGAGTTTTTTGAAAGCAAGCCATAAAAATTCTGTATGGAGGAATATGTGGTGCCCATAATAATGTATGGAGGACTATGTGGGGTCCATTATTCTGTATGGAGGACTATGTGGGGCCCATTATTCTGTATGGAGGACTATGTGGGGCCCATTATTCTGTATGGAGGACTATGTGGGGTCCATTATTCTGTATGGAGGACTATGTGGGGTCCATTATTCTGTATGGAGGACTATGTGGGGCCCATTATACTGTATACCGGTTGACCCGTCATTTTGTCCAAGTTTTTCATTTTGGCTCTCTGAGTTTGGCATCCCTGGTTTAAGTCAAAGGATATCAGAAGAACAATAAGGGTTCACACTGTTTAAAAAAAAAATTTTGTGCTCAGGAGGAAAATAGTCCATTAATATCTTAACTAAACCTCCGGCACTAATAAGTGAAAAAACAACTGTATATCATTTCAAGAAATTTTTTTTTAATTCCAAAGAGTGACTGTAACAAGATAATAACCACCGGAACGTTTTGTTTCGGCTAATTGCCTTTATCAAGGTTATCTGTGTCAATGAAAAATATGAATACTACATTTAATATGGTCACACAAATAATAGAGCCATACATATTACATACATATATTTTTTTCCAAACATACATAAAGCTCATATGCAAGGTTGCCAAGTAGTGGGTCACATATTTTAAGCATAGGCGGTCATATTCAAGCGCAAATTGTACCTATAATATAAAAATAATCAGTAAGAAATCATCCAATGCCAAATAATGAAAAAAAGGGGAACTGGCAAACTTAGAATTCCAAAGGTATTCATTTCAGAACAAAGCAGGAGGTAGAATACTTGGAGAAATAGTGAAATATATGAAAAGTCATAAATATGCCCCAAAGGTAAAAAGAAACTGGAGTCCTCAGAGTGCGTATCAGAGAGTATCAAACTGAGTATATAGCTGTGCAACTTACTTATTTGAATCCAGGAGTATCACCAGGGTGCGTCCATGTGGCATAACTAACAGTCAGTGTGCCGGTGTATGCACATGGGAAATGTGTCCCATTTTATATGCGCCAGAACAGGAAGAGGTAAGTATGAATGGTGATGGCTGATAGATGTTACCTGGACCACCGCGGCCGAAAGATGCAGTGCAGTCTGCGTTCCATCGTCGTCCGGATGTGACGCGCCGGTATCATACTGAAAGAGAGCGGTGAGTTGCGTTCCACCGTGCGCATGCGCAGTGAACCCAAGGCGCGCTATGTGAAAATAAGACTTGGAACAGGGGAGACTGCATAAATAGATATATGAGAGAGGTGAGAAAGGTGAAAAGTCAAAGGATATTCATGTGTTTGAATGACCATGTCAACGTCCAGATCTAAATCCCATTGAGAATCTGTGGCAAGACTTGCTGTTCACAAACCATCCGCATCCAATCTCACTGAGCTGGAGCTAAGTTGCAAAGAAGAATTGGCAAACATTTTCAGCCTCCAGATGTGCGAACCTGGTAGAGACATACCCCAAAAGACTTGCAGCAGTAATTGCAGTGAAAGATGGTTCTACAATGTATTGACTTAGGGGGGCAGGTGACAATTTCCAGATTCATATTTTTAAATTTTTTAGAAAACCATGTATCATTTCCTTTACACGTCACAAATACTTGCTACTTTGTGTTAGTATATCATAAAAAATACCAATTATATATATTTAAGTTTGTGGGTGTAAAGTGAATAAAATATGGAAAAGTTCACGGGGAAAGAATACTTTTTCCAGACACTGTACTTGTCTGTGTCTGGTAGTTCTCACATGAATTCACCATTTCAGAAAAAAGAATAGAGTAAATAAGTTGGCGCAAGAACGAGTAAGTACCAGCAGTGCACTGTGTTCCATCTCTGGGATCCCATATATTTGCACAATTGGTGGACTCCTTAACTCTAACTAGCACTCCAAAAATATAGATGAGGTGGAGAAGTGGTCATACATGCATATGGATATCTCCACAGAGTTTTGTAAGAAGTAGTGAAAAACCTGGCTGAAACTTTCCCCTCTCCAATCCGTCCTGAACGTAGCAGCCAGGATCATATTCCTCACCAACCGATACACTGATGCCTCTTCCCTGTGCCAGTCATTGCACTGGTTGCCCATTCAATATAAACCTATCACTCTTACCCACAAACCTATCCACGATTCAGCACCGCCCTACAAATCCTCACTCGTCTCAGTCTACCACCCTATACATGCCCTCCGTTCCGCTAGTGACTTAAAACTAAAATCCTCCATAATCCGAACCTCTCACTCCCGTCTCCAGGATTTCTCACGTGCTGCGCCAATTCTTTGGAATGCACTACCCAGGACAATTCGATTAATTCCCAATACCCACAGTTTTAAGCATGCCCTAAAAACCCATTTCTTTAGACTGGCTTATCGCCTCAACACACTTATCTACTGTAACTGTCCCAGTTGGCCCATATTAAAATTTTCTTCAAAATCATGCTCATACCATCCATGCACTGATTAGCCTCTGTCTGTACTGTACACATACTGGCTGGCGACCAGTTCATGTAGTGTTATGTACTTAACCTATTTAGCATATTATGGCTGTATTATACAATATTTGTACATTTTACCTTTTGTGTCTCCCCTATTTTCTTATAGACTGTAAGCTTGCGAACAGGACCCTCACTCCTTTTAATATCTGAGTTATGCTTATTCTGTAACGTCTGTATTGTCTGTATAAGTCCCCCCTAAAATTGTAAAGTGCTGCAGAATATGTTGGTGCTATAAAAATAAAAATTATTATTATTATTATTCAGCACCTCACATTAACTATTTGAACTACAGCAAATATGGGTCCCTATTCTCCCGATAGGTGCTAGGTTGCTCTTCCAGGACTTCTACATATCAAACATTTGTACCATATACGTTCTATGTGCCATTATCTCAGATGATAATACACCTTTAAGTTTTATTGTAGCCCTTGGGATTGGTTCTATCTCTATAGCTAAGCTGTGAACTGTGACATTCTATCACTATCCAGAATGACCCTAAAATAGCTGCTTCATTTCCTGCTTCTGCTTTTATGCAGGCTATGATAGTCCCTTTTTATTTGTTGTGCTATGTAATGTGATGTGATAACTGCAAACCTGCCCCACGTCATTTGATCCTTCGGTCGCTGATGTAATCTTCTACATTGTATAAAATCACAGCAGCCATTTTAGGCAACTTTTGCAAAGCTAATCGTAGATTGTTCGAATTCCCTGAGTTCAGCAACTTTAAGCTTGTGGGCTCCAATGCAAATTCTCCACTAGGGGACTCAACCATCACGAGTCTTTGATAGGATTTGTGTACTCATACGATACAAAGGTACCTTTTGGGTCCACCTGAACTCCAGGTTCGACTGAAGCCCTACACCCACTATAGTTACGCCCCTGCTTATAACTATCCCTTTTAGTGCAAATTACTCCCATATCCTGCATCTACTTTTCTGCAGTACTTAAGTAATTGGCAGTAACTTTCTGAACCATTCAATTCTGGGACAGCTTTTCATGGACCTACTTTCCCAGAACTACTACTACTCCCTCAGGAAATCGACAGGAAAAAATAAAAGTCTCTCATATCTCTGGGAGTACTTGTAGATCACAGACAAAATATCAGCATGCAATGTCAGTAGGTGGCTTCTAAAGCCAGCAGGATATAGTCATGTATTAAAAGAATCACGAACTTGTAGGACAGAGACGTAATATTACCACTTTACAAAGCGTTAGTGCGGCCTCATCTGGAATATGCAGTTTAGTTATCGGTACCAGTTCATGGAAAGGATGTCCTGGACTGCGAAAAAGTAGAAGGAAGAGCAACAAAACTGGTAAGGGGCATGGAGGATCTTTGTTAAGAGGAAAGACTAAGGGAATCTGTCACAAGGTTTTTTTTACACCTAATCTGATAGCAGCATAATGTAGAGCCAGAGACCTTGACTCCAGCGATGTGTTACTTACTGGGCTGCTTAGTGTAGTTTTAATAAAATCACTGTTTTATCAGGAGGAGATTATCATTAGAGGATTAGTAAACTTGCTGCTAGGTAGTCCAGCATATTCATGAGCTCTGTGTACACTGTACATGAGCAGAAAGCTGCCAATCAGTGATGGGGGTGGGGTTTTAGAGAGCTCAGCATTCAAAGAACTGCTAGATCTGCAGCAGATAAAACTGTGATTTTATCAAAATTATATTGTAAAGGACATATTGATATTCATGGTATAGCAACTCCATTTTGTCTGCTTGTTTCAAAATCATGTTATTATCACTCCTTGCATAACATACTTATTTCCTGCTTTTCTCATGCTTTACATGGAACTTTCTCACACTAACTTTTTATCTCAAGAACATTTTGTCAGACCCCCGCTCCTGTTATCTAACTAGTCTAGGCCAGGATTGACCTTGTACATTTCCATCGTGCTTCGAACTAACGATGATAATATGACCATATATGTGTTTCCGTAATAATTGCACTAACATTGGCTCAAGCCTGTAGTACTGTAGTACGGCTGTAGGGGATTGGCTACTGATAAACGCAAAACAATATGAAATGCTAAGCAAAATAAATGCAATCAGAGATTCTTTGAATCCCCCCATACAGAGCATTGCCTCCGTTTGGTTTTCTGTGGATTGCGCAATCAACATAATAATTTGACACTCACTTGGTCAACCGTGAAGGGTTATTGCCCTCCCTCAACAATATCAAGCAGCTCTGTAAGTGATACATCGTTAGAATCAGGGTCCCTGCCTCTATATTATGCTGTTCTCAGATGGGGTAGCAAAAACCTAGTGACAGATTCCCTTTAACTCTTGACCCAGACTTTTTTTTTGTGCTTTCATTTTTTCATCCATTTGTTCCAAGAACCACAGGCTTTTTTTGGAGGATGAGTTGTAGTTTTATATGTCACTACTCATTTTATCATAAAATATATTGAAAAAGCGAAAAAAAAAGTGGGGTAAAATGGTGTTAAAAATGAAATTCCATAATTTGTGTGTATGTGTGGCATTCAGTGTGCAGTAAAATTACCTGTCAATATGATTTTCCAGGTCAGTATGAATAAGGCAATACTAATCTAAAAGGGGATCTGTCATCATTTTTTTCACCTTGATTCAAGGGATGTGTCACTTACTAGGCCGCTTGCTGTAGTTTTAATATAATCACTATTTTACCAGCAGGAATATATCACTAGTACACCTGCTACCAGGTAGTCCTCCATATTCATGAGCTATGTATATCCCTGTCCCTCACTGATTAGTTGATTTTGCCTTTGCACAGTGTACACAGAAAGCAGCTAATCAGTGGTTTGGCGGGGTTATACAGAGCTCCGCATTCAGAGAACTGGTAGATCTGCCGCAGATAAAATAGTATATTTATCAAAACGGCAGCACACAGCCCAGTAAGTGATACAGGTGCATCTCACAAAATTAGAATATTATCAAAAAGTTAATTTATTTCAGTTCTTCAATCCAAAAAGTGAAACTCATATATTATAAAGATTCATTACAGACAGAGTGATCTATTTCAAGTGTTTATTTCTGTTAAAGTTGATGATTATGGCTTACAGCCAATGAAAACACAAAAGTCATTATCTCAGTAAATTAAAATAATTAACAAAAAACACCTGCAAAGGCTACCTAAGCATTTAAAAAGGTCCCTTAGTCTGTTTCAGTAGGCTCCACAATCATGGGGAAGACTGTTGACTTGACAGATGTCCTGAAGGCAGTCATTGACACACTCCACAAGGTCCCAGATTTACAATTTTCATTTGGAAATCAAGGTCCCAGAGTCTGGAGGAAGAGTGGAGACAGGCCCAGCGTCAGCACCCGGGCAAGTGCCGGGGCCCTGAGCAGGCGGGGCAGGGGCCCACTCGCTGTCGGGCACCCAGCATGCTATGGGGCCCGTGAGCGGAGGAGTGTGATGCCAGCGCCCGCGAGTGGGTTCCCCCCGCTTGCTCAGGGCCCCGACACAATACTTACCTCTCCCAGTGCCTCCACAGCTCTGGTCTCTTCCGTCTCTTGACTGTGACATCTTAGGTCAGAGGACGCGATGACGTCTTTCCAGCGCGCCCTGTGCTGAGCAGTCACAGTGCAGACAGCGGGAAGACACCAGCGACGCTGAGGAGTCCAGAGCAGCGGCAGCAGGAGAGGTGAAGTGAGTATTTGATTTTTTTATTTTTTTATGTATGGAGGCATGGGGCATTATATGGGGCCCATACAGGATGGAGCCCATACTGGATGGAGCCCATACAGAATGCAGCAATCTATGGGACCCATACAGGATGGAGCCCATACAGAATGGAGCAATCTCTGGGGCCCATACAGGATGGAGCAATATATATGGTCCATACAGGATGGAGCATTATACTGTATGGGGCTCATACAGGATGGAGCATTATATGGAGCCCATACAGGATGGAGCATATATGGAGCCCATACAGGATGGAGAATTATATGGGGCCCATACAGAATGGAGCATTATGTGGGGCCCATACAGGATGGACCATTATATGGGGCCCATACAGGATGGAGCTTTATATGGAGCCCATACAGGATAGGGCCCATACAGGATGGAGCAATATATGGGGCCCAGCCTGCATGAAGCATTTTATGGGGGCCAGTATACTGTATGGAGCATTATATGGGGGCCAGTATCCCGTATGAAGCATTATATGGGGCCCATAATACTGTATGGAGGACTATACTGTCCGCTCTGCACTGTGCGCTGCGAGGATTCACCATTTTCTGAGATATTGTAGAATTTACGATAGATATCACTCATATAATGTAAGAAGGGAGTGAAATCTTTGGCATTGTACTATACCTATATTTCTCTGCCGCAGCTGTGCATCATGAATCATGAATCGTGGTATGTGCTAAAGGGACCCACTGAGACTCTTTCGCCCGGGGCCCACGAAAACCTGGAGCCGGCCCTGAGTGGAGAGGCACATAATCCAAGCTGCTGGAGGTCTAGTGTGAAGTTTCCACCATCAGTGATGGTTTGGGGAGCCGTGTCATCTGCTGGTGTAGGTCCACTGTGTTTTATCAAGACCAAAGTCAGCGCACCCGTCTACCAGGAAATTTTACAGCCCTTCATGCTTCCCTCTGCCGACAAGCTTTTGGGAGATGGAAATGTCATTTTCCAGCAGGACTTGGCCCCTGTCCACACGGCCAAAAGTACCAATACCTGGTTTACACACAACAGTATCACTGTGCTTGATTGGCAGCAAACTGGCCTGACCTTAACCCCATAGAGAATCTATTATAGAGAATCTATGGGGTATTGTCAAGAGGAAGATGAGAGACCCCAGACATAACAATGCAGACGAGCTGAAGGCTGCTATCAAAGCCACCTGGGCTTCCATAACACCTCAGCAGTGCCACAGGCTGATCGCCTCCATGCCACATTGCCGCATTGATGCAGTAATTGATGCAAAAGGAGCCCCGACCAAGTATTGAGAGCATTTACTGAACATACATTTCAGTAGCCCAACATTTCGGATTTTAAAATCATTTTTCAAGCTGTTGTTAGAAAGTATTCTAATTTACTGAGATAATGAGTTTTGTGTTTTCATTGGCTGTAAGCCATAATCATCAACATTAACAGAAATAAATACTTGAAATAGATCACTCTGTGTGTAATGACTATATAATATATGAGTTTCACTTTTTGTATTGAAGAACTGAAATAAATTAACTTTTGATGATATTTTAATTTTGTGAGATGCACCTGTACATAACCAGAATTAGGGTCTCTGCCTCTACATCGTGCTGCTCTCAGATGAAGTAGCAAAATCTGGGTGACAGATTCCCCTTAAGAAAAAAAAATTAGAACAAACTTATCTATATTATATATATATATATACAGTACAGACCAAAAGTTTGGACACACCTTCTCATTTAAAGATTTTTCTTTATTTTCATGACTATGAAAATTGTACATTCACACTGAAGGCATCAAAACTATGAATTACCACATGTGGAATTATACACTTAACAAAAAAGTGTGAAACAACTGAAAATATGTCTTATATTCTAGGTTCTTCAAAGTAGCCACCTTTTGCTTTGATGACTGCTTTGCACACTCTTGGCATTCTCTTGATGAGCTTCAAGAGGTAGTCACCGGAAATGGTTTTCACTTCACAGGTGTGCCCTGTCAGGTTTAATAAGTGGGATTTCTTGCCTTATAAATGGGGTTGGGAACATCAGTTGTGTTGTGCAGAAGTCTGGTGGATACACAGCTGATAGTCCTACTGAATAGACTGTTAGAATTTGTTTTATGGCAAGAAAAAAGCAGCTAAGTAAAGAAAAATGAGTGGCCATCATTACTTTATTAAATGAAGGTCAGTCAGTCTGAAAAATTGGGACAACTTTGAAAGTGTCCCCAAGTGCAGTTGAAAAAACTATCAAGCGCTACAAAGAAACTGGGTCACATAAGGACCGCCCCAGGAAAGGAAGACCAAGAGTCACCTCTGCTTCTGAGGATAAGTTTATCCGAGTCACCAGCCTCAGAAATCGCAGGTTAACAGCAGCTCAGATTAGAGACCAGGTCAATGCCACACAGAGTTCTAGCAGCAGACACATCTCTTCAACAACTGTTAAGAGGAGACGTTGTGCAGCAGACTTTCATGGTAAAATAGCTGCTAGGAAACCACTGCTAAGGACAGGCAACAAGCAGAAGAGACTTGTTTGGGCTAAAGAACACAAGTAATGGACATTAGACCAGTGGAAATCTGTGCTTTGGTCTGATGAGTCCAAATTTGAGATCTTTGGTTCCAACCACCGTGTCTTTGTGCGACGCAGAAAAGGTGAACGGATGGACTCTACATGCCTGGTTCCCACCGTGAAGCATGGAGGAGGAGGTGTGATGGTGTGGGGGTGCTTTGCTGGTGACACTGTTGGGGATTTATTCAAAATTGAAGGCATACTGAACCAGCATGGCTACCACAGCATCTTGCAGCGGCATGCTATTCCATCCGTTTTGCGTTTAGTTGGACCATCATGTATTTTTCAACAAGACAATGACCCCAAACACACCTCCAGGCTGTGTAAGGGCTATTTGACCAAGAAGGAGAGTGATGGGGTGCTACGCCAGATGACCTGGCCTCCACAGTCACCAGACCTGAACCCAATCGAGATGGTTTGGGGTGAGCTGGACCGCAGGGTGAAGGCAAAAGGGCCAACAAGTGCTAAGCATCTCTGGGAACTCCTTCAAGATTGTTGGAAGACCATTTCCGGTGACTACCTCTTGAAGCTCATCAAGAGAATGCCAAGAGTGTGCAAAGCAGTCATCAAAGCAAAAGGGGGCTACTCTGAAGAACCTAGAATATAAGACATATTTTCAGTTGTTTCACACTTTTTTGTTAAGTATATAATTCCACATGTGTTAATTCATAGTTTTGATGCCTTCAGTGTGAATGTACAATTTTCAGAGTCATGAAAATATAGAAAAATCTTTAAATGAGAAGGTGTGTCCAAACTTTATATATAAATAAATATATATATATATATATATATCATATCTATATTAACAAACATCAGTCAAATTGGGCACTTGGTGCAGATTTACTAATATTAGTAACAGTTGCACCTTGTATTGCACAGGTCACCTGGCATAATTTTAAATACACATGTATTAAATCTCAGTGAAAGGCTATGCATCTTGTAAATGTCACTGGTCAGTTGCTGATCACATGACCAGTGGATTGCTGTGCGCTAGCTGAGTTGCTTACATTTGATCGGCAGTGAGTGACAGTTGGAGGTGACTGGCGACAGTTGAGGAGATGTCTGCTGAGCAGAGCGACAAAATGGAAGCGAAATTTAGGAGAGAAGGAGTGAACAGACGAAGACCTACCTATGACACATCTGATGATGAGAGGAAGTCTTCAGTCAAGACGACAAAACAACCTGTCCAGAAGAAAGATGGAGAGGAAGAGATGAAGGCACATCTGAAGATGGGAGCCAAGAAGCGAGGAGCCATCTTCAGCTCATTGGGAGATGAAAAGACATCTTCAAAGGAGATCCAGGGTATAAAACGACGAAGGATTTCATCAGGACAGAAAGCCATGGATCTGAAGAAAGAAGAGGATAGCAGTGAAGCCACAGTGTCTGATAACTTCAAAAGGAGATTACTGTTCCATCATGTGCTCGGCCGGGGAAGTTTTGGCATGGTCGTGCTGGCGGAGGATACATCTACCCGCAAATATTTTGCTACTAAGATCATCAGCAAAAGAGCCCTGCTTGCTTCCGGTGATGTTTCTGGGATGGTGGAGCGACGGGTTTTACAGCTGGCATCTGGGAGCCCCTTCCTTGTCCGCGCAGACTTCGCATTCCAGACCAAGGTAAGATATCCATTACTTAAGCCCCTTCCCAACACTGACAATTTTCATCTTTACACTTTACTTTTTTCCCTCCCCTTCTTCCAAGAGCCATATCTTTTTTGCTTTTCCATCACCATAGCGTATGAGGGATTGCGTTTTGCAGGATGAGTTGTAATTTCAAATTCCAAATTCATTGAAATGGTGAAAAAAAGAAAGAAGGAAAAAAGCAACTCCACCATTGATTTTTTTCTTTTGTTCATGTGGTATTCATTGTGCAATAAAAATGACTGGGTAAAATGAATCTCCAGGTCTGAACATTTACTAAGACCCCAAACTTGTCTATTTTCTTTTTAAATTTAAGTGATGAAAAAAAATGTGAACATTTGTAAATAAAAACCATTGGGTTTGTGCGTCCATTTTCTAAGACCTGCAAATGTTTTATTCTTTTTTTTTGTGAGGTGGGGAGATGTTTTGATCACATTTTATTGCCTTTTGTTAGGAAAGTGTGTCGGCCAAAAACACACTTAATTGAATATTTTGATAATAATATAATTATTTTTTTTAATACTTAATAAAGGAAAAGGGTTGATTCAAATTATTATAAGTTTTTATTTGGTTTATATTTTTAACACGTTTTTATGTATGTTTACTTTATTTTTTCAGTCCTCTTATGGAATTTAAAGGGTTTTCCCACAAACAAAGTACATTTTAACTAATAGATCTTGGAGTAAAAATAAGTTCTACAATTGGATGTGTTAAAAAAAATGTTCCTGTGCTGAGATAATCTTATAAATGTGCCCCTGGTTTGTACTGTGTAATGGATGTGTCTGACCTTACAGGGCCATGGTCTGATCATACCACAGCTCCTGGGCAGGGGAGGACACAAAAGTGTATACAGACATTACAACACGGGATCACAGCTCATTCATTTTGTGAGGCAAAACATTTTGCTGTCTGTTTTTAAGCAATATTTTTCCTGAAAGAAATAATCCTTTGTGATCCTGTCTGTATCCTCTTTTGCTTCCTCCTGCCCAGGAGCTGCGGTATGATCAGACCATTGTCCAGCACGGTCAGACACGGCCATTACACAGTACACAGCAGGGGCACATTTATAAGATTATCTCAGCACAGGAACATTTATTTTTACACTCATCCTAGTAGTTCTCATAGTCAGCTGCCATGATAACCCATCCGCAGCCAGTGATCAGTGTAACAGCAGCGATCAGAACAATCTCTGATGGCTGCGGTTACAGATGCCGGCTGTGTACAGGCATCTCCCTGTAGAACCGCGAGCAGAACGCCTGTGGGTGGAGGTCACACAGCCCTACCCCGCTCATGCCATACTGCCTCTGGATTTGGCTAATCCCATCTTTATTTCTTCATTATATCCTGATATTTATTCTTATGTTGGCCAATGACTTTTGCACTATGTACATTATTACGGCCATATATTCAAGTTATGTGTCACAAGAATTATATGAGATTTTTCCTATTTATTATATTAGATGCACTGTTTTTCTCTTTGATGTTATTCTGGTATATACATATATATATCTGCACATGCACTTTATGTATTTAATATATCGATGGTGTTCATTTACTTGTATTCATGTATTTACTGGATGAAATCCAATATATGTGCGTCCTAGGGAGAACCACTATTCAATACATAGGTTGTGTCTCTACACCCCACGTGTGTTTTAATGTATAGTTGTCAATTACATGTTTTTTAACGTATTTTTCTATGTCTGATCACTGATTTATCCAAATAAAGAATTTACTCCATTATGTCTGCTGTATTATTTAATCCTTACTGGATTGCTATAGGTCATTTCATACTTGAATTGTGGTCCAGTGGACCTTAATGATTATACACATGTATTTTTTTTCCTGGATGTGTAGCTATACCCCATTCATTGTCGGTGTTATGTGTACAGGCATCTGCCCAGTATGATGCGGGCTCAGCTCCTGAACCTGCTCCATACATAGAGACCTGACATTGGAGGAGCTATTACATCATATGTCGGCAAACGCTTTTCTGCCTCCTTTATAAGTTAGCAGTGGTAGAGCATGATAAAAAGGCTTACCTACCCCTGAGACCGACTTTAGCTCTTAGGCCACGGCCCCACTATCAGTATTCGGTCAGTATTCAGTCAGTATTTTTCTCAGGAGTGGGAGCTAAGACCAGGAGTGGGTGATAAATGCAGAGTTGGTGACTTGTTTCTATTATACATTTTTTCTGATTGTTCCTCACCTGGTTTTGGCTTTGGGGTGACAGCTAATATTTTAACAATAGTGGGGGTAACATTAGGCCTTATTCAGAAATACTGTCTGATATTAAAATTGGCTTTGTTATCAATAGTAATAAAACCTCAATTTTTTTATTTTTTTTATTTTATTTTTAAAAAGCAGATTTATCGGCCATCACCCCAAGATTCCCCTGATTCTTTAGGTCATGGTGCTCTTTGGATGACAGCTAATATGTCTAGAGTTTACAGTAGGATGCACTGGTCCATGTTTATAGACGTCACAATGATTTAGTAACGTGCGGCATTGTACTCATTACACTGAGCTCTGACTTCTTGGGATGGGTAACAAGGACATTTTTGGGGTAAATGAGGCCCAATATACCCCTTACTATAGATTATTACATTTTTCGCAGTGTTCCCTCATCTGTATAATAACATCTTAGGTCCTGATGCTCCTAGGGAAACCACTAATATTAGTATCATTTGGAAAAAAACAGAGAAACTAGGAGTTTCTTATGCAAAGATATGACAAAATCTTTATTAAATACAGATGTATACATAATAGCAAATAGACAATAAAGACAAAAACAGTGTGCATAGGGGTAAGTGTAAGGAAACCCCCCAGGGGAAAACCAATCAGAGATTATATATAGCTCTATGCAAGGTATAGGCTGGGAAAAGCGGGGTGTTTTAGGCTAGTGGTAACAGGTTGACCCAGGTAATCTATATAGGGCAAGTGGTGAGAGTATAAGCACTAAGTGTGCCACTAAAATACCAACTCCCAGGGCCACCATCAGCAAATGTATAAGTATCAGAATAATGGACCAAAGGGCCTATGACCGCTTACCCTAAATTGTAGTATCCCAAGGACCCTCAGACCGGTGGCTAGGGTGGTTTAGCTTCTTCCCAGGGAAACCACTAATATTAGTATTATTTACAGTATGGGGTAAATTATCACATGAATGTAAGCATCAAATCCATTTAGTAGCCCTTGGACATTGAAGACCATCTCTGAGACCAGCACAGTTGTAATATGTGATATGTCTGTTTACATGTATTTTTCTGTATGTCTTCAAATAAGTTTATGTCTGTATGTGTCTTTGTATATGTTTGTGTGCGCACATTTCTGCGACCCGTATATGTGCAAGTCTGCATGTGTATACGTGACTCCGTGTGCGTATATGCGTGACTGCATGTGCATGACCGTGTGTGTATGACCATGTGTGCGCATGCCTGCTGGTGTCTGACTGTGTGCATGACCGCGTGAGTGTATGTGACTGCGTGTGTGTGACTGCTTGTGTAAAAGACTGCATGTGTGTACAAGACTACGTGTGTGCGTGACTGAGTGTTGACTGCATGTTTGTGTATTTGCAAGACTGCATGCGTATGTGCGTGACTGCGTATGTGTGTGTATGTGCGTGACTGCATGTGTGTGTATGTGCATGTGTGTGACTGCGTATGTGTATGTGCATGACTGCGCGTGTGTGTCTGTGTGTGACTGCATGTGTGTATGTGCGTGACTGCGTGTGTGTGTGTATGTGTGTGACTGCGTATGTGTGTATGTGTGTGACTGCATGTGTGTATGTGTGTGACTGCATGTGTGTATGTGTGTGACTGCGTATGTGTGTGTATGTGCGTGACTGCATGTGTGTGTATGTGCATGACTGCGCGTGTGTGTATGTGTGTGACTGCATGTGTGTATGTGTGTGACTGCGTGTGTGTGTATGTGTGTGACTGCGTATGTGTGTGTATGTGCGTGACTGCGTGTGTGTGTATGTGTGTGACTGCGTGTGTGTGTGTATGTGTGTGACTGCGTGTGTGTGTGTATGTGTGTGACTGCGTATGTGTGTGTATGTGCGTGACTGCGCGTGTGTGTATGTGCGTGACTGCGTATGTGTGTGTATGTGTGTGACTGCATGTGTGTATGTGTGTCACTGCGTATGTGTGTATGTGCATGACTGCGCGTGTGTGTATGTGTGTGACTGCATGTGTGTATGTGCGTGACTGCGTGTGTGTGTATGTGTGTGACTGCGTATGTGTGTGTATGTGCGCGACTGCATGTGTGAGTATGTGCATGACTGCGTATGTGTGTATGTGTGTGACTGCATGTGTGTATGTGTGTGACTGCGTATGTGTGTGTATGTGCGTGACTGCATGTGTGTGTATGTGCATGACTGCGCGTGTGTGTATGTGTGTGACTGCATGTGTGTATGTGCGTGACTGCATGTGTGTGTATGTGCATGACTGCGCGTGTGTGTATGTGTGTGACTGCATGTGTGTATGTGTGTGACTGCGTGTGTGTGTATGTGTGTGACTGCGTATGTGTGTGTATGTGCGTGACTGCGTGTGTGTGTATGTGTGTGACTGCGTGTGTGTGTGTATGTGTGTGACTGCGTATGTGTGTGTATGTGCGTGACTGCGCGTGTGTGTATGTGCGTGACTGCGTATGTGTGTGTATGTGCGTGACTGCATGTGTGTGTATGTGTGTGACTGCATGTGTGTGTATGTGCGTGACTGCATGTGTGTGTATGTGCATGACTGCGCGTGTGTGTATGTGTGTGACTGCATGTGTGTATGTGCGTGACTGCGTGTGTGTGTATGTGTGTGACTGCGTATGTGTGTGTATGTGCGCGACTGCATGTGTGAGTATGTGCATGACTGCGTATGTGTGTATGTGTGTGACTGCATGTGTGTGTATGTGCGTGACTGCATGTGTGTGTATGTGCATGACTGCGCGTGTGTGTATGTGTGTGACTGCATGTGTGTATGTGCGTGACTGCATGTGTGTATGTGCGTGACTGCGTGTGTGTGTATGTGTGTGACTGCGTATGTGTGTGTATGTGCGCGACTGCATGTGTGTGTATTTGTGTGACTGCATGTGTGTGTATTTGTGTGACTGCATGTGTGTATGTGCGTGACTGCATGTGTGTGTATGTGCATGACTGCGCGTGTGTGTATGTGTGTGACTGCATGTGTGTGTATGTGTGTGACTGCATGTGTGCATGTGCGTGACTGCATGTGTGAGTATGTGCGTGACTGCGTGTGTGTGTATGTGTGTGACTGCGTATGTGTGTGTATGTGCGTGACTGCATGTGTGTGTATGTGTGTGACTGCGTGTGTGTTTGTGCATGACTGCCTGTGTTTGTGAGTGAGTGTGTGTGTCTACATGTGCGTGTGGACCAGTGTACAAAAAACTGATGTATATCTGAGGATTAGTAATAACTAGCTAACAAATTTATCCATTTAAAAATTAAAAATGTATTCAATTTAGATTAATACCAAAAAGCTATGCAGGGGCTCATACTGTATCTAGGAGGCTATGTGGGGTCTCATACTGTATCTAGGAGGCTATGTGGGGTCTCATACTGTATCTTGGGAGCTATGCACGGGGCTCATACTGTATCTAGGAGGCTATGCAGGGGCTCATACTGTATCTAGGAGGCTATGTGGGGGCTCATACTGTATCTAGGAGGCTATGTGGGGTCTCATACTGTATCTAGGAGGCTATGTGGGGTCTCATACTGTATCTAGGAGGCTATGTGGGGTCTCATACTGTATCTAGGAGGCTATGTGGGGTCTCATACTGTATCTAGGAGGCTATGCAGGGGCTCATACTGTATCTTGGGAGCTATGCACGGGGCTCATACTGTATCTAGGAGGCTATGTGGGGTCTCATACTGTATCTAGGAGGCTATGTGGGGTCTCATACTGTATCTAGGAGGCTATGTGGGGTCTCATACTGTATCTAGGAGGCTATGTGGGGTCTCATACTGTATCTAGGAGGCTATGTGGGGTCTCATACTGTATCTAGGAGGCTATGCACGGGGCTCATACTGTATCTAGGAGGCTATGTGGGGTCTCATACTGTATCTTGGGAGCTATGCACGGGGCTCATACTGTATCTAGGAGGCTATGTGGGGTCTCATACTGTATCTAGGAGGCTATGCAGGGGCTCATACTGTATCTTGGGAGCTATGCACGGGGCTCATACTGTATCTAGGAGGCTATGTGGGGTCTCATACTGTATCTAGGAGGCTATGCAGGGGCTCATACTGTATCTAGGAGGCTATGTGGGGTCTCATACTGTATCTTGGGAGCTATGCACGGGGCTCATACTGTATCTAGGAGGCTATGTGGGGTCTCATACTGTATCTAGGAGGCTATGTGGGGTCTCATACTGTATCTTGGGAGCTATGCACGGGGCTCATACTGTATCTAGGAGGCTATGTGGGGTCTCATACTGTATCTTGGGAGCTATGCAGGGGCTCATACTGTATCTAGGAGTCTATGTGGGGTCTCACACTGTATCTTGGGAGCTATGCACGGGGCTCATACTGTATCTAGGAGGCTATGTGGGGTCTCATACTGTATCTTGGGAGCTATGCACGGGGCTCATACTGTATCTAGGAGGCTATGCAGGTGCTCATACTGTATCTAGGAGGCTATGTGGGGTCTCATACTGTATCTTGGGAGTTATGCACGGGGCTCATACTGTATCTAGGAGGCTATGTGGGGTCTCATACTGTATCTAGGAGGCTATGTGGGGTCTCATACTGTATCTTGGGAGCTATGCACGGGGCTCATACTGTATCTAGGAGGCTATGCAGGGGCTCATACTGTATCTAGGAGTCTATGTGGGGTCTCACACTGTATCTTGGGAGCTATGCACGGGGCTCATACTGTATCTAGGAGGCTATGTGGGGGCTCATACTGTATCTTGGGAGCTATGCACGGGGCTCATACTGTATCTTAGGAGCTATGTACGGGGCTCATACTGTATCTATGGAGCTATGCGGGGGCTCATACTGTATCTACTGTATCTAGGGAGCTATGCGAGGGTTCATACTGTATCTACTGTATCTAGGGAACTATGCGAGGGTTCATACTGTATCTAGAGAGCTATATGGGGGCTCATACTGTATCTAGGGAGCTATGCGCAGGCTCATACTGTATATGGGAGGCTATATGGAGGCTCATACTGTATATAGGAGGCTATGCAGGGGCTCATACTGTATCTAGGAGGCTATGTGGGGTCTCATACTGTATCTTGGGAGCTATGCACGGGGCTCATACTGTATCTAGGAGGCTATGTGGGGTCTCATACTGTATCTAGGAGGCTATGCAGGGGCTCATACTGTATCTAGGAGGCTATGTGGGGTCTCATACTGTATCTTGGGAGCTATGCACGGGGCTCATACTGTATCTAGGAGGCTATGTGGGGTCTCATACTGTATCTAGGAGGCTATGTGGGGTCTCATACTGTATCTTGGGAGCTATGCACGGGGCTCATACTGTATCTAGGAGGCTATGTGGGGTCTCATACTGTATCTTGGGAGCTATGCAGGGGCTCATACTGTATCTAGGAGTCTATGTGGGGTCTCACACTGTATCTTGGGAGCTATGCACGGGGCTCATACTGTATCTAGGAGGCTATGTGGGGTCTCATACTGTATCTTGGGAGCTATGCACGGGGCTCATACTGTATCTAGGAGGCTATGCAGGTGCTCATACTGTATCTAGGAGGCTATGTGGGGTCTCATACTGTATCTTGGGAGTTATGCACGGGGCTCATACTGTATCTAGGAGGCTATGTGGGGTCTCATACGGTATCTAGGAGGCTATGTGGGGTCTCATACTGTATCTTGGGAGCTATGCACGGGGCTCATACTGTATCTAGGAGGCTATGCAGGGGCTCATACTGTATCTAGGAGTCTATGTGGGGTCTCACACTGTATCTTGGGAGCTATGCACGGGGCTCATACTGTATCTAGGAGGCTATGTGGGGGCTCATACTGTATCTTGGGAGCTATGCACGGGGCTCATACTGTATCTTAGGAGCTATGTACGGGGCTCATACTGTATCTATGGAGCTATGCGGGGGCTCATACTGTATCTACTGTATCTAGGGAGCTATGCGAGGGTTCATACTGTATCTACTGTATCTAGGGAACTATGCGAGGGTTCATACTGTATCTAGAGAGCTATATGGGGGCTCATACTGTATCTAGGGAGCTATGCGCAGGCTCATACTGTATATGGGAGGCTATATGGAGGCTCATACTGTATATAGGAGGCTATATGGAGGCTCATACTGTATCTAAGGCGCTATCTAGGGGCTCACACTGTATATAAGGAGGTATGTGGGGCTCTTACTGTATGTAGGGGGCTATGTGGTGGCTCATACTGTATGTAGGGGGTGATGTGGGAGGGCTCATACTGTATATAGGGGGATGTCAGCATACTTAATTGTGCTCAATATTAAGTTATTATTATTTATTACTATTAAATATTATATTATAAAACATAATTATAATTAATATGTTAATATTAACATTGAGCAGAATTAATTTCAGCCTATTGGTTTGGTCTCCACAACAATCATGGTCTCTCATGTGGCCCCTTGGGAAAATTAATCTCCCACCCCTGCTCTATTTTATATAGCGCCATTTTATGTATGGTGCTGTACATAAGGGTAAACTTTGCGCTGCGCGCTGTGTGCACCGCTGTCTTTGTCCATCTACAGATGTGTACAAGCGCACCTATGTGTTACTTTTCTTGGTCATGCCCCTCAGCACTCTCTTAAAGGAGTTATTTGACGAGCCCCACGTGAATGGCGCAGCAGTGCGCATCATCAACCACAGCTCCATTTATCTTTTCACAGTTCCGTTTCTCTGGATCATGATGGTCCCAGTGGTTAGGGCCGCAGTGATCAGAAAGTCATCCCCTATCTATAAAGAAGGGGGATAACTTCCAAACTTGGGATAACCCATTTAAACAGGATTTCAAAATGTATTTTTATTTGCCCATAGGAATGTAGAAAATTATAAAGCAATAATGACTCTACCTAACTGTAATACAGCCTCTCCAACAATAGGACCGAGGAAATGGCACTGTGCAGTCTATATGTATACAGAATAGTCCAAATACTGAAAATTACACTCCGCATACAGGACAGGAGAAGTGGTACTGTGCAGTGTATATATACAGAATAATCCAAATACTGAAAATTACACTCCGCATACAGGACAGGAGAAGTGGTACTGTGCAGTCTATATACAGTCTATATACAGTATATACACAGAATAATACAGATACTGAAAATTACACTCCGCATACAGGACAGGAGAAGTGGTACTGTGCAGTCTATATACAGTATATACACAGAATAATACAGATACTGAGATTTACATCAGTATACAAGACGGGAGAAGTAGTACTGTGCAGTGTATATATACAGAATAATACAGATACTGAGAATATTGCAGTCAATTTATATACACAGAATAATACAGATACTGAGATTTACATCAGTATACAGGGCAGGAGAAGTGGTACTGTGCAGTGTATATATAAAGAATAATAAAGATACTGATAATTACACCCAGTATACAGGGCAGGAGAAGTGGTACTGTGCAGTGTATATATACAGAATAATAAAGATACTGAGATTTACATCAGTATACAGGGCAGGAGAAGTGGTACTGTGCAGTGTATATATACAGAATAATAAAGATACTGAGAATTACACCCAATATACAGGGCAGGAGAAGTGGTACTGTGCAGTGTAAATATGCAGAATAATACAGATACTGAGACTTAGGCCACAGCCTCACTATCAGTATTTGGTCAGTATTCGGTCAGTATTATTTCCGCAGTATCTGTATTATTCTGTATATACAGTATACACTGCACAGTACCACTTCTGTCTGTATGCTGGTTGCAATTGTCAGTATCTGTATTATTCTGTATATATACAGTACACTGCAAAGTACCACTTCTCATGTCCTATATATACTGTGTGTAAGGCCACGGCCCCATTATCAGTATTCAGTCAGTATTTTTACTTAGGAGTGGGAGCAAAAACCAGGTGAGGAACAATCAGAGAAAAGGTATAATAGAAACAAGTCACCAATTCTGGATTTATCACCCACTCCTGGTTTTGTCTCCAACTCCTGAGAAAAAATACTGACCGAATACTGACCAAATACTGATAGTGGGGCCGTGGCCATAGGGAGAATTATACACAGCATACATAGCTCCAAAATATATGCTACAAACATCTAAATATATATATATATATATATATATATATATATATATATATATACCCACACAAACACTGGGACCATTGTATATACATGTAGTAAATATTATAGTATATATATTATAGTATGAACTATGGAGCTGTGTATATAGTTATTTAGTGTGGTGCTGTGCCTGAGTACATAACTTTTAGTGGGAAGTCCACACCATATACAGAGCTCCACACTATATACTGGGTTATAAAACATGGTATGGAGCTGTGTGTATACTATATAGTGTAGAGATGTGCCTTTTATATAAAATGTGCAGCCCACACTATATGCTATACACACATATTATATTCACATCACATCTACACTATATATTACACACAGCACCTCACTACATGCTATATACACAGGTCCACACTATATACAGTACTTAATTATGCTGTTTACATCAGATAGTATAATCTGGGGCCGATGCATATACATTACATAGGATACACTGGGGATGATATGTATACATTACATAGGATACAATGGGGCCGATGTATATACTTCTGAGGGGATGTGCTGGGGGCGATCTATATACATCACATAGGATACGCTGGGGCCGATGTATATACATCAGATGGGATATGCTGGGAACGATGTATATACATCACATGGGATACGCTGGGAACGATGTATATAAAATTATAATGAGGGCAATTTGGGCTACCGCCCGGGGCCCGAGGCTTCAGGGGGACCCATGGCCAGATTGCCCTCATTATAATGTTTTGTGCGGAGGCAGGGGCAGGTTTGGCAGGGGGACCGCACTGTACCTTTTAGACGCCGGCCACATCACAGGGAGGCAGACACACACCCTGCGCGCTGTGTGCTGTGTCTCCAGGACTGACATCATACAGCAGCGCTTGGAGCTTCTTTATCCTGCGGGAGAGGAGCTGGTGGATCAGGTCAGTGAATGGCGGTAAATATGAGGTCTGGAGAGGATGTCTGGAGTGAGGAGGGGGCTGCAGGATGCTGCTCCCCTCCTGATGAGTTTGCATAAGATTCCATAGTGTCAGTTCAGCGGCCGCTCTGATAGGGCTCTGTATAAGTTATTGCAGGACTTTCAACGTTGCTGCAGATCAGGTCACTCTGGGTCATCGGCTCCAGCATCACCAGATCTGCAGGAAAATTCAGAGTCCTGTAATAAATCCCACTGAGCCCCAGCAGAGCGACCACAGACATTGCATAGAGGATCCTGCACTGACTGATCAACCCTGAACCTGCAGGACATCACATACTGTACTGATCCATATATGATATGTGAGGTCCTGTAGGCAGGTGTGATCAGTCCAGTGTATATCCCTGTACAAAATGTCACATCCAGTAAACAGATTAGTGTATATTATACTGTGGTACAGACATCAGATGGGATATAACAATGTGTATAGTATAACATCTAATGTCTGTATCACAGTATATTATACTAGCTATTGAACCCGTTTTACACCCGGGTCACAAGCATTTTTAGTGGTACATTTCTGGCGCCATTTTTTTTAAGACACTGTGTCTGCGAATTCTCATAAACACTTCAATAAAATGGCGCTGGATAGCGTGGTAAGAGCATGCACTGACTCCGGCACCATTTCATTGAAGTAATGTGCTACAAAATTAAAGGGATCCTTTCATCGGAAATAACGCTATTAACCTGCGTTCAGGTAAACAGGGTTTTTATACTGCCCAGTAGCTGAATGCAGTGGGGAGAAAATGATCTTTATTCTACTCGCCAGCATTCGGTTTCAGTCATGAGGGCAGTGCCGGTTCGGTCACCACTCTGAGTATACAGAGCGTCCTCTGCAACCGAGCCCCCGGCCCTGACTGACACTGACTCTACATTGAGACCGGCTGTCAGTCAGGGCCAGGATTACAGGGGTTGCTCTGTATACTGAAAGTAAAGACTGAACCGGCGCCGGGCCAGACCCCATTACTAAAACCAAATGCTCCCCCATCCTGGTATATGCTCCCTCCCCATCCTGGTATGTGCTCCCTCCCCATCCTTATCCCCCATCCTGGTATATGTTCCCCCATCTTGCCTGCTCTGATGTTCTTCCATCCATACAAAAAAAAAAACAACACTCCTACTCACCTTTTCCCCTCTCGCTTGCAGCGCATCCTCGAACACCGGCAAGGCTGGAGGAGTGTGGCGCCAGAGTTCACACCTGCGCATGCATGAACCACAACGCCACACTCCTCCAACCTCGCCGGACATCAAGGTATGTGTCCTAATGGCGCCGAAGATGGCAGTATGACGTGATCTCCGTCATTACAATCCTTTATCCTCGTCCTCCTCCCTGTCACCTGTAACATCTGATGTGTTCTTCTGTCTCCGGCCAGACTGTGCAGGCGCACTGCGTGCACAGTCTATAGAGGCTTCGGACAGACGGACACATCCCTGATTATATTATAGATAGTCATGTATTCTCATATAGACTCTACAGGGCCGTACCTAGGGGAAGAGGAGGGGCATGTGACCTGGGTACAGCCGTCAGGGGGGTGCCTTCGGGCCACCTCATGCGGTGGTCAGAGGTGTCTCCCAGGCAGCTGCAATTTGCCGCCCCCAGAGTGGGAGTCGACCATTCTCTGAGCTTGCTGTGGAACCGACAGTCGATCAGAGAAGGGAGCTATGTGCGGGCTCATACTGTATATAGGGAGCTATGTGCGGGCTCATACTGTATATAGGGAGCTATGTGCGGGCTCATACTGTATATAGGGGCTATGTGCAGACTCATATTGTATCTAAGTAACTATGTAGGGGCTCATACTGTATGTAGGTGGCAGTGTGTGGGCTCATACTATATGTACAAGGCTATGCGGGGGCTCATACTGTATGTAGGGGGGTGTGTGGGGGCTCATACTATATGTACAGGGCTCTGCGGGGGCTCATACTGTATCTAGACCGCTATGTGCGGGCTCATACTGTATATAGGGAGCTATGTGCGGGCTCATACTGTATATAGGGAGCTATGTGCGGGCTCATATTGTATATAAGGAGCTATGTGCGGGCTCACACTGTATATAGGGAGCTATGTGCAGGCTCATATTGTATATAAGGAGCTATGTGCGGGCTCATACTGTATATAGGGGCTATGTGCAGACTCATTTTGTATCTAAATAACTATGTAGGGGCTCATACTGTATGTAGGTGGCAGTGTGTGCGCTCATACTGTATGTACAGGGCTATGTGGGGGCTCATACTGTATGTAGGGGGCTGTGTGGGGGCTCATACTATATGTACAGGGCTCTGCAGGGGCTCATACTGTATCTAGGGAGCTATGCGGGGCTCATACTGTATATAGGAGGCTATGTGGGGGCTCATACTGTATATAGAGGGGCTATGCGGGGACTCATACTGTGTCTAGGGAGCTATGCGGGCGCTCATACTGTATCTAGGGAGCTATGCGGGGGCTCATACTGTATATAGAGGGATGTCAGCATACTTAATTCTGCTCAATATTAAGTCATACAATTAATATAATTTTTTTAAATTATTTTGTTAATATTAATATGGAGCAGAATTAATTTCAGCCTATTGGATCGGCCTCCAAAACAGTCACGATCTCTCATGTGGCCCCTCGGGAAAATTAATCTGCCACCCTGATCTACTATATATAGTGCTATGTTATGGAAATTTTTTTTCCTCATTCTCTGTCTATAGATGTGATCAGAACATCTGTGTGTTGATCACATGACCAATCACATGATCTATCAAAGGGGATCATGTGACATGTCACGTGATACATCCGGTACCTGGGTGGGGGGCCACACCTTTTAAACTGCCCGGGGCCCTGGCTACTCTTAATCCACCCCTGTGTATATACATCATATAGGATACGTTGGGGACAATGTATATACATCACATAGGATACGTTGAGGACGATGTATATACATCACATGGGATACACTGGGGCCGATGTATATATAGGTGCATCTCACTAAATTATAATATCATCAAGAAGTTAATTTATTTCAGTTCTTCAATACAAAAAGTGAAACTCATATATTATATAGAGTCATTAATATAATTGTCTTATCCCGTCTGTCAATCTGTCTGTCCTTCTGTCCAGGAAATCCCGCGTCGCTGATTGGTCTGGCGTGGCCAATCAGCGACGCGGCATTTCAGAAAAAGATGGCGGCCGTTAGCGGCTCATCTGCCGCACGGAGGTCAGCGGCGATGCTGACGCACCCCTGGGCCTGAGTCGTGCGGCATCGCGCGCACGGGGGCTTACCCGGAGCCGGATCCGATGGGGGTTGTAGTCTCCGAGTGGCGGGGACCCGGTCCGTGCCCAGGGTGGTCAAACCAAGTGGCAGTTATTGGTATGATGGTATTAGTGTCCGACTATGCCACCCGTTGAATGCGGCTATGGAGCCGCCGCTGCAGGGCAGACCGCTGAGGCCGGTGATATGGTTGTGCAGCGTAGATGGTATAACCCCCAACGGGAGGGGTATGGCCCCAGGGCAGCAGAAGTGAATGATAGTGGTAGTGATGGTGCAGCAAGGAAGCTCAGAGACGTGTGGTGCAGTTTCAAGGCTTTTACTCACAGGTGTTGCTCCGGTCACTTCGGCCAAGGGTGACCACCCGAGCCGTGCTGCGTCCACCAGGTGCGGGACTCGGCCAACTCCCAGGCAGTTCCAGAGCGTGGTCCTGAGCTCCCCTCTCATCCTTCCTACAGGCCGTCCTCACCAGGGACCCACCTATGTCCGGCTTCCTCGGGCCTTATGGGGCAAAACCTCTCTCCGGTTTTCCTGACCCTATGTGGCGTGCCTTCCTGGTGGATGTGGCGGGGGGTCGTGCCAAAGCTTGACCACGACCTCCGGTTTCTGGCTAAGGATGATTTGCCTCCACCAGCTTGGGATCCGGTACCCTTCTCTGCCAACCCCTCACCCGTTCTGGTTCACTCGTGGGATCTCAGGGTTCCCTCTGCTTGCGTCCCTGGGCCTTTCCTTGTGTTCCCTTTTCTTCCTCTCTCTGCTTCAGGCCTGGCTCTGGAGCTGGGCCCAGACGGAGCCACAGCTCCCCCTCAGCCCTCTCTGGCTGAGCTCCTCTCTGAACAGACTCTCCTCTGAACAGGACCCTGTCTCAAGATGGTGCCCACCTCTTATACTCCCTCTGACACCCGAGCCCAGGTGACTAGCACCCAATGGGCTCCTTCCTATGCCCAGAGTCCCTCCCCTGACTGCTCCTACACTACTGGGATGTTCCTCCCCCCCTCCCACTCCAGCCAGGGACAGACGCTGTCGTACCTGCACATCTATCTGGTGGGAGTACCGTTGTTCTGTCCCCCGGAAATGGGATGAGTGTAGTGCATGCAACTAGCTGAGCTCAGTTCCACACTCCATCCTTACCCGGGAGTGGAATACCACACCTCTGGATCGAGGTGCAATACCCCTGTAGCAGCCGAGCCCTCGGGGTGCTACATTCCCCCCTGGTAAACCACAGCACGTCCTCGGGCTGTAAAAGAATAAAACAAAACATACAAAATTTTTTTTTTTTTTTTTTAAAGTGCACTTATATATAAAATATATCAACTTTTTTTTAGCATAATATACAACCTTTTCATATGAAACATTCTTGACTAATACGTCCTCAATCCCTGGCCACCGTGCAACTTGTTACCAGGTAAAGCGCAACAGTCACTAGAGAAAAACAGTTCTGTATAAAACCAGAAGGGGGCGCTTCAAGAAGCGCAACTATTTACAGGGTATGGCCGCTCTCAGTCCTCGGCCAGTGGGGAATAAGGAAAATGGCTGCTCACAGTCCTCAGCCTGATTAGGGATAGGGGCACACAGGAAACAGTCCCTTAAACAGTTTCACACTAGTCCCAACGGGGACCACACTCCAATTAGCAACATGTCAAATACCCATACGGGTAACTTATCTACAGTACTCTGCTTATGCTACTCCCCTTTAGTAGCGGTGTCCTCTCCTTGTCTCCTCCTGAGGGTAGTCTTCAGACCCGTCCGGGTCCTCTTGATCTTCCTCATACCGCAACTCCTCCTCCGTCAACCGGTGCACGTGAAGGGCGTATGGTCCTTTGGCACACTGGTGCCGGGTGAAGGTGACCTCATCACCCTGGTAGAGGTCACGTCCTCGGTGTCCCTCCGGCAGGTGGCTCTCAACATCCCTGCGGGTAACAAAGACATCGCCGGGGGTTCTGTGATCCCGGATAAAGCCCCAGCCGTGCTCCATTTGAAACTTTATTACAGTCCCGGTGGCGCGGGGACCGTAGGCCGCACGGCGGTTTCGTCGGGTCCGGCTTTTCTGCTCCGCGCTTTGGACCTGCAGCCGCTCCTCGCGGACTCGCCTCTCTCGCCGTTCCCTCTGAAAGACTTCCAGTTGTTGTCGGCAACACTCCGCACGTTGGGCTGCGGCCGCCCGGGTCTCTTGGGTGAACCCCATGAGGTCTTCGCCGGTGGGGTCCCACGCAAATTGGGCCTCCTCCTGCGGGAGAGGAACAATTTTGGCGGGTGCCGGAGCCGGGATCAGAGGCTCACACAGAGGCCATTCCTTCCGGAGTCGGGGGTTGACGTACTCCGGTGGCCAAGCGAAGGGCAGCCCGTCCGGGCTGGTATGTTGTGCAAACAAATCTTCGCCCAGGGGCAGCACTGTGGAGGTTGAGGGCGCTGTGGGGGCAGCGGCGCCCGGATGCACCAGGCCTTGCGACCAGGCCGGTGGCACTCTGAAGGTGAAGGGTACGGTGGAGACTGCGGCGCCCGGGGGTACTCGGCCCTGCGACCAGGCTGGGGGCACTTCCTCTTTTGCCGCACTCAGGGTCAAGGGGCGTGGCGTAACAGAGGGCGCGACCGCGGCTCCTGCCGCTTGAGGCCTAGTTGGAAGCAGCGGCGGTGCGGCAACGGGCACGGTGAGTGGGACTTCGGGCTCTGCGACGGGGAGCTGGGGCAGGCTTACGGCTATGGGGCACGGGGTGATGACGTCCCCATTACCTGCTTCCATCTCTGCGGCTCCCTCCGCGGCGTCGTCTCCGGCCTCCGTTCCTCCTGCACCATCCTCAGGGGCAGACACGCTCCACGTTGCGGGTGGCATCCTCTGCTGGCGGGTTCCAGCCTGCTGGACCATCTCTCTCCTCCACTCGGCCAGTGCTTCTTGCTGTACCCGGGCCATCTTCCGGGCCAAGGCCTCCAGCGCGGTCTGTGCACGCTCCCGATTTCTGGGGAGCTGTGCCAGGATCTCCACCAGGCCTTCCGGGGTGGCAGCCTGCAACATGTTCCGGACCACAGGGTCGGTGCTGATTGACTCTTCCTCCATCTCCGGGTGCGATCTGTCCAGACTCCTCCAGGCCGCACCCATCTTCTCTGTTTTGTTCTGTATCCGCCCCCATTGAGGGTGGTCCCGGGGCAACTTAGTGATTGTCAGTTCCAGGGGCAGCCCTCTCACGCTGATGGACATTTCTATCATTGCAGTCTCTGCTGGTGGAGGCGGTTTCCGCTTTTGGCGCCATTCCTGGACCTGGCCCACGATGGGAGGTGGCCTCTTGCCACCCTCTGGCACGCCCATAATGGAGTCCGCTCTGCCAGGGCGGGAAATCGTCTCAGATGGCGGGAATCGTCTCCTTATGGCGGGAAACTCCGTGGATGGCGGGAAAAGGCTGCAGATGGCGGGCAAACGGCGGGAAACGACCCGTGATGGCGTCCGATGGCGGGAACCCTCTGGAATTGGCGGGAGACTCCTTTTTACGGTAAATATGAACTTTTCTTCAGGCACGCAGTACCCGGTGGTTGCGGGCACGTGATCCTGCCGGCTACGCCAAAGTTGACGCGCCCCTGGGCCTGAGTCGTGCGGCATCGCGCGCACGGGGGCTTACCCGGAGCCGGATCCGATGGGGGTTGAAGTCTCCGAGTGGCGGGGACCCGGTCCGTGCCCAGGGTGGTCAAACCAAGTGGCAGTTATTGGTATGATGGTATTAGTGTCCGACTACGCCACCCGTTGAATGCGGCTATGGAGCCGCCGCTGCAGGGCAGACCGCTGAGGCCGGTGATATGGTTGTGCAGCGTAGATGGTATAACCCCCAACGGGAGGGGTATGGCCCCAGGGCAGCAGAAGTGAATGATAGTGGTAGTGATGGTGCAGCAAGGAAGCTCAGAGACGTGTGGTGCAGTTTCAAGGCTTTTACTCACAGGTGTTGCTCCGGTCACTTCGGCCAAGGGTGACCACCCGAGCCGTGCTGCGTCCACCAGGTGCGGGACTCGGCCAACTCCCAGGCAGTTCCAGAGCGTGGTCCTGAGCTCCCCTCTCATCCTTCCTACAGGCCGTCCTCACCAGGGACCCACCTATGTCCGGCTTCATCGGGCCTTATGGGGCAAAACCTCTCTCCGGTTTTCCTGACCCTATGTGGCGTGCCTTCCTGGTGGATGTGGCGAGGGGTCGTGCCAAAGCTTGACCACGACCTCCGGTTTCTGGCTAAGGATGATTTGCCTCCACCAGCTTGGGATCCGGTACCCTTCTCTGCCAACCCCTCACCCGTTCTGGTTCACTCATGGGATCTCAGGGTTCCCTCTGCTTGCGTCCCTGGGCCTTTCCTTGTGTTCCCTTTTCTTCCTCTCTCTGCTTCAGGCCTGGCTCTGGAGCTGGGCCCAGACGGAGCCACAGCTCCCCCTCAGCCCTCTCTGGCTGAGCTCCTCTCTGAACAGACTCTCCTCTGAACAGGACCCTGTCTCAAGATGGTGCCCACCTCTTATACTCCCTCTGACAGCCGAGCCCAGGTGACTAGCACCCAATGGGCTCCTTCCTATGCCCAGAGTCCCTCCCCTGACTGCTCCTACACTACTGGGATGTTCCTCCCCCCCTCCCACTCCAGCCAGGGACAGACGCTGTCGTAGCTGCACATCTATCTGGTGGGAGTACCGTTGTTCTGTCCCCCGGAAATGGGATGAGTGTAGTGCATGCAACTAGCTGAGCTCAGTTCCACACTCCATCCTTACCCGGGAGTGGAATACCACACCTCTGGATCGAGGTGCAATACCCCTGTAGCAGCCGAGCCCTCGGGGTGCTACAATGCAGCCGGGAGATGCAGCCGGCTGCTCGCAGCATAAGTCCCCTGACCGGAGGCGCCGCTGACCTCCATGCAGCTACCGTCAGGAGATCAGCGACTACGGCCGCTTATCTCCCGACGGCAAGTGTGACGCCCCCCCCTCCCCTCTCCTCTCCTCCCCTCTCCCCTCTCCTCTCCTCCCCTCTCCCCTCCTCTCCCCTCTCCCCCCTCTCCCCTCCTCTCCCCTCTCCCCCCCCTCTCCCCTCTCCCCCCTCTCCCCCCTCTCCCCTCCTCTCCCCTCTCCCCCCCTCTCCCCTCTCCCCCCCCTCTCCCCTCCTCTCCCCTCTCCCCCCCTCCCCTCCCCCGCTTGCTCAGGGCCCCAGCACCTGGCGCCATACTTACCCCTCCCTGTGCCTCCGCAGCAGCTCCTGTGTCTTCCACTGCCGCTCTGTGACGTCTCAGGTCAGAGGGCTCGGTGACGTCTTTACACTGCACTCTCTCCTGAGCGGTCACAGAGCGCAGCGGGAAGATGCCGGCTACCCTGGAGTCAGGAGCAGCAGCTGAGAATTGAGGTGAGTATTGGATTTTTTTTTATTGTATGGGGGCATAGGGCATTAAATGGTGGGGTGGGGGTGTGTGACATCATGGAGGGGCCATTATAAGAGAGGGGGGGTGTTACATCCTGCATGGGCCACTATGGGGGGGATGTGACATCCTGCATGGGGTATTATATAGGGGGGATGTGACTTCCTGCATGGGGCATTATAAGGGAAGGGGGGATGTGACATCCTGCATGGGGCACTATGGGGGGGATGTGACTTCCTCCATGGGGCATTATATAGGGGGGATGTCACTTCCTGCATGGTGCATTATAAGATAGGGGGGATGAGATTTCCTCCATGGGGCATTATAAGGGGGGTGGTGACATCCTGCATGGGGCATTTATATGGTGGGGGGGGAGTGACATCCTGCATGGGGCATTATAAGGGTGGGGGGAATGTGACATCCTGCATGGGGCACTATGGAGGGGATGTGACTTCCTCCATGGGGCATTATATAGGGGGGATGTGACTTTCTGCATGGGGTATTATATAGGGTGGATGTGACTTCCTGCATGGGGCATTCTATAGGAGGGATGTGACTTCCTGCATGGGGCATTATAAAGAAGGGGGGGATGTGACATCCTGCATGGGGCATTATACAGGGGGGATGTGACATCCTGCAAGGGGCATTATAAGGGATGGGGGATGTGACATCCTGCATGGGGCATTATCCTGCATGGGCCATTATATGGGGGGGATGTGACATCCTTCTTGGGGCATTATAAGGGAGGGGGGATGTGACATCCTGCATGGGGCATTATAAAGGAGGGGGGGATGTGACATCCTGCATGGGGCATTATATGGGGGGGAGTGACATCCTGCATGGGGCATTATAAGGGAGGGGGGGTGACATCCTGCATGGGGCATTATAAGGGAGGGGGCGATGTGACATCCTGCATGGGGCATTATATGGGGGAGGGGGAAGTGACAACCTGCATGGGGCATTATAAGGCAGGTGGATGCTCCCCGGTCCTCACTAACACGGTTCGCTGATTGGTCACAGCCACCGGCCGCTACCAATCAGCTATTTCAGCGCCAAATTTAAACACCGCTCTGCTGATTGCTCGCGGCCGCCCGCGGCGACCAATCTGCGATTGTGGCGCCAAATTTAAACACGGTCTCCGGCCAATTGGCGGCAGATTTAAAATAAGTACGCCACCGTCGGGAGACATATTCTAGAATACCCGATGCGTTAGAATCGGGCCACCATCTAGTATATTATATAGAGTCATTACAAACAGAGTGATCTATTTCACGTGTTTATTTCTGTTAATGTTGATGATTATGGCTTACAGCCAATGAAAACACAAAAGCCATTATCTCAGTGAATTAAAATAATTAACAAAAAAACACATGCAAAGGCTTCCTAAGCATTTAAAAGGTCCCTTAGTCTGTTTCAGAAGGCTCCACAATCATAGGGAAGACTGCTGACATGACAGATGTCCAGAAGGCAGTCATTGACACACTCTACAAGGTCCCAGAGTTCCAATTTTCATTTGGAAATCAAGGTCCCAGAGTCTCGAGGAAGAGTGGAGAGGCCACAATCCAAGCCGCTTGAGGTCTAGTGTGAAGTCTCCACAATCGGTGATGGTTTGGGGAGCCATGTCATCTGCTGGTGTAGGTCCACTGTGTTTTATCAAGACCAAGGTCAGCGCAGCCATCTACCAGGACATTTTAGAGCACTTCATGCTTCCCTCTGCCGACAAGCTTTTTGGAGATGGAAATTTCATTCTCCAGCAGGACTTGACACTAGTGTTGAGCGAGTATGTTCTATTAACCCTTTCGCCGACTATGCTCGGGCCGAGCTCCGAGTATTTACAGCTGCTCGGTGATGAGGTTAAATCGCTCCTGTGTGCATGATTTGCAACTGTTTGACAGCTTTATTACATGTGAGGAATGTCTATTTCTTACACATTCCTCACAAGTAATAAAGCAGTCAAACAGTTGAAAATCATGCACACGGGAGCGATTTAACCTCATCACCGAGCAGCTGTAAATACTCGGAGCTCGGCCCGAGCATACTCGGTCAGAACATACTCGCTCAACCCTACTTGGCACCTGTCCACACTGCCAAAAATACCAATACCTGGTTTAAAAACAACAGTATCACTGTGCTTGATTGGCCAGAGAATCTATCGGGTATTGTCAAGAGGAAGATGAGAGACACCAGACCCAACAATGCAGACGAGCTGATGGCTGCTATCAAAGCAACCTGGGCTTCCATAACACCTCAGCAGGGCCACAGGCTGATCGCCTCCATGCCACATTGCCGCATTGATGCAGTAATTGATGCAAAAGGAGCCCCGACCAAGTATTGAGTGCATTTAATGAACATACATTTCAGTAGGCCAACATTTCGGATTTTAAAAACATTTTTCAAGCTGTTGTTATAAAGTATTCTAATTTACTAAGATAATGACTTTTGTTCATTGGCTGTAAGCTATAATCATCAACATTAACAGAAATAAACACTTGAAATAGATCACTCTGTGTGTAATGACTCTATATAATATATGAGTTTCACTTTTTGCATTGAAGAACTGAAATAAATTAACTTTTGATGATATTCTAATTTAGTGAGATGCACCTGTACATCATATAGGATGCTGGGGCTGATCAGTATACATAATATAAGATACACTGGGGCTGATGTATATACGTCATGTAGGATACACTGGTGATGATGTACATACATTACATAGGATATGCTGGAGACTATGTATATACATCATATAGGATACGCTTGTGCCAGTGTATATACATCATATAGGATACCTTGGGAGCGATGTACGTAGATCATATAGGATACGCTGGGGCCGATATATATACATCATATAGAATACACTGGGGCTGTGTCATGGTGTGACTGTGGGATAGCAAGTGTGCTCCTATTCTGACCCTCAGGCTAGGGGTCCCTAGCTATTTCTGTTCCCAGGATTACTCCTGAATGTGGAGATGCCCGAGCCTCGTTCCTTACTATGCTCCTAAGCAGCACTAGTTTGTACAGTGTATGGGGGGAATACAAAACAAGATAGGACAGAACTGAAGCACAGTCACACAACACGCTCTCAGGGAAATACACAAAGGAATATAAAGTCTAAAACCCGAGAGGCAACAAAGTAATATAAAGACACCTAGGGAAAAAGGAAAGGGTTACCAAACAAGGCTTACAACAACTTTAGCAATAACCACTAAACCAGTATGTGTTCACCTTTCCAGAACAGGATAGAGAAAAACGATACTGGCATTGCCAGCAAAGCACAGCCGGCTTAAATGGAGAAATAGCAGACACGACTGGTTCTCCTCTAGCATGTGATCAAAGGCAGTCAACAACCTCAGCCCAGCAAAGACTAACTTTTGCTCACCTGCCAAGGAGCTGCAGCTCTAAGAGTCGATGCCCTAGTCACCCTGCACTGACCATAGCTATCAATGGAGTTACAAGGAGCAGTATATGAATCTGTGGAATCCACAGACTTGGACGCCGCCATCACAGTTTGTGATGTTAGAGAAAACCTCCTTGTGACATGCTGATGTACAAACATCATATAGGATGCACTAGGGCTGATGTATATATACTACATCTTAAAGGATATACGGGTGCTAATGTAGAGTATATACATCATATAGGATACACTGGGGCTGATGTACAAACATCATATAGGATACACTAGGGCTGATGTATATATACTACATCTTAAAGGATATACGGGTGCTAATGTAGAGTATATACATCATATAGGATACACTGGGGCTGATGTATATACATCGTATAGGATACACTAGGGCTGATGTATATATAGTACATCTTAAAGGATATACGGGTGCTAATGTAGAGTATATACATCATATAGGATACACTGGGGCTGATGTATATACATCGTATAGGATACACTAGGGCTGATGTATATATACTACATCTTAAAGGATATACGGGTGCTAATGTAGAGTATATACATCATATAGGATACACTGGGGCTGATGTACAAACATCATATAGTATAGTATACACTAGGGCTGATGTATATATACTACATCTTAAAGGATATACGGGTGCTAATGTAGAGTATATACATCATATAGGATACACTGGGGCTGATGTACAAACATCTTATAGGATACACTAGGGCTGATGTATATATACTACATCTTAAAGGATATACGGGTGCTAATGTAGAGTATATACATCATATAGGATACACTGGGGCTGATGTATATACATCGTATAGGATACACTAGGGCTGATGTATATATATCATATAAGAGATACTGGTGCTAATGTACAGTATATACATCGTATAGGATACACTGGGGCTGATGTATATACATCATATAGGATATACAGGTGCTGATGTACAGTATGTACAGCACATAGGATACACTGGGGCTGATGTATACACATCATATACAGTAGGATACACTAGGGCTGATGTATATATATCATATAAGAGATAATGGTGCTAATGTACAGTATATACATCGTATAGGATACACTGGGGCTGATGTATATACATCATATAGGATATACAGGTGCTGATGTACAGTATATACATCACATAGGATACACTGGGGCTGATGTATATACATCGTATAGGATACACTGGGGCTGATGTATATACATCATATAGGATATACAGGTGCTGATGTACAGTATGTACATCACATAGGATACACTGGGGCTGATGTATACACATCATATACAGTAGGATACACTAGGGCTGATGTATACACATCATATACAGTAGGATACACTAGGGCTGATGTATACACATCATATACAGTAGGATACACTAGGGCTGATGTATACACATCATATACAGTAGGATACACTAGGGCTGATGTATATGCATTACATGGCCTCAGCTTGTTAACTCATCCATAGCCTGGAGATGAATCAGTGTAGCATGCAGCCCTCCCAGAGCTTGAAGATGAGCCTGCAGGAAAGTAAGGAGCCGGCGCGCAGAGAGCGGTAGCCCCTCCTACCAAGAACATCCTGATAACACTATCTGGCACAAGGCCTGGCAATGAGTACGCCACTGCGGTGTACTGAACGCTGTGCGTGTGCGTCGTGCATGGGCGCGCATGGGCGGGTACACACGACATGGACATGAAAAAATATTAAAAGGCCAGCAGCTGCAAAACCACGGCCGATGGCCCACAATGTAGGTGAGGGCTGCAGCCCAGTGAGCATGTGCCTGTTGGGCTTGTAGTAGTGGCATGGTTCTAGAGGTCAATATATCTTTGAACATAAGTATGAGATATACAACCAATACCATTTTAATGGCAACTCTCGTATATATATATATATATATATATATATATATATATATATATATATATACAGTGTCGGACTGGGGTGTCTGGGTCCCACAGGAGGAATTGATCCTCAGGGCCCACCCTACAGCTATATGTAAATACCTGATAGCCGATATCCCCGTTATAGTGGAGCGTCTGCTGTAAATCACAGGCGGCTCCTGCACATCTACTGTGCACATGCTATAACTAGGATGTACAATTACGGTAGTTTGCAGTAAAGGGGTTTTGTGGTTAAACAAGTTATCACCGATCCAAGGGCTCCACGGGATAGGTGATAACTGACTGATCGTTTGGGTCCGAACATTGGAAACCGCACCGATCAGAAGAATGGGGAAGTTTTATCCCTGTCAGGATACTTATCCCCATTTTAAAATGCAGCGGCAGGTGGGACGTCTGACTGCAGCTCCCTTCATTCTCTTTGGGGTTTCCAGAAAAAAAACAAGAACAGCCACTGAGGGAATGAATGGATCAGTGGTCAAGTCGCACATGAGCTCCAGTCTAATGGGGATAAAAGCTCCACACTCTACCAATCGGTGCAGGTCCCAGCATTCAGACCCCCACTAATCAATAACTTATCACTTATCCTGTGGAGAGGTGATTACTTGTTTTCATCGGAGAACCCCTGTAAGTGCATCTTGTTCCAAGTATTTAATTAATCACTAATGGAAACAAAGAATCTTCTCCTAATTAATATCAGAGAGAACAGATGACTGCCATACACAACACAATCCACTGTACCAACACAAACAGTACCACATACAAGGGAGAAATACTGCCACACCATGACTGGACTACATATTACCACCACATAATGACCAAATAATACTACATAAAAGGGAGAAATACCACCACACCATGACCAGACCACATATTACCACCACATAGTGACCGAATAATACCACATACAAGGGAGAAATACAACTAAACCATGACCAGACCACATATTACCACCACATAGTGACCGAATAATACTACATACAAGGTAGAAATATCACCACACCTTGACCAGACCAGATATTACCACCCCATAGTGACCGAATATTACTACATACAAGGGAGAAATACCACCATGCCATGACCAGACCAGATATTAACAGCAAATAGCGTCCAAATAATTCCCCATCATTTCTCTCTCCTACCTCCATAATTGCTCTTCCCCATCCCAATCATTGCTCTCCCCCACCTTCTCCAACATTGTCATATCTCCCCCACCTTCTCCATCATTGCCATATCTCCCCCCACCACCTCCATCATCATTGCCATATCTCCCCCACCACCTCCATCATTGCCATATCTCCCCCCACCTGCTCCGTCATCATTGCCATATCTCCCCCACCTGCCCTGTCATCATTGCCATATCTCCCCCAACCTGCTCCGTCATCATTGCCATATCTCCCCCCTCCTACTCCATCATCATTGCCATTTCTCCCCCCACCTGCTCCGTCATCATTGCCATATCTCCCCCACCTGCTCCACCATCATTGCCATATCTCCCCCAACCTGCTCCGTCATCATTGCCATATCTCCCCCCTCCTACTCCATCATCATTGCCATTTCTCCCCCCACCTGCTCCGTCATCATTGCCATATCTCCCCCACCTGCTCCGTCATCATTGCCATATCTCCCCCACCTGCTCCGTCATCATTGCCATATCTCCCCCTACCTACTCCATCATCATTGCCATTTCTCCCCCCACCTGCTCCACCATCATTGCCATATCTCCCCCACCTCCTCTATCACTAATGCCATGTCATATCTCCCCCTACCTCCTCCATCACCATGCCATGCATATCTCCCCCCACCTCCCCCATTGCCATGCCATATATCCCCCACCATGTAATATCTCCACCCACCTTCTCAATCACCATTGCTCTCCCTCAAAAAACCCCAAAACTTATCTCTCTGCGCGCTCCCCCGCAGCACTGTCCTCTGCTTCCTGCCCGGCATCTTTCTCCCTGACACAGGCCCATGCTGCATGATGACGGCGTCTAGCAGCGTGAGCCTGTGTGAGGGAGGAAACGCCGGGCAGAAAGCAGAGGTGAGGACGGATCCCTGCAGCTACGCTGCCATTTTCCTCCTGTCGGCAGTGGAGCTGGAGGGATCGCTCCTTGCCTGCCGCACAGGATGAGGGCAATCTGCCCATGGGACCGAGAAGCAGGCCAGATTGCCTTCATCAGTCGCACTGCAAGGGCCCCCCTGACCCTCCAGGCCCTTGCAGTGCGGAGCACCGGCGGCCATGTTAACCAGGGGCACCCGTGTGTCCTGCTCGGGGGCCCGCTGAGGACCCGGGCCCACCGGAGAATTCTCCGGTGTCCCGGTGCCCCAGTCCGACCCTGTATATAGACACACTTACACATTGGTGTGTACATACAGTACATGTGCATGTGTGTGAGTATATACTGTATGTGTATATGTGTATAGTGGCGTTGCTTGAAGTTTATAGACCCTGTAAGGCAGCGCTAGTCATCATGCTGGGGGACACTCGCTGCATCGGGTCAATTAAAGCACACCAGCCACGTTTTCCAGTATTTCACAATCCAGCAGTTTATTACACTTCACTACTGCTTATCACCGAGTCCAACTCAGTGGCTCGCCGACATACACATATAATGTCCAGGAGCCTTTCAAATGGCAGACAGGCCCACTTGGCTCCAGTTACAGCCATCAGCAAAGTCACTTATATCAACGTCCATATAATGCAGTGCTTTACCTTTGCCGGGTTTTAGCTGCTTCAGTCAGATTTGTTCTGCCACCACTGTGGCTTTACGGCTTCCCAGATGGGGGTCTCCAGCCCTCATTCCTTCAAAGGCTACTTGTATGTTTTCTCACCTAACATCCAGCCTCTGCCTTCCAGGACTCTTGCGTTCCAAGCCTCTGGCCCTCCAAGGCTACTGGTATCGCTTACACATAAGGATCCAGCCTCTGCCTTTCAGGCTTCACTAGGCCTCACTAAGCCTCTCCAGGCTAACGGTGTCCCACACAGGGGAACAGGCCTCACGCCTTTCACACCTGTCTCAAATCTACCAGGGTTTATATATCCTCTAGTGCACACACAGGACCTGTGCTGATGTCACAGTCATGTGATCAGACCTTCTGTATGCACAGGACCTGTGCGATGTCACAGTCATGTGATCAGTCACCTCGGGAGGTACATGGTCGGCCAAAACACACCCTGGACCATTACAGTAATGCCGCAAGCCGCTGCATTACAGCCCCAATGAAAAATTTCCAACATGGCCCCCAACCATTACAGATCTTTAATAGTACTGGTGTTCTCTTATGGGCCAAAAGGATATTTTGGCCCCATAGGCTCCAGGGCTAAGTGCGACTGCAACACATGTACCTACTATAGTTATGTCTCTATGTTTGTATCTGGACAATCAGACAGGCATTTACCATGTAGCCTATAGTTATTCTGTCCTATTGTGTAGTAGATGTGTAGGTACTGTAATAATCTGGCAATTCACCTATATCTCTGCTCTGTACAACAGCTGCATTTGCTCCTTGGTCTGGAATACGTGAGCTGCGGGGACTTTTACAGCTACTTACTGATGAAGGGGCAGCTTGACATCCCCAGTGCAAGGTAAAGTTTTATTTTTATGTAATTATACACGAATAGAAATATACAGTATATATAAACAGCAGTTCTGTCATCAGTATTGATTGCTCTTTGATGGCAATATGGATTAGACTAAAGCAATATATTAGTCATCAGAACCTGGACAGAATCCTGACCGGCCACTTTATTACACTATGGATAGGGCAGGATTTCTTGTATTTCTGTAGACAGTCACTAATTTCTTGTCTTTCTGTCAGATTCTATGCCGCTGAACTCGTCTGTGGAATCCAACATCTCCACTCCAAGGGCGTCATCCACAGAGACCTCAAGCCCGAGAACATCTTGGTGGCTGAAACGGGCCATATTAAGATCACAGATTTCGGTCTCTCAATTGACAACATGCATGGAGACCGAACAGCCACCGAATACGCTGGAACTGCAGGCTACATGGCTCCTGAGGTGAGAAGAACAAGGATTTTCTCTTTTTTTCATACCATAATTGTATGTCTGCCTGGATCACACACATAATCCAACAAATGTCCATTACAGTAAATGGGACATTCTGACATTGACATCTGGCATGCCATACACATTAGATAGGCAGCTTGGCTCAGCTGAGTGTACATGCGTTCTGAATGGGAGGGGGGAGTATGACCATGCCAGACACAAAGGATCGGGCACTGAAATTCAGCATCCAGGGTTTGAGCTGAATTGGGATGTCTCCATACACATTAGATGATCTCTCCGGAATCTGTGAGTCCGGCCACAATACATGATCATGCTATATGATTTGCCAGCATTAGAGACCCAAAGAGTTACAAGTCAGCCAACAAAGGTTCTGGAGCTCAGAAGAGCAGCATGGCTCCTTTCAGTCATTAGTGTAGTAATCATAATATTCAAGTGATGCCACAACCAGAGGAATCATCCACTCTCACTATATTACATAGTCTTACAATTATTATGCTGAGAACTTTGTTACACTGAAGATATGGAACTTTTTGACCAACTCTTTATCTATTTTCTTCTTCTTTATGTAGATTTTGGCTGGGAAGGAGTATAACGCCGGAGTAGACTGGTATTCTTTTGGTGTCATCTTAAAAGAAATGGTTACCGATGAGTGCGCCTACCATCAGACACTCAACGATAAATCCTCCGGCATCAGGAACATCATTAAACAGGTCAGTTGTCTTAACAGTCATTAGTACTATGATGTATACAATGTTATAGTTGTAGAGATGAGCAAACCTTTTGAAATTCAAATTAACCAGCTTGTTCCAATTTTTTCCCAAAAATGTTAAAATCGCAAGTACTCAACATAAATGGGTAAACTTGTGGTAACCGTTCTTTACTGCTGTGCTGTCACATACTATCTGTGCAGTCTTTTACTGTTTTATGTCTTTCTCTCTCAATCTCTACTGCTAAGCTGTGATGTGCTCTCCCTATCCAGATTCACCACAAAATGACTCCTACATTCATTGCTTTGGCTTTCATACAGGCTATGATAGTCCCTCCTGATTGTGCTATAACATGTGATGTGACACCTTAAAGCATTATGGTGAAGCCTGGACAGCTTACATCAGAGGTCCTATAAGTCTTCTCTGGCTGATGTAATTTTTAGTAATACTGTATGAAAATTGGCTGCAATTATTTTAGGTGATTCCCAAGAAGCAAATCACAAATTGTTGAAATTCACCGGGTTCAGCAGATTCACAAAAATTCAACACAAATTCAGTTCACATCAAGTGGATTTGCTCATCTCTGCATAGTAGTCATCATTTTCTCTCCAGTTTACATTCATGGATTTTGGTTTTATCTTTATTAGCTCCTTCAGAAAGATCCTGCCAGTCGCTTAGGAGCCAACGGTAACATCAGAAAGCACAGGTTTTTTCAGCGTATCGACTGGGTCTCTGTGGAAGCCCTGAAACTGCCTCCACCATACGTCCCTGTAGTAAGTATATGAGCAGATATGGTTTATTAGTATTAAAATCTTTGTGTCTATTCTTTTACTAGTTTTCAATCAACACAACTTGTTTTTAACGGAGACTCTGATATAAAGTCATAATTTTAATGTTATAATTCCTTTTTTCCTTTATAGCCATCTGAGCCTCCCCGTCGTCATAAACCATTCCATCTGGAGAAACTAGAAGCAGCAGAGGCCACAGCACTTATATCAACAAAGGACCAGGCATTGTTTGAGGGATTTTCATTTGTCAACTTGGAAACCCTTGAGCAGACCCCAGCTCTATAGTCATCAGAGCGAGCGGCCCACCTGAGCCTCCGGAAGACTGAAAATCAGAAGACTGGACATCACTGGAACAAACGCTGCAAGAATGAAGGTGACCATGGAGACGTCGAGGGACCCCGAATGAAGACACAGAGAATGACGGAGCCAGCAGATCCACCTATGGGCTGGCGGTAAGAATAAGCGCCATAATATCTGCGCTTTATTCCAATCATAGGCATGTGCCAAACATTTTTCACTGACCGGTAATAGGATTTCCTCCTGCTCATTTTAGCTCCAATTTTTGGTGCTGTCTTGGGCAACGATGAAATACCGAGGTGCGTGATGGCCGGCTATTAAGGGGTGGCAGGAGGCCGGATTTTTTTTTTTTAACAACATCTTGCACTTGCCTATGATAAATCTACCATTACCGGCAGTTGGATTTCCTCATACTTATGACAGTGTTGTCATAGGAGTGGGGAAAAAGGTGAGAGATGGCCGGCTATTAAGGGGTGGCAGGAGGCCGGATTTTTTTTTTTTTTTTCTAAATAGGGAAAATTTGGCCTATGGAGAACACAAGAGCTTACAGCTAGTGGACTTGCACATCCTCCAGATGTAAGTGTAAAATGAGAGCCGCAGTCCTAAAAAGTACATTTTGTTAAAACCCTGAGGATGGCAGAGCCGGCAGATCCACCTATGAGCTGGGGGTAAGAATGGAGGACTATTTCATCAAAGTCCTGTGAAGACACCCATGCCAATGTCATTCCAGTCCATGCCAGGGGTACCCATTCCAGAAGCCATTGAGCCTTCTCATGGAACATCTATATAGTTAAACAAAGCAAAAAAACCTGCAAAGCTTTTTAATGCAACTAAAACCTCTTACATTTTTCTTACATCTGTAAATAACAACAGAATGAAGTGTGTTAAAAGTGTATTTTGAATATTCCCATTTTTTAAGGCACCTAAACAGGAAAGGGTTCTTTACAGTCAGAGCAGTGGGACTGTGGAACTCCCTACCACAAGAGGTAGTGATGGCAGACACTATAACAGCTTTCAAAAAAAGGGGCTGGATGATTTCCTTGATACACATAACATTGAGGGTTACAGTTAAATTAGACAAAATGTTACACCTATAGAAGTACATTTAATACCATAATAGTAATTACATAATTAGAATCATAATTAGGTTTGATCCAGGGTTCCAGGACTGATCGCCTATTTTCGGGGTCAAGAAGGAATTTTTCCCCTGTGACACAAATTGGCTGAAGGTGTCCTGGGGTTTTTGCCTTCTTCTGGATCAACAATGTAGGCATATGGTAGTATTATTAGTGATAGGAAAGTTAGAATAATACTGTAATAAGATAGCAGGATGTTAATAATAGTAACGATATCAAATAGTCACATTTATAAAAATAAAAACAAATTAAATAATAACTGCAGTAGTACAATAAGTAGTGTAATATTAAATATATAACTAGTAATAACATAATTAGGTTTGATCCAGGGTTCTAGGACTGATCGCCTTTTCTTGGAGTCAAGAAGCAATTTTTCCCCGTGATGCAAATTGGCGTTAGGTGTCCTGGGGTTTTTGCCTTCTTCAGGATCAACAGATTTAGGCATAGGGATTCTGGTAATACCATTATTAGAATCACAAGAGTAATAAAAAACATAAAATTAATTAAAAAAATTAAATTATAAACGGGTACATTCTTAATTGTTATAGTGCAGCAATGATAAAAATGGTAATAATAATAATAATAATACATTGTGAGGCCTAGTGCCAGTTAGTTAGTAAGTTAGTGTAGTGTTAGTGTACGGAGTACCAGTGGGGGAAAAAGGTTGAACTTGATAGACCGAGGTCTTTCTTCAACCTACGTTACAATGTTACTAATATCTGCGCTTTATTCCAATCATAGGCATGTGCCAAATATTTTTCACTGACCGGTAATAGGATTTCCTCCTGCTCATTTTAGCTCCAATTTTTGGTGCTGTCTTGGGCAATGATGAAATACCGAGGTGCGTGATGGCCGGCTATTAAGGGGTGGAGGAGGTTGGATTTTTTTTTTTTAACAACATCTTGCACTTGCCTATGATAAATCTACCATTACCGGCAGTTGGATTTCCTCATACTTATGACAGTGTTGTCATAGGAGTGGGGAAAAAGGTGAGAGATGGCCGGCTATTAAGGGGTGGCAGGAGGCCGGATTTTTTATTTTTTTTTTAAATAGGGAAAATTTGGCCTATGGAGAACACAAGAGCTTACAGCTAGTGGACTTGCACATCCTCCAGATGTAAGTGTAAAATGAGAGCCGCAGTCCTAAAAAGTACATTTTGTTAAGACCCTGAGGATGGCAGAGCCGGCAGATCCACCTATGAGCTGGATGTAAGTATAGGCGCCATAATATGTAAACCCAGATCGCCAAATGAAGGACTATTTCATCAAAGTCCCGTGAAGACACCCATGCCAATGTCATTCCAGTCCTTGCCAGGGGTACCCATTCCAGAAGCCATTGAGCCTTCTCATGGAACATCTATATAGTTAAACAAAACAAAAAAACCTGCAAAGCTTTTTAATGCAACTAAAACCTTTTACATGTTTCTTATATCTGTAAATAATGAATAAAGTGGGTTAAAAGTTGATTTTGAATATTCCCATTTTTTAAGGCACCTAAACAGGAAAGGGTTCTTTACAGTCAGAGCAGTCAGACTGTGGAATTCCCTACCACAAGAGGTAGTGATGGCAGACACTATAACAGCTTTCAAAAAAGGGCTGGACGATTTCCTCGATACACATAACATTGAGGGTTACCGTTAAATTAGACAAAATGTTACAACTATAGTAGTACATGTAGTACGGTAATAGTATTATTATTATTTATTTATTATTATAGCGCCATTTATTCCATGGCACTTTACATGTCAAGAAGGGGTATACATACAAGAACTATTACAATAATCTTGAACACAATGTGACGGCGACTGGTACGGGAGGAGCGAGGACCCTGCCCATGAGGGCTCACAGTCTACAAGGGATGGGTGAGGATACAGTAGGTGAGGGTAGAGCTGGTCGTGCAGCGGTATTGGTGGAGTGGTGGTTACTGCAGGTTGTAGGCTTGTCGGTAGAAGTGGGTCTTCAGGCTCTTTTTGAAGGTTTCCACGGTCGACGAGAATCTGATGTGTTGGGGTAGAGAGTTCCAGAGTAGGGGGGAAGCACGGGAGAAATCTTGTATGCGATTGTGGGAGGAGGAGATTAGAGGGGAGTAGAAAAGGAGATCTTGTGAGGATCGGAGGTTGCGTGCAGGTATGTAGCAGGAGACTAGGTCAGAGATATTTGGAGGAGACAGGTTGTGAATGGCTTTGTATGTCATGGTTAGGGTTTTGAACTGGAGTCTCTGCACAATGGGGAGCCAGTGAAGAGATTGACAGAGAGGAGAGGCCGGGGAATAGCGGGGGGACAGGTCGATTAGTCGGGCAGCAGAGTTTAGGATGGATTGGAGGGGTGCGAGAGTGTTGGAAGGGAGGCCACAGAGCAGGAGGTTGCAGTAGTCAAGGCGGGAGATGATTCGGGCGTGCACTAGTGTTTTTGCAGATTCATGGTTGAGGAATGTGCGGATCCGGGACATATTTTTGAGTTGGAGTCGGCAGGAAGTGGAAAGGGCTTGGATATGTGGTTTGAAGAAGAGTTCAGAGTCCAGGGTTACCCCAAGGCAGTGAGCCTGAGGGACTGGGGAGAGTGGGCAGCCATTGACTATGATGGATAGGTCAGTTGGGGGGGTTGAATGAATTGGCGGAAAGATGATGAATTCTGTTTTGTCCATGTTAAGTTTTAGAAATCTAGTAGAGAAGAAGGATGAAATAGCAGACAGACATTGTGGGATTTTGTTTAGTAAGGAGGTGATATCGGGTCCAGAGAGGTAGATCTGTGTGTCATCAGCATAGAGGTGATAATGAAAGCTATGAGACTCTATGAGCTGTCCCAGGCCTAAGGTGTAGATGGAGAAGAGCAGGGGTCCTAGAACTGAACCTTGTGGGACACCGACAGATAGGGGGCGAGATGAGGAGGTGGTGTGTGAGTGGGAGACACTGAATGTCCTGTCTGTTAGGTATGAAGAGACCCAAGATAGGGCCAAGTCTGTGATGCCGAGAGATGGGAGAGTTTGTAGTAAGAGGGAATGGTCCACTGTGTCGAAGGCAGATGACTGGTCTAGGAGGAGGAGGACAGAGTAGTGTCGCATAGATTTGGCGGTTAGTAGGTCATTGGTGACTTTAGTCAGTGCAGTTTCAGTAGAATGGTGCGGTCGGAAACCAGATTGTAGGCTGTCGAAGAGGGAGCAGGAGGAGAGGTGGGAGGACAGCTCAGAGTGGACGTGTTGTTGCAGTAGTTTTGAGGCATAGGGGAGAAGTGATATAGGGCGATAGCTAGACAGAGAGGATGGGTCAAGGGAGGGCTTTTTGAGGATGGGTGTGATTGAGGCATGTTTGAAGCATGAGGGGAAGACACCAGTTGTTAGTGACAGGTTGAAGAGGTGGGCTAGGGGTGGGATGAAGATAGTGGTAAGGTTTGGGATGAGGTGGGACGGGATTGGGTCAAGTTTACAGGCGGTGAGGTGTGATTTGGAGAGTAAAGAGAAAAGTTGATCTTCTGTAATGGTGGAGAATGTGGTTTTGGAGGAGGAGGGTTGAGTAGGTGTGGGGAGGGACTGTGGGGGCTTTAGGCAAAAGCTTTGTCTGATGGTGTCAATCTTCTGCTTGAAGAATGAGGCAAAGTCTTCGGCTGAAATAAGAGGACAGGGAGGAGGCACTGGGGGACGGAGGAGAGAATTGAAGGTGTTGAATAGTTGTTTGGGGTTGTGAGACAGGGAGGATATGAGAGATGAGAAGTATGTTTGTTTTGCTGCAGTGAGTGTGGACTTGAACGTAGTGAGGGACTGTTTAAATGCGATGAAGTGCTCATTGGAGTGGGACCTTTTCCTTCTACGCTCAGCAACCCTGGAGGGCCATCGCAGTTCTTTAGTTAGGCTGGTGTGCCAGGGTTGTCTGTTGGTTGTGCGAGCTTTGGTATGTGTGAGGGGGGCGACTGAATCGAGAGCTGCAGCTGTTGTGGTGTTGTATAAAGTGGCAGCAACATCTGCATCATGTAAGGAACTAATGTCTGTAAGAGGGAGAAGGGATTCAGAGAGTGACTGTAGGTCAAGGTGTTTGAGATTTCTGCGAGGGTATGCAAGTTTGTGGAGTGGGGATTGTTGCCCTGGAGAGGAGAGGGTAGAGAATGTAAGTAGGTTGTGGTCAGAGAGAGGGAGAGGTGAGTTACAGAGGTTAGATAGGGAACAGAGGCGGGTGAAGATGAGGTCCAGCGTGTGGCCGTCTTTGTGGGTGGGTGTGGAAGACCACTGGGAAAGACCGAAGGAGGAAGTGAGGGATAGGAGCTTAGAGACAGCTGAGAGGGAAGTGTCAATGGGGATGTTGAAGTCGCCCATGAGAATAGTGGGGATGTCAACAGAGAGGAAATGAAGTAGCCAAGTGGTGTAGTGGTCAAAGAAAGTGGTGGCTGATCCTGGGGGTGGTAAATGACAGCCAGTTGGAAGCTGGAGGGGGAGTAGATGCGCACGCAGTGCACTTCAAAAGAGGGGACAGTAATTGAGGGCAGCAGAGGGATATGGGTGAAGGAGCAGTTATCTTAGAGGAGGAAACCTATTCGTCCACCGTGCTTGCCGGTGGGGCGGGGGTTATGGGAAAGGTGGAATCCACAGTACGAAAGTGCAGCAGGAGAGGCCGTGTCGGAGGGGGTGAGCCATGTTTCAGTGATGCCGAGGAAGGAAAGCTTGTTAGTGATGAAGAGATCGTGAATGTAGGAAAGTTTGCTGCAGAGAGAGTGAGCTTTTCATAGAGCTCCTGTTAGGGGGACTGGGGAAGCGGGGGCTGGGCAGATGGGTATAAGGTTAGAAGGGTTACGAGAGTTTGGGATAGATCGTGGGTAGGAGGTGGAAGTGACTGGGGATGTGGTGAGGAGGGCGGTACTGTGGTGAGGAGTACGGTAATTACATAACTAGTATGATAATTAGGTTTGATGCAGGGTTCCAGGACTGATCGCCTTTTCTCGGGCTAAGAAGGAATTTTTCCCCTGTGACACAAATTGGCTGAAGGTGTCCTGGGGTTTTTTGCCTTCTTCTGGATCAACAATGGAGGCATATGGTAGAATTAGTAGTGATAGGAAAGTTAGAATAATGCTGTAATAAGATAGCAGGATGTTAATAATAGTAACGATGTCAAATAGTCACATTTATAAAAATAAAAACAAATTAATTAATAACTGCAGTAGTACAATAAGTAGTGTAATATTAAATATATAACTAGTAATAACATAATTAGGTTTGATCCAGGGTTCTAGGACTGATCGCCTTTTCTCGGGCTAAGAAGGAATTTTTCCCCTGTGACACAAATTGGCTGAATGTGTCCTGGGGTTTTTGCCTTCTTCTGGATCAACAGATTTAGGCATAGGGATTCTGGTAATACCATTATTAGAATCACAAGAGTAATACAAAATGTAAAACTAATTAAAAAATTAAATTATAAACGGGTACATTCTTAATTGTTTTAGTGCAGCAATAATAAAAATGGTAATAATAATAATAATAATAAGAAGAATAATAATACATTTGTGAGGCCTAGTGCCAGTTAGTTAGTAAGTTAGTGTAGTGTTAGTGTACGGAGTACCAGTGGGGGAAAAAGGTTGAACTTGATAGACCGAGGTCTTTCTTCAACCTACGTTACAATGTTACTAATATCTGCGCTTTATTCCAATCATAGGCATGTGCCAAATATTTTTCACTGACCGGTAATAGGATTTCCTCCTGCTCATTTTAGCTGCATTTTTTGGTGCTGTCTTGGGCAATGATGAAATACCGAGGTGCGTGATGGCCGGCTATGAAGGGGTGGAGGAGGTTGGATTTTTTTTTTTTAACAACATCTTGCACTTGCCTATGATAAATCTACCATTACCGGCAGTTGGATTTCCTCATACTTATGACAGTGTTGTCATAGGAGTGGGGAAAAAGGTGAGAGATGGCCGGCTATTAAGGGGTGGCAGGAGGCCGGATTTTTTTTTTTTTTTTCTAAATAGGGAAAATTTGGCCTATGGAGAACACAAGAGCTTACAGCTAGTGGACCTGCACATCCTCCAGATGTAAGTGTAAAATGAGAGCCGCAGTCCTAAAAAGTACATTTCATTAAGACCCTGAGGATGGCAGAGCCGGCAGATCCACCTATGAGCTGGGGGTAAGTATAGGCGCCATAATATCTGCCCTTATGTTACAGGGTGGTGTTCCGTATATTAATTATTAATGTCAGGCTTGACTATTAATAATCGGTATCCGGCTAATACCTCACCTGTTACTACTCTGATTCCTTTGCTATATGTGATACTAACGGCGACTAACTGAGACGAAACCGTGTATCAATAAAATACATTTATTACACACAAGTCTACAGTTAATATACTACCAATTTCCACAGTACACAATAATATTAACAATAGCACACAATACGGATATACAATTAACCCCACCAATAACCTAATTATACTTCCCACCCACTTGCCTAAAAGCATACAAACATTAATTACAAACCACCCGCCTATCACCTACTATCCCTACAGCAATCAAGGGGTTTATGAGGCTATGTGCCCACGATGCTGAAATGCTGCAGATTTTTTACGCTTCTCCCTGCAGGAAAAACGCATGCGTTTTTTTCATGTTTTTCCAGCCAGGTAGAAGCGTTTGTCGAGCGTTTTTTTGCAGCATTTCCGCATGCGGGTTATCAAGCGCTTTTCCAAGCGATTTTAGCATCACTTGGAAAAGTGCTTGACAACTTGGTCACACTATATAAATCCATGCAACAGGCATGGATTTTATATAGTGTGACCTAGTTAGTTAAAAAAAAGAATAAGAATGGTAAAAAATAAAAAATTAATTTTATACTCACCTTCCGATGTCCTCCCGATGTTCTCTCCGATGGGTCTGGTGTCTTGGGCGGCTCGCGGTGGTGTGAAGGACCTGCGGTGACGTAATTGAGTCATGTGACAGGTCACATGACTCAATGACATCATGGCAGGTCCTTCACAACACCGCGACCCATAGAGAAGACCAGACGGAGGGGAGAAAACCCCAGGAGGACATCGGAAGGTAAGTATAATCTTTATTTTTTATTTTAAATTCTTTTTTAACAGGTTCTATGGTACCTGGGTCTGGATGAGTCTCCTCTCATCCACACCCGGGTACCATCTGCACATAGAAACGCATAATATCCGTGTATACAAATGTACTGACACGGATATTATGCGTTTCAATGCAAGTCAATGGCGGCAATTGATGCGTATTTTTCCGCAATGATAATCCGCAGCGGAAATTTCCGCAGCATGTGCACAGCACATGAGGATTGTCATTGGGGACCATGGAGCACGTATTACCAAGCGTTTTTTAAGCATTTTCGCTGCAGAAATTCCGCAGCAAAAACGCTTGAAAAACGCATAGTGGGCATGCAGCCTAATAGTGCGATACTTAGCCCAGTAGCTGTTGTCAGGCTGATTCTGGGCTGCTTGGCACTTGGTGTGGCTATGAGAAAAGTAGAGGAAAGTGACACAAGGAGAGACGGCACTTGAGGTGAGTACTTCTAGAGCACAAGGGGACTGAAGGGATGCTGCTGTCAGACAGCAGTCAGAGAGCAACTGAGGGAGGATGGGACAGGGGAGCTGCACAGAGAGGCTATAGGCTGAGAGGTAGAAAGCTGAGGGGCTGAGGAGGATAGCTGCTGTGAGCAGGGGTGTGGGTAAGGAGAAGAGGTAGGAAGCTGAGGGGCTGAGGAGGACAGCTGCGGTGAGCAGGGGTGTGGGCAAGGAGAAGAGGTAGGAAGCTGAGGGGCTGAGGAGGACAGCTGCGGTGAGCAGGGGTGTGGGTAAGGAGAAGAGGTAGGAAGCTGAGGGGCTGAGGAGGACAGCTGCGGTGAGCAGGGGTGTGGGCAAGGAGAAGAGGTAGGAAGCTGAGGGGCTGAGGAGGACAGCTCCGGTGAGCAGGGCTGTGGGCAAGGGGAAGGGGTAGGAAGCTGAGGGGCTGAAGAGGACAGCTGCGATGAGCAGGGCAGTGGGCAAAGAGAAGAGGTAGGAAGCTGAGGGGCTGAGGAGGACAGCTGCGGTGAGCAGGGCTGTGGGCAAGGGGAAGGAATAGGAAGCTGAGGGGCTGAGGAGGACAGCTGCGGTGAGCAGGGCTGTAGGCAAGGAGAAGAGGTAGGAAGCTGAGGGGCTGAGGAGGACAGCTACGGTGAGCAGGGGTGTGGGCAAGGAGAAGAGGTAGGCAGCTGAGGGGCTGAGGAGGACAGCTGCGGTGAGCAGGGGTGTGGGCAAGGAGAAGAGGTAGGAAGCTGAGGGGCTGAGGAGGACAGCTGCGGTGAGCAGGGCTGTGGGCAAGGGGAATGAGTAGGAAGCTGAGGGGCTGAGGAGGACAGCTGCGGTGAGCAGGGGTGTGGGCAAGGAGAAGAGGTAGGTAGCTGAGGGGCTGAGGAGGACAGCTGCAGTGAGCAGGGCTGTGGGCAAGGGGAAGGGTAGGAAGCTGAAGGGCTGAGGAGGACAGCTGCGGTGAGCAGGGGTGTGGGCAACGAGAAGAGGTAGGAAGCTGAGGGGCTGAGGAGGACAGCTGCGGTGAGCAGGGGTGTGGGCAAGGAGAAGAGGTAGAAATCTGAGGGGCTGAGGAGGACAGCTGTGGTGAGCAGGGGTGTGGGCAAGGAGAAGAGGTAGGAAGCTGAGGGGCTGAGGAGGACAGCTGCGGTGAGCAGGGGTGTGGGCAAGGAGAAGAGGTAGGAATCTGAGGGGCTGAGGAGGACAGCTGCGGTGAGCAGGGGTGTGGGCAAGGAGAAGAGGTAGGAATCTGAGGGGTTGAGGAGGACAGCTGCAGTGAGCAGGGGTGTGGGCAAGAAGAAGAGGTAGGAAGCTGAGGAGTACATCTGCAGTGAGCAGGGCTGTGGGCAATGGACTTAGTCTAAGGCATGATTAAAGTAGTTTTTACAAAAAAATTTTTTTTGCTAAAATATGAAAACAGTAAGCTCCTTTTCAGCTCCTGTTTAAAAATGCCAGAGCATATCTCAAAAGTATTAATTAGATACCATAGTACATGAGCTCTTGACTGGCAGTGAAACTATGAATTCAACATTTTATTATATTGAGGTAACCAATTCTGGTTTTCCAAAGTTAGAAAAAGTTGTTCATGGAGTTTTTGCAACTTTTAAAAGGGCTCTCACAAACACTCTTGGCGCTAGCCACTTAGCTTAGCTTTGATGAACCGGGTCCACAGACTCTTCAGCTGGACATCACCACCAGCCCCAGCCTCACTAATATGCTTGGATGCATGTACCACACTTGCATCAACAGTGCCATCCACAGTGTAAGAGTGGTGACGCCTGATGAAAGAGGTTGCAGTTGGGGCAGTTTCAGACCAGAATGTAACATTTTTATATCAGTGACCTTTGCAGCATTGTGGTTCTCCACTAGTGGAATTACCGGTGCCATACAAATGACACCTTTAAAAACACAATCCAGGGCAATATACAGAACGGACTGACCCAGGCGTCTTGGTATGAAATGGTTACTGCTGTTCTCCTTCATCAGATTCAAGAGGCAGCAGACCTAGGTGATCACAATTATCTGACATGTTGAAAGTGTAAACTGTTATACACACCTTCTAAATAAGAACACCATCCCAGCTGTAAAACATCAGGGTGGCAGCATCATGTTGTAGGGTTGTTTTGCTGCAGGAGGGACTGGTGCACTTCACAAAATAAATGGCATCATGAGAAAAGAAGACACAGGCGTGTCTCTGATTAACTCAGATGTTGCCAAAAAAATCAGAATCTTCCAAACACATGACATCACCATATGGGCAATCCAGAATTGTTTAAAGGCATTGTAATCTTAGTGTATGTAAACTTTTGACTTAGAAGTAAGTAATAAAAATGCCTTAAAACATTCTCTCTCTCTCATTATTCTGACATTTGGCAAATATTAAAAATTTTGGTAATCCTAATTGATCAGCTGATAGAAAACCTTCAACTTATTGACTGGGACAAAGTACTTAATCAATGGAATACGAATAGTAAATGGGAAACCTTCAAAAGAATTCTGAATACTCAGTGCGAGAGGTATATACCGTATGGCAGAGGTCCCCAACCGCCGGTCCGCGGACCAGGACCGGGCCGTTGGGGTTTTTCAGCCGGTCCGCGGGGAGAGGGGGCCCCTCCAGCCTCCAGCAGGGCCGCCATCAGGGCATGACTGCCCTGACTCCAGTATGGGGCCCGGCCGGTAGGAGCCCCCTCGGAGCCCCCCTCTTGTGCGTCTCTCTCCTCATGGGGCCCCTGGCCGCATGCTAAGCGCCGGGTCCGGGACATCTTAGCGCTGCGCTGCTGCGGCAGCACCTTCATGATTCCCCTGACTTCCGGTCATGTGACGGCGCCGTCACATGGCCGGAAGTCAGGAGAACCTGGTGTCAGCGATTTGGACGAGCGCCAGGATTCTGCAGGGATCGCATGGGGGTAAGTATAACAAGTTTTATTTTTTTTTAAATACAATTACCTAGGAGTGGGGGGAATGGGAGATGCACATGGGGGGAGGGGAGAGATGAGAGATGCACATGGGGGAGGGGAGAGATGAGAGATCCACATGGGGGGGAGGGGAGAGATGAGAGATGCACATGGGGGAGGGGAGAGATGAGAGATCCACATGGGGGGGAGGGGAGAGATGAGAGATGCACATGGGGGAGGGGAGAGATGAGAGATCCACATGGGGGGGAGGGGAGAGATGAGAGATGCACATGGGGGGAGGGGAGAGATGAGAGATGCACATGGGGGGGAGGGAAGAGATGAGAGATGCACATGGGGGGAGGGGAGAGATGAGACATGCACATGGGGGAGGGGAGAGATGAGAGATCCACATGGGGGGGAGGGGAGAGATGAGAGATGCACATGGGGGAGGGGAGAGATGAGAGATCCACATGGGGGGGAGGGGAGAGATGAGAGATGCACATGGGGGAGGGGAGAGATGAGAGATCCACATGGGGGGGAGGGGAGAGATGAGAGATGCACATGGGGGGAGGGGAGAGATGAGAGATGCACATGGGGGGGAGGGGAGAGATGAGAGATGCACATGGGGGGGAGGGGAGAGATGAGAGATGCACATGGGGGGAGGGGAGAGATGAGAGATGCACATGGGGGGGAGGGGAGAGATGAGAGATGCACATGGGGGGAGGGGAGAGATGAGAGATGCACATGGGAGGGAGGGGAGAGATGAGAGATGCACGGGGGGTGAGAGATGCACGGGGTGGATGAGAGATGCACGGGGGGATGAGAGATGCACGGGGGGGTGAGAGATGCACGGGGGGGATGAGAGATGCACGGGGGGATGAGAGATGCACGGGGGGGATGAGAGATGCACGGAGGGGATGAGAGATGCACGGGGGGTGGATGAGAGATGCACGGGGGGTGGATGAGAGATGCACGGGGGGGGATGAGAGATGCACGGAGGGGGATGAGAGATGCACGGAGGGGGATGAGAGATGCACGGGGGGGTGAGAGATGCACGGGGGGGATGAGAGATGCACGGAGGGGGATGAGAGATGCACGGGGGGTGGATGAGAGATGCACGGAGGGGGATGAGAGATGCACGGAGGGGGATGAGAGATGCACGGAGGGGGATGAGAGATGCACGGGGGTGAGCTGCACATGGGGGGGTGAGAGATGCACATGGGGGGGTTATGTTTACATAACTTTGTTGCCTTATGAAGGGCGGGGGGGGGCCCCCAAAAATTTCTTGCACAGGGGCCCACTACAGTCTGTGTCCGCCCCTGGGATGAAGTAAATGCAGCTGAACAGCAGCTGTCAGGACAGCTGCCCTGTCCTGCTGCAGGGCGTGATGGGGCCTCAGTGATGCGGCTCCTGGCACAGCACATTATGTGGGGCTCCTGGCATAGCTCCTGGCGGGGACCTGGTCTACACTATATGATAAGTATGCACTAAACTCCAAATCCCTCCATTACCCCGCCCCCATATGACCAAAGCCCCGCCCACCCCACCCCCTCCTTGCTGGGCCATGGAAAAATGATCTTGCTTCAAGCAGGTCCCTGGTGCAAAAAAGGTTGGGGACCACTGCCCTAAGGGAATAAAAGGGCCAGAAATAAGAGGAAACCAATATGGTTGAACAAGAACGTAAAAGGGGCGTTAAATAGCAAAAAAGAGGCATTCAAGAGATTAAAACAGGAAAACAGTAAGGAGGCACTAATGTGTTACAAGGAAAAAACGAGAACCTGCAAAAAACAAATAAAAATAGCGAAGGAGGAAACAGAGAGACGTATTGCTAGGGAAAGTAGATCAAATCCCAAACTGTTCTTTACGTATATAAATAGTAAAAGGATTAAATCGGATAATATTGGACCGATAAAAAGTGAGGAAGGCAAAATCATAGAGAAAGATGAGGATAAAGCTAATCTATTAAATAATTTTTTTTCGACAACTTTCACAAAGGAAATCGAACTAACAGGAGAAATGAGAAGTGACAAACTTAATCCTCCACTAAGTATGACAAATCTAACCCAAGCTGGGGTACAGAAACGCCTCAGTAACATTAAAATAAACAAATCACCAGGACCTGATGGCATACACCCACGGGTACTAAGGGAACTAAGTAATGTGATAGACAGACCGTTATATCTTATATTTAAGGACTCTGTTGAGACTGGGTCTGTGCCACTTGATTGGCGACAGGCGAATGTAGTGCCAATATTCAAAAAGGGAGCGAAAAGTGACACCGGAAACTATCGGCCGGTGAGTCTGACGTCCGTTGTGGGCAAAATTTTTGAAAGCTTCATTAAAGAGGCAATTACGGAGCATCTTGATGCTAATAATCTTTTAATCCCGAACCAACATGGATTCATGAGGAATCGCTCCTGCCAAACAAACCTGATTGACTTCTACGAGGAGGTTAGCTCTCGAGTAGATCAGGGGGAACCAGTGGATGTCGTGTATCTCGACTTCTCAAAAGCGTTCGATAGCGTGCCACATAATAGGTTGGTATACAAAATGAGAATGATGGGGCTGGGGGAAAATGTCTGCAAGTGGGTAGCTAACTGGCTAAGGGATAGAAGGCAGAGGGTGGTTATAAATGGAATATACTCACTAGTGGGGTACCACAGGGGTCTGTACTAGGCCCAATGTTATTTAATATCTTTATTAACGACATAGTCAACGGGATAAATAGTAAAATATCAATATTTGCAGATGACACAAAGTTATGTAAAACAATTAATACAAAAGAGGACAGTGCAGACCTACAGAGGGATTTGGATAAGCTGGGTAGGTGGAGCATTAAATGGCAAATGAGGTTTAACGAGGAGAAATGTAAGGTCATACATATGGGAAGGAAAAATGGAAGTCACCAGTACTCACTGAATGGGAAATCATTGGGGAATTCAGAGATGGAGAAGGACTTGGGCATCTTGATTGATAGCAAACTAAATTGGAGTGCCCAAAGTCAGGCCGCTGCTGTAAGGGCAAACAGGGTAATGGGATGTATCAGAAGAGGTATAGCTGCAAAGGATGAGAACATTGTTCTTCCACTGTACAAAGCACTGGTCAGACCACACTTGGAATACTGTGCTCAGTTATGGGCCCCAATATATAGAAAGGATATAAATGAGCTTGAAAAGGTACAAAGGAGGGCAACAAAATTAATAAAGGGAATGGAGGGACTGCAATACCCAGAGAGGTTGGCAAAACTAGGACTATTCAGCCTGGAAAAGAGAAGGTTGAGGGGGGACATAATAAATGTGTATAAATATGTTAGGGGACAGTATAGAGACCTTGCCAGGGATTTGTTCAAAAGGAGGGATATTACGGTAACAAGAGGGCATTCACTAAGACTGGAAGAGAAAAGGTTTCAGCACCAGCATAGGAAGGGGTTCTTTACGGTAAGAGCAGTGAGAATATGGAATTCACTGAGTGAGGAGACGGTAATGTCGGATTCACTACACCAGTTCAAGCGGGGACTGGATGCATTTCTAGATACCAGGCAGATTTCAGCATATACTTAAAAATAAAATAAAATAGTAAGTTGATACAGGGATTTATTCTGACTGCTGGTTTCAGAGTCAGGAGGGAATTTTTCCTCAGGTGAAGATTGGCCAAATCATTTGGGGTTTTTGCCCTCCTCTGGATCAACTTTAGCAATTACAGAACTAACAGGTCGAACTTGATGGACGCAAGTCTTTATTCGGCTTTACAAACTATGACTATGACCCATAAACAGTATACATATATATACACACACATATACAGTATACATATGTACACACATATACAGTATACACATATATACACATACAGTATACATATATATACACACATAAACAGTATACATATATATACACATACAGTATACATATATATACACACATATACAGTATACATATATACACCCGTATACAGTATACATATACACACCCATATACAGTATACATATATACACACATATACAGTATACATATATACACATACAGTATACATATATACACACATATACAGTATACATATACACACCCATATACAGTATACATATATATACACATATACAGTATACATATATACACATACAGTATACATATATACACACATATACAGTATACATATACACACCCATATACAGTATACATATATATACACATATACAGTATACATATATACACATACAGTATACATATATATACACACACATATACAGTATACATATATATACACACATATACAGTATACATATACACACCCATATACAGTATACATATATATACACATATACAGTATACATATATACACATACAGTATACATATATATACACACACATATACAGTATACATATATATACACCCATATACAGTGTACATATATACACCCATATACAGTATACATATATACACACATACAGTATACATATATATACACATATACAGTATACATATATATACACACATATACAGTATACATATACACACCCATATACAGTATACATATACACACCCATATACAGTATACATATATATACACATATACAGTATACATATATATACACATACAGTATACATATACACACACATATACAGTATACATATATATACACATATACAGTATACATATATATACACACATACAGTATACATATATATACACACATATACAGTATACATATATATACACACATATACAGTATACATATACACACCCATATACAGTATACATATATATACACATATACAGTATACATATATATACACACATACAGTATACATATATATACACACATATACAGTATACATATATACATCCATATACAGTATACATATACACACCCATATACAGTATACATATATATACACATATACAGTATACATATATATACACACATACAGTATACATATATACACCCATATACAGTATACATATATACACCCATATACAGTATACATATATATACACATATACAGTATACATATATATACACACATACAGTATACATATATATACACACATATACAGTATACATATATACACCCATATACAGTATACATATACACACCCATATACAGTATACATATATATACACATATACAGTATACATATATATACACATACAGTATACACATATACACACCCATATACAGTATACATATATATACACATATACAGTATACATATATATACACACATATACAGTATACATATACACACCCATATACAGTATACATATATATACACATATACAGTATACATATATACACATACAGTATACATATATACACACATATACAGTATACATATATACACCCATATACAGTATACATATACACACCCATATACAGTATACATATATATACACATATACAGTATACATATATATACACATACAGTATACATATATATACACACATATACAGTATACATATATACACCCATATACAGTATACATATACACACCCATATACAGTATACATATATATACACATACACAGTATACACATATATACACACACATATACAGTATACATATATACACACATATACAGTATACATATATATATACACACACATATATACAGTATACATATATACACATATACAGTATACATATATACACCCATATACAGTATACATATACACACACATATACAGTATACATATATATATACACACACATATACAGTATACAGATATATATATATATACACATACAGTATACATATATATACAGTACAGACCAAAAGTTTGGACACACCTTCTCATTTAAAGGTTTTTCTGTATTTTCATGACTATGAAAATTGTACATTCACACTGAAGGCATCAAAACTATGAATTAACACATGTGGAATTATATACTTAACAAAAAAGTGTGAAACAACTGAAAATATGTCTTATATTCTAGGTTCTTCAGAGTAGCCACATATAGTCACCGGAAATGGTCTTCCAACAATCTTGAAGGAGTTCCCAGAGATGCTTAGCACTTGTTGGCCCTTTTGCCTTCACTCTGCGGTCCAGCTCACCCCAAATCATCTCGATTGGGTTCAGGTCGGGTGACTGTGGAGGCCAGGTCATCTGGCGTAGCGCCCCATCACTCTCCTTCTTGGTCAGCTAGCCCTTACACAGCCTGGAGGTGTGTTTGGGGTCATTGTCCTGATGAAAAATAAATGATGGTCCAACTAAACGCAAACCGGATGGAATAGCATGCCACTGCAAGATGCTGTGGTAGCCATGCTGGTTCAGTATGCCTTCAATTTTGAATAAATCCCCAACAGTGTCACCAGCAAAGCACCCCCACACCATCACACCTCCTCCTCCATGCTTCACGTTGGGAACCAGGCATGTAGAGTCCATCAAAAAACCATCAAGCACTAAAAAGAAACTGGCTCACATGAGGACCGCCCAAGGAAAGGAAGACCAAGAGTCACCTCTGCTTCTGAGGATAGGTTTATCCGAGTCACCAGCCTCAGAAATCTCAGGTTAACAGCAGCTCAGATTAGAGACCAGGTCAATGACACACAGAGTTCTAGCAGCAGACACATCTCTTCAACCACTGTTAAGAGGAGACTTCGTGCAGCAGGCCTTCATGGTATAATAGCTGCTGGAAACCACTGCTAAGGACAGGCAACAAGCAGAAGAGACTTGTTTGGGCTAAAGAACACAAGGAATGGTCATTAGACCAGTGGAAATCTGTGTTTTGGTCTGATGAGTCCAAATTTGAGATCTTTGGTTCCAACCACCGTGTCTTTGTGCGACGCAGAAAAGGTGAACGGATGGACTCTACATGCCTGGTTCCCACCGTGAAGCATGGAGGAGGAGGTGTGATGGTGTGGGGGTGCTTTGCTGGTGACACTGTTGGGGATTTATTCAAAATTGAAGGCATACTGAACCAGCATGGCTACCACAGCATCTTGCAGCGGCATGCTATTCCATCCGGTTTGCGTTTAGTTGGACCATCATTTATTTTTCAACAGGATATTTACCCCAAACACACCTCCAGGCTGTGTAAGGGCTATTTGACCAAGAAGGAGAGTGATGGGGTGCTACGCCAGATGACCTGGCCTCCACAGTCACCAGACCTGAACCCAATCGAGATGGTTTGGGGTGAGCTGGACCGCAGAGTGAAGGCAAAAGGGCCAACAAGTGCTAAGCATCTCTGGGAACTCCTTCAAGATTGTTGGAAGACCATTTCCGGTGACTACCTCTTGAAGCTCATCAAGAGAATGCCAAGAGTGTGCAAAGCAGTCATCAAAGCAAAAGGTGGCTACTTTGAAAAACCTAGAATATAAGACATATTTTCAGTTGTTTCACACTTTTTTGTTAAGTATATAATTCCACATGTGTTAATTCATAGTTTTGATGCCTTCAGTGTGAATGTACAATTTTCAAAGTCATGAAAATACAGAAAAATCTTTAAATGAGAAGGTGTGTCCAAACTTTTGGTCTGTACTGTATATACACACATACACAGTATACATATATACACACACATATACAGTATACATATATACACCCATATACAGTATACATATATAGACACCTATATACAGTATACATATACACACACATATACAGTATACATATATACACCCATATACAGTATACATATATAGACACACATATACAGTTTACATATATACACGCATATACAGTATACCTATATACACACATATACAGTATATAGATATATGCACACATCTACAGTATACATATATATACACACATACAGTATACATATATATACACACATATACATTATACATATACAGTATACATATATACACCCATAAACAGTATACATATATATACACACATATACAGTATACATATATACACACATATACAGTATACATATACACACACATATACAGTATACATATATATACACACACATATACAGTATACATATACACACATATATACAGTATACATATATATACACACACATATACAGTATACATATACACACACATATACAGTATACATGTATACATATATATACACACACATATACAGTATACATATATACACACACATATACAGTATACATATATATACACACACATATACAGTATACATATATACACACATACAGTATACATATATACACACACATATACAGTATACATATATACACACATATACAGTATACATATATATATACACATACAGTATACATATATACACCCATAAACAGTATACATATATATACACACATATACAGTATACATATACACACACATATACAGTGTACATATACACACACATATACAGTATACATATACACACACATATACAGTATACATATACACACCCATATACAGTATACATATACAGTATACATATACACACACACATACAGTATACATATATACACACATATACAGTATACATATATACACACACATATACAGTATACATATATATACACACATATACAGTATACATATATATACACAAATACAGTATACATATGCAAACACATATACAGTATACATATATATACACACATACAGTATACATATATATATACACACCCATATACAGTATACATATATATACACACATAAAGTATACATATACACACATATACAGTATACATATACACACATATACAGTATACATATATATACACACACATATACAGTATACATATATACACACATATACAGTATACATATACACACACATATACAGTATACATATATATACACCCATATACAGTATACATATATATACACACATATACAGTATACATATATATACACACATATACAGTATACATATATACACACACATATACAGTATACATATATACACCCATATACAGTATACATATATACACACATATACAGTATACATATACACACACATATACAGTATACATATATATACACCCATATACAGTATACATATATATACACCCATATACAGTATACATATATATACACACATATACAGTATACATATATATACACACATATACAGTATACATATATACACACACATATACAGTATACATATATACACCCATATACAGTATACATATATACACACATATACAGTATACATATACACACACATATACAGTATACATATACACACACATATACAGTATACATATATACACACCCATATACAGTATACATATATACACACATATACAGTATACATATACACACACATATACAGTATACATATATACACCCATATACAGTATACATATATATACACACATATACAGTATACATATATATATACACACCCATATACAGTATACATATATACACACCCATATACAGTATACATATATACACACACATACAGTATACATATACACACACATACACAGTATACATATATACACACCCATATACAGTATACATATATACACACACATACAGTATACATATATACACACACATATACAGTATACATATATATACACACATATACAGTATACATATATATATACACACACATATACAGTATACATATATACACCCATATACAGTATACATATATATACACACATATACAGTATACATATATATATACACACCCATATACAGTATACATATATACACACACATACAGTATACATATACACACACATATACAGTATACATATATACACACCCATATACAGTATACATATATACACACACATACAGTATACATATATACACACATATACAGTATACATATATATACACACATATACAGTATACATATATACACACACATATACAGTATACATATATACACCCATATACAGTATACATATACACACACATATACAGTATACATATATACACCCATATACAGTATACATATATATACACACATATACAGTATACATATACACACACATATACAGTATACATATATACACACATACAGTATACATATATATACACACCCATATACAGTATACATATATACACATATACAGTATACATATATATACACACATACAGTATACATATATATATACACACCCATATACAGTATACATATATATACACACATAAAGTATACATATACACACATATACAGTATACATATACACACATATACAGTATACATATATATACACACACATATACAGTATACATATATACACACATATACAGTATACATATACACACACATATACAGTATACATATATATACACCCATATACAGTATACATATATATACACACATATACAGTATACATATATACACACACATATACAGTATACATATATACACCCATATACAGTATACATATATACACACATATACAGTATACATATACACACACATATACAGTATACATATACACACACATATACAGTATACATATATACACACATATACAGTATACATATACACACACATATACAGTATACATATATACACCCATATACAGTATACATATATATACACACATATACAGTATACATATATATATACACACCCATATACAGTATACATATATACACACCCATATACAGTATACATATACACACACATATACAGTATACATATATACACCCATATACAGTATACATATATATACACATATACAGTATACATATATATACACACATACAGTATACATATATACACCCATATACAGTATACATATATACACCCATATACAGTATACATATATATACACATATACAGTATACATATATATACACACATACAGTATACATATATATACACACATATACAGTATACATATATACACCCATATACAGTATACATATACACACCCATATACAGTATACATATATATACACATATACAGTATACATATATATACACATACAGTATACACATATACACACCCATATACAGTATACATATATATACACATATACAGTATACATATATATACACACATATACAGTATACATATACACACCCATATACAGTATACATATATATACACATATACAGTATACATATATACACATACAGTATACATATATACACACATATACAGTATACATATATACACCCATATACAGTATACATATACACACCCATATACAGTATACATATATATACACATATACAGTATACATATATATACACATACAGTATACATATATATACACACATATACAGTATACATATATACACCCATATACAGTATACATATACACACCCATATACAGTATACATATATATACACATACACAGTATACACATATATACACACACATATACAGTATACATATATACACACATATACAGTATACATATATATATACACACACATATACAGTATACATATATACACATATACAGTATACATATATACACCCATATACAGTATACATATACACACACATATACAGTATACATATATATATACACACACATATACAGTATACAGATATATATATATATACACATACAGTATACATATATATACAGTACAGACCAAAAGTTTGGACACACCTTCTCATTTAAAGGTTTTTCTGTATTTTCATGACTATGAAAATTGTACATTCACACTGAAGGCATCAAAACTATGAATTAACACATGTGGAATTATATACTTAACAAAAAAGTGTGAAACAACTGAAAATATGTCTTATATTCTAGGTTCTTCAGAGTAGCCACATATAGTCACCGGAAATGGTCTTCCAACAATCTTGAAGGAGTTCCCAGAGATGCTTAGCACTTGTTGGCCCTTTTGCCTTCACTCTGCGGTCCAGCTCACCCCAAATCATCTCGATTGGGTTCAGGTCGGGTGACTGTGGAGGCCAGGTCATCTGGCGTAGCGCCCCATCACTCTCCTTCTTGGTCAGCTAGCCCTTACACAGCCTGGAGGTGTGTTTGGGGTCATTGTCCTGATGAAAAATAAATGATGGTCCAACTAAACGCAAACCGGATGGAATAGCATGCCACTGCAAGATGCTGTGGTAGCCATGCTGGTTCAGTATGCCTTCAATTTTGAATAAATCCCCAACAGTGTCACCAGCAAAGCACCCCCACACCATCACACCTCCTCCTCCATGCTTCACGTTGGGAACCAGGCATGTAGAGTCCATCAAAAAACCATCAAGCACTAAAAAGAAACTGGCTCACATGAGGACCGCCCAAGGAAAGGAAGACCAAGAGTCACCTCTGCTTCTGAGGATAGGTTTATCCGAGTCACCAGCCTCAGAAATCTCAGGTTAACAGCAGCTCAGATTAGAGACCAGGTCAATGACACACAGAGTTCTAGCAGCAGACACATCTCTTCAACCACTGTTAAGAGGAGACTTCGTGCAGCAGGCCTTCATGGTATAATAGCTGCTGGAAACCACTGCTAAGGACAGGCAACAAGCAGAAGAGACTTGTTTGGGCTAAAGAACACAAGGAATGGTCATTAGACCAGTGGAAATCTGTGTTTTGGTCTGATGAGTCCAAATTTGAGATCTTTGGTTCCAACCACCGTGTCTTTGTGCGACGCAGAAAAGGTGAACGGATGGACTCTACATGCCTGGTTCCCACCGTGAAGCATGGAGGAGGAGGTGTGATGGTGTGGGGGTGCTTTGCTGGTGACACTGTTGGGGATTTATTCAAAATTGAAGGCATACTGAACCAGCATGGCTACCACAGCATCTTGCAGCGGCATGCTATTCCATCCGGTTTGCGTTTAGTTGGACCATCATTTATTTTTCAACAGGATATTTACCCCAAACACACCTCCAGGCTGTGTAAGGGCTATTTGACCAAGAAGGAGAGTGATGGGGTGCTACGCCAGATGACCTGGCCTCCACAGTCACCAGACCTGAACCCAATCGAGATGGTTTGGGGTGAGCTGGACCGCAGAGTGAAGGCAAAAGGGCCAACAAGTGCTAAGCATCTCTGGGAACTCCTTCAAGATTGTTGGAAGACCATTTCTGGTGACTACCTCTTGAAGCTCATCAAGAGAATGCCAAGAGTGTGCAAAGCAGTCATCAAAGCAAAAGGTGGCTACTTTGAAAAACCTAGAATATAAGACATATTTTCAGTTGTTTCACACTTTTTTGTTAAGTATATAATTCCACATGTGTTAATTCATAGTTTTGATGCCTTCAGTGTGAATGTACAATTTTCAAAGTCATGAAAATACAGAAAAATCTTTAAATGAGAAGGTGTGTCCAAACTTTTGGTCTGTACTGTATATACACACATACACAGTATACATATATACACACACATATACAGTATACATATATACACCCATATACAGTATACATATATAGACACCTATATACAGTATACATATACACACACATATACAGTATACATATATACACCCATATACAGTATACATATATAGACACACATATACAGTTTACATATATACACGCATATACAGTATACCTATATACACACATATACAGTATATAGATATATGCACACATCTACAGTATACATATATATACACACATACAGTATACATATATATACACACATATACATTATACATATACAGTATACATATATACACCCATAAACAGTATACATATATATACACACATATACAGTATACATATATACACACATATACAGTATACATATACACACACATATACAGTATACATATATATACACACACATATACAGTATACATATACACACATATATACAGTATACATATATATACACACACATATACAGTATACATATACACACACATATACAGTATACATGTATACATATATATACACACACATATACAGTATACATATATACACACACATATACAGTATACATATATATACACACACATATACAGTATACATATATACACACATACAGTATACATATATACACACACATATACAGTATACATATATACACACATATACAGTATACATATATATATACACATACAGTATACATATATACACCCATAAACAGTATACATATATATACACACATATACAGTATACATATACACACACATATACAGTGTACATATACACACACATATACAGTATACATATACACACACATATACAGTATACATATACACACCCATATACAGTATACATATACAGTATACATATACACACACACATACAGTATACATATATACACACATATACAGTATACATATATACACACACATATACAGTATACATATATATACACACATATACAGTATACATATATATACACAAATACAGTATACATATGCAAACACATATACAGTATACATATATATACACACATACAGTATACATATATATATACACACCCATATACAGTATACATATATATACACACATAAAGTATACATATACACACATATACAGTATACATATACACACATATACAGTATACATATATATACACACACATATACAGTATACATATATACACACATATACAGTATACATATACACACACATATACAGTATACATATATATACACCCATATACAGTATACATATATATACACACATATACAGTATACATATATATACACACATATACAGTATACATATATACACACACATATACAGTATACATATATACACCCATATACAGTATACATATATACACACATATACAGTATACATATACACACACATATACAGTATACATATATATACACCCATATACAGTATACATATATATACACCCATATACAGTATACATATATATACACACATATACAGTATACATATATATACACACATATACAGTATACATATATACACACACATATACAGTATACATATATACACCCATATACAGTATACATATATACACACATATACAGTATACATATACACACACATATACAGTATACATATACACACACATATACAGTATACATATATACACACCCATATACAGTATACATATATACACACATATACAGTATACATATACACACACATATACAGTATACATATATACACCCATATACAGTATACATATATATACACACATATACAGTATACATATATATATACACACCCATATACAGTATACATATATACACACCCATATACAGTATACATATATACACACACATACAGTATACATATACACACACATACACAGTATACATATATACACACCCATATACAGTATACATATATACACACACATACAGTATACATATATACACACACATATACAGTATACATATATATACACACATATACAGTATACATATATATATACACACACATATACAGTATACATATATACACCCATATACAGTATACATATATATACACACATATACAGTATACATATATATATACACACCCATATACAGTATACATATATACACACACATACAGTATACATATACACACACATATACAGTATACATATATACACACCCATATACAGTATACATATATACACACACATACAGTATACATATATACACACATATACAGTATACATATATATACACACATATACAGTATACATATATACACACACATATACAGTATACATATATACACCCATATACAGTATACATATACACACACATATACAGTATACATATATACACCCATATACAGTATACATATATATACACACATATACAGTATACATATACACACACATATACAGTATACATATATACACACATACAGTATACATATATATACACACCCATATACAGTATACATATATACACATATACAGTATACATATATATACACACATACAGTATACATATATATATACACACCCATATACAGTATACATATATATACACACATAAAGTATACATATACACACATATACAGTATACATATACACACATATACAGTATACATATATATACACACACATATACAGTATACATATATACACACATATACAGTATACATATACACACACATATACAGTATACATATATATACACCCATATACAGTATACATATATATACACACATATACAGTATACATATATACACACACATATACAGTATACATATATACACCCATATACAGTATACATATATACACACATATACAGTATACATATACACACACATATACAGTATACATATACACACACATATACAGTATACATATATACACACATATACAGTATACATATACACACACATATACAGTATACATATATACACCCATATACAGTATACATATATATACACACATATACAGTATACATATATATATATACACACCCATATACAGTATACATATATACACACCCATATACAGTATACATATATACACACACATACAGTATACATATACACACACATACACAGTATACATATATACACACCCATATACAGTATACATATATACACACACATACAGTATACATATATACACACACATATACAGTATACATATATATACACACATATACAGTATACATATATATATACACACACATATACAGTATACATATATACACCCATATACAGTATACATATATATACACACATATACAGTATACATATATATATACACACCCATATACAGTATACATATATACACACACATACAGTATACATATACACACACATATACAGTATACATATATACACACCCATATACAGTATACATATATACACACACATACAGTATACATATATACACACATATACAGTATACATATATATACACACATATACAGTATACATATATACACACACATATACAGTATACATATATACACCCATATACAGTATACATATACACACACATATACAGTATACATATATACACCCATATACAGTATACATATATATACACCCATATACAGTATACATATACACACACATATACAGTATACATATATACACACCCATATACAGTATACATATATACACACATATACAGTATACATATACACACACATATACAGTATACATATATACACACATACAGTATACATATATATACACACCCATATACAGTATACATATATACACATATACAGTATACATATATATACACACATAAAGTATACATATACACCCATATACAGTATACATATATATACACACATATACAGTATACATATATATACACACACATATACAGTATACATATATACACATATACAGTATACATATATACACACACATATACAGTATACATATATATATACACATATACAGTATACATATATACACAAACATATACAGTATACATATATACACACATACAGTATACATATATACAGCCATATACAGTATACATATATACACACACATATACAGTATACATATATATATACACACATATACAGTATACATTTATACACATATACAGTATACATATATACACACATAAACAGTATACATATATACACACATATACAGTATACATATATATACACCCATATACAGTATACATATATATATATATATATACACACAGTATATAAATATATACACACATATACTGTATACATATACACACACATATACAGTACATATATACACCCATATACAGTATACATATATATACACACACATACAGTATACATATACACACACACATATACAGTACATATATACACCCATATACAGTATACATATATACACACATACAGTATACATATATATACACATATACAGTATACATATATACACATATATACAGTATACATATACACACACATATACAGTATACATATATACACACAGATACAGTATACATATATATATACATATACAGTATACATATATATATACACATATACATTATACATACACATATACAGTATACATATATATACACGCATATACATTATACATACACATATGTATACACCACAAGAATTCTGTTTGGTCCCCCTAAAGTATTAAGAAGTAGTTCAGGCACCAAGAATAATGATCTTCACATGTGTGGATTAAAGATTTCTTTTGCCAGCCTTTTCTGACTATTTAAGACCCTCCCCAAACTTGTGAACAGCACTCAGACATGGTCAACATGGGAAAGACAAAGGAGCATTCCAAGGCCATCAGAGACAAGATCGTGGAGGGTCACAAGGCTGGCAAGGGGTACAAAACCCTTTCCAAGGAGTTGGGCCTACCTGTCTCCACTGTTGGGAGCATCATCCGTAAGTGGAAGGCTTATGGAACTACTGTTAGCCTTCCACGGCCAGGACAGCCTTTGAAAGTGTCCTCCCGTGCCGAGGCCAGGCTTGTCCGAAGAGTCAAGGCTAACCCAAGGACAACAAGGAAGGAGCTCCGGGAAGATCTCATGGCAGTGGGGACATTGGTTTCAGTCAATACCATAAGTAACGTACTCCACCGCAATGGTCTCCGTTCCAGACGAGCCCGTAAGGTACCTTTACTTTCAAAGCGTCATGTCAAGGCTCGTCTACAGTTTGCTCATGATCACTTGGAGGACTCTGAGACAGACTGGTTCAAGGTTCTATGGTCTGATGAGACCAAGATCGAGATCTTTGGTGCCAACCACACACGTGACGTTTGGAGACTGGATGGCACTGCATACGACCCCAAGAATACCATCTCTACAGTCAAGCATGGTGGTGGCAGCATCATGCTGTGGGGCTGTTTCTCTGCCAAGGGGCCTGGCCATCTGGTCCGCATCCATGGGAAGATGGATAGCACGGCCTACCTGGAGATTTTGGCCAAGAACCTCCGCTCCTCCATCAAGGATCTTAAGATGGGTCGTAATTTCATCTTCCAACAAGACAACGACCCAAAGCACACAGCCAAGAAAACCAAGGCCTGGTTCAATAGGGAAAAAGTCAAGGTGTTGGAGTGGCCTAGTCAGTCTCCTGACCTTAACCCAATTGAAAACTTGTGGAAGGAGCTCAAGAATAAAGTCCACATGAGACACCCAAAGAACCTAGATAACTTGGAGAAGATCTGCATGGAGGAGTGGGCCAAGATAACTCCACAGACCTGTGCCGGCCTGATCAGGTCTTATAAAAGACGATTATTAGCTGTAATTGCAAACAAGGGTTATTCCACAAAATATTAAACATAGGGGTTGAATAATAATTGACCCACACTTTTATGTTTAAAATTTAATAAAATTCAACTGAGCAACATAACTTTTTGGTTTGTAAGATTTATGCTTCTGTTCATAAATCCTACTCTCGTTTGCAGTTTGAAGGCTCTAACTTATTTGCATCTTATCAAACCAGCTAAATCTGCAGGGGGTTGAATACTACTTGTAGGCACTGTATATACGTGCACAGATATACAGTATACATATATATACACACATATACAATATACATATATACACACATACAGTATACATATATACACATATACAGTATACATATATATACACACACCCATATACAGTATACATATATACACCCATATACAGTATACATATATATACATCCATATACAGTATACATATATACACCCATATACAGTATACATATATATACACACACACCCATATACAGTATACATATATACACCCATATACAGTATACATATATACACACATACAGTATACATATATACACATATACACACACATATACAGTATACATATACACACACATATACAGTATACACATATACACACATATACAGTATACATATACATACATATACAGTATACACATATACACACATATACAGTATACATATATACACCCATATACAGTATACATATATACACACACATACAGTATACATGTATATACACACACATATACAGTATACATATATACACCCATATACAGTATACATATATATACACCCATATACAGTATACATATACACACACACATATACAGTATACATATACACACACATATACAGTATACACATATATACACCCATATACAGTATACATATACACACACACATATACAGTATACATATATATACACCCATATACAGTATACATATATACACACATATACAGTATACATATATACACACATATACAGTATACATATATATACACCCATATACAGTATACATATACACACACACATATACAGTATACATATATATACACCCATATACAGTATACATATATACACACATATACAGTATACATATATACACACATATACAGTATACATATATATACACCCATATACAGTATACATATACACACACACATATACAGTATACATATATATACACCCATATACAGTATACATATATACACACATATACAGTATACATATATACACACATATACAGTATACATATATACAGCCATATACAGTATACATATACACACACATATACAGTATACATATATATACACACATACAGTATACATATATACACACATATACAGTATACATATATACACCCATATACAGTATACATATATACACACACATATATACAGTATACATATATATATACACACATACAGTATACATATATATACACACATATACAGTATACATATATACACATATACAGTATACACATATATACACCCATATACACACATATACAGTATACATATATACACATATACAGTATACATATATATACACACACATATACAGTATACATATATACACATATACAGTATACATATATACACACACATATACAGTATACATATATACACCCATATACAGTATACATATATACACACATATAGAGTATACATATACACACACATATACAGTATACATATATATACACACATATACAGTATACATATATATATACATACATATACACACAGTATATATACAGTACATATATACACCCATATACAGTATACATATACACACACATATACAGTATACATATATATACACACATACAGTATACATATATACACATATACAGTATACATATACACACACATATACACACATATACAGTATACATATATATACACACATACAGTATACATATATACATACATATACAGTATACATATACACACATATACAGTATACACATATACACACATATACAGTATACATATATACACCCATATACAGTATACATATATACACACACATATACAGTATACATATATACACCCATATACAGTATACATATATACACACACATATACAGTATACATATATACACACACATATACAGTGTACATATATACACACACATATACAGTGTACATATATACACCCATATACAGTATACATATACACACACATATACAGTGTACATATATACACCCATATACAGTATACATATACACACACATATACAGTGTACATATATACACCCATATACAGTATACATACAGTACAGACCAAAAGTTTGGACACACCTTCTCATTTAAAGATTTTTCTGTATTTTCATGACTTTGAAAATTGTACATTCACACTGAAGGCATCAAAACTATGAATTACCACATGTGGAATTATATACTTAACAAAAAAGTGTGAAACAACTGAAAATATGTCTTATATTCTAGGTTCTTCAAAGTAGCCACCTTTTGCTTTGATGACTGCTTTGCACACTCTTGGCATTCTCTTGATGAGCTTCAAGAGGTAGTCACCGGAAATGGTTTTCACTTCACAGATGTGCCCTGTCAGGTTTAATAAGTGGGATTTTTTGCCTTATCGATGGGGTTGGGACCATCAGTTGTGTTGTGCAGAAGTCTGGTGGATACACAGCTGATAGTCCTACTGAATAGACTGTTAGAATTTGTATTATGGCAAGAAAAAAGCAGCTAAGTAAAGAAAAATGAGTGGCCATCATTACTTTAAGAAATGAAGGTCAGTCAGTCCGAAAAATTGGGCAAACTTTGAAAGTGTCCCCAAGTGCAGTTGCAAAAACCATCAAGCGCTACAAAGAAACTGGCTCATGTAAGGACTGCCCCAGGAAAGGAAGACCAAGAGTCACCTCTGCTTCTGAGGATAAGTTTATCCGAGTCACCAGCCTCAGAAATCGCAGGTTAACAGCAGCTCAGATTAGAGACCAGGTCAATGCCACACAGAGTTCTAGCAGCAGACACATCTCTTCAACAACTCTTAAGAGGAGACTTTGTGCAGCAGGCCTTCATGGTAAAATAGCTGCTAGGAAACCACTGCTAAGGTCAGGCAACAAGCAGAAGAGACTTGTTTGGGCTGAAGAACACAAGGATTGGACATTAGACCAGTGGAAATCTGTGCTTTGGTCTGATGAGTCCAAATTTGAGATCTTTGGTTCCAACCATCGTGTCTTTGTGCGACGCAGAAAAGGTGAACGGATGGACTCTACATGCCTGGTTCCCACCGTGAAGCATGGAGGAGGAGGTGTGATGGTGTGGGGGTGCTTTGCTGGTGACACTGTTGGGGATTTATTCAAAATGGAAGGCATACTGAACCAGCATGGCTACCACAGCATCTTGCAGTGGCATGCTATTCCATCCGGTTTGCGTTTAGTTGGACCATCATTTATTTTTCAACAGGACAATGACCCCAAACACACCTCCAGGCTGTGTAAGGGCTATTTGACCAAGAGGGAGAGTGATGGGGTGCTACGCCAGATGACCTGGTCTCCACAGTCACCAGACCTGAACCCAATCGAGATGGTTTGGGGTGAGCTGGACCGCAGAGTGAAGGCAAAAGGGCCAACAAGTGCTAAGCAAGATTGTTGGAAGACCATTTCCGGTGACTACCTCTTGAAGCTCATCAAGAGAATGCCAAGAGTGTGCAAAGCAGTCATCAAAGCAAAAGGTGGCTACTTTGAAGAACCTAGAATATAAGACATATTTTCAGTTGTTTCACACTTTTTTGTTAAGTATATAATTCCACATGTGTTAATTCATAGTTTTGATGCCTTCAGTGTGAATGTACAATTTTCAAAGTCATGAAAATACAGAAAAATCTTTAAATGAGAAGGTGTGTCCAAACTTTTGGTCTGTACTGTATATACACACATACACAGTATACATATACACACATATACAGTATACACACATATACAGTATACATATATATACACACATATATAGCATACATATATACACACATATACAGTATACACATACACACACATATACAGTATACATATATACACCCATATACAGTATACATATATACACACACATATACAGTATACACATATACACACATATACAGTATACATATATATATACATACATATACAGTATACATATATATACATACATATACACACATATACAGTATACATATACACACATATACAGTATACATATATCATGTCATGCAGTGCTTGTCTCATTGCTGTAATTTCCTGCTGTTGCCACCTGGTGGACAGCATTGGTCAGTACGCGCTGAGAATGCTCACATGGTGGGGGAGGGGCAGCTTATATATGTATATACACAGTCACAATGCAGTTAGGGTTATGTTCACACAGTGTTTTTTTAAATGTTTTTTTCCACATTATAAAACTCAGAGTTGTCAGGAAAAGCATTGCATGTATTTTTGATGTATGCCTCACACTAAATACATTTTTGAAGATTTTTTTTTAATCTTCCATCCTATACTCGGGCACTGGCTGTATATTGATGAGGCCCCGGGACTTGCTTAGATCCGCTGGGTGGCATTGCCAGCTGCATTGCAGTAAATGGGTGACCTGAAATCCCACATTTATCCTGTGACCAGTTAGGGACTGTTTTTTCTTAAAGAAGGGGCTCGAGTTATTAATCCCAGACAATCCATTAATGGAGTTTCCAGTAGTATAATAATGATGATTTATCCTGGGGATGGGTTATCAATATCAGATCGGTGGGCTCCGACACGCGGCACTGGCTCTACCCATCACTTGTTTGCAACGCTCAGATGTAAATAGTTTGAAGATCTGAACATCACTGCTCCATTCACTGTACTGCGGGTCCTGCAGATCAGCTAATATTCATGTAATAGGAGCTGATCTGCAGCACCAGGGAGCAGCCACTACACAGTGACCAGAGCTGTGCCGAAGCTGCAAACAGCTGATTAGTGGAGGTGCCTCGTGCCGGACCCCCACAAATCTGATATTAATGAGCTAACCAGGGGATAGGCCATCAATATGTTTGTCCTGGAAATTCCCTTTAAGGCCCACCTGCACATACTATGTATATAATATATATATGGCAAAGAGTGGGAAGGGGTTAATCACAGGCTCATAAAACGGACAAACAACACAAATATTGGTTCTATCTTTACACATTTGGGGTAGCCCTTAAGACGGCCGTTGGGTCAAAGAGAGAGAGAGAAGAGAGAGAGGGGAGGGAGAGATACCGGGAGATACCAAGAGAGAGAAAAAAAGAGAGACCCAACCAGTGCAAGGCTAAGCCGGGCAGGCGGCAGCGGCTATTTATACCCACTGCTGATCTCTGATTGGTGGAAAATCTGGGTGTGGCTGCTCTCTGATTGGTGGAAAATCTGGGTGTGACTGCTCTGTGATTGGTCAGCATTATGACCTCACAGTGGCGATGACTCATACCTCCTGGGTGGTTCTTCTGGGCGGTTCTGTTTTCTGACTGGTGGAAATTCTAATCAACATTATGACCTCACAGTGGCCGTGACTCATGTTTCATGGACTGTTCTATCTGGGTGACCTGAAACATGCTGATCTCTGATTGGTGGAAATTCAAGTCATCTTCATGACATCACAATCAGCATGTTATTACTGCTGAGATGTTCAGCTTTTTCCTAAATTTCCTACGTTTTGTCCTAATTTATTAGCACATATATACCACTCATTCCTACAATCAAAGGATCAGGAAACCACTCTGAAATCGATATCCTACAATTTACCCCAACAGCAAAATAACAACTATACACAAAATACCAAAAGATATATCAGATTATTAATGACTAGTGTTGAGCATTCCGATACTGAAATATCGGGTATCGGCCGATATTCGCGGTATCGGAATTCTGATACTTAATTCCGATACTTTTAGAATATCGAATACCGGAATCGGAAGTTCCCATAATGCCTGCGCTCTGCAGTGTCTCTGAAGGATGACAAGCTGGATGGCAGCGCTCAGCTGCGATCCAGCCTGTCATCAGAATGCCATCCTAGCGTGAGAGAATTCTCCTGATTGTTTAAAAGCCGGCGGGCGGTAAAAAGCCACCGGCTTTTAAACAATCACACAGCCCCACACTCACTTCCCCGCAGCCTCCCACCCCGATCCTCCGCTCCCCTCGCCACCTCCCATCCCGATCGTAAGTTAGGACCGGGCGGGGAGCACAGCACCAAGGAGCGGGGAGCGAAGGACCCGGGCGGGGAAGCCGGCAGTGAAAAGACTTCACCGCCGGCTTTCCCGTTCTGTGCTGCACTTTCCCGCCAGTTATTTCAAATGAACAGCTGAGGTATCAGGTGATGCTGATCAGCTGTTCATTTGAAGTAGCCGCGGTGCCCTCAGAGGGTTCATGGGAGTTCATGCTTGACTGCATTGCATGAACTCACATGAACTTTCCCACGGTCGCACAGGTCAGCCTCACCTCCCAGACCGGTCATGATTGGTGTGTGTGGGTGTCTGTGCGATGTCTGCGGGTGTGTGCGGGGTGTCTGTGCGATGTGTGCGGGTGTGCGTGGTGTGTGTGCGGTGTGTCTGCGATGTCTCCGGGTGTGTGCGGGTTGTCTGTGCGATATGTGCTTGTGTGCGCGGTGTCTGTGCGATGTCTGTGGGTGTGTGCGTGCAGGCAGACATAGGCCGATGTGACACTACTACTCCCATCGGCCTATGTCTGTCCCCCGTCCACTTGTGCCAGCAGGATCTGCTTGATGGGAGCAGTAGTTCCCATCAGCCTGATCCTGCTATTTAAACTACCCCATATGTTATTTTGGCCCTATACATGTTTTATTTTTTTTTTGTTTTTAGTCCCCAATAAATTTTAAATACATTTCATTGGTGGCCAGTGGTTACCTAAAATAAATTAGTTTATACATTACCTGTCCCCGCCGATCGTCACCTAAAATAAAGTAAAAAATAAAAAACTACACCTATACTCACCTAGACACCTAATTCCCCGAAGCCATCGATCTCCTGTAATAAAATTTCAAATAATAAACCACAACCTTATCCTTACCCCTCCGTAGTAGTCCACGAGTGTCCCACGAAGATCTCCAGTTTAGAGCAGCCACATAGAATGTGACCGCTCTGAACCGCCGCCGCCGCTAGAATGACGGGGCCGTAAAGCAGCCCCGTCATTGCATAAGCGGGTTCGCCGAAGTTCAGGCAGCGCTGCTCCGGTTAGCTGCTTTACGGCCTCGCTGTACCGTGAGAAATTCCCACGGTACAGCAGTGCCGTAAAGGAGGTCACCGGAGCTGCGCTGACTGAATCCACTCCGGTGACCTCAGTCAGTGGCTCCCGCTGCCGGGAGCGGACGTGTTCCCGGCAGCGTGAGCTTACAGCAGCTGTGCACAGCTGTCACCATCTCCAGATGTGACAGCTGTGCATGGGAGATCAGCGCAGGAACGTGGACAGGTAACTATTTTTTTTTTTAGTAAACTAAGAATTAAATAAAATGGTGTGTTTTATTTCAAATAAATTATTTTTTTTCTGGGTGTAGTGTGTGTTTTTTATTTTTAACACTTTGTAGGTTAGTAATGGGGGTGTCTTATAGACGCCCATCATTACTAACCTGGGCTTCATGGCAGCTGGCGCTGACATGAACCCCACCACTATTACCCCCTGCCACCGCACCAGGGCAGCGTGGAAGAGCGAGGCTAAGTGCCAGAATTGGCGCATCCTATGGATGCGCCATTTCTGGGGCGGCTGACGGCTGGTGTTTCTAGCCTGGGAGGGGGCCAATATTCATGGCACCCTTCCTGGGTTATTAATATCAGCCCCCAGCTGTCTGCCTAGCCTTTGCTAGCTATTAAAATAGGGGGGACCCCACGTCATTTTTTTGGGGGGGTCCCCCATTTTCATAGCTAGTAAAGGCTAGGTATTCAGCTGGGGGCTGATATTAGTAGCCTGGGAAGCTCCGTGGGTATTACCCCCTTCCCAAGCTTCAAACATCTGCCCCAGCCGTCTGCTTAACCTCCGCTAGAGACTAAAATTATGGGGGATCCCACGCCAATTTTATTTTTAATAAATCCTTTATTTTAACACTAAATGACACTTGAGGGGTTAATAAAGATGCAGTCCCTAAATTAATATTTATTTTTTAATTAGTTTTTCCCAAAAATTCTGACGTGGGCTTTGCCATATTTTTGTATGCCAGCCAGGTACAGCATCCAGGGACGGGCTGCCCCCAACTCCCAGCTGCCTATTTGTACCTGGCCGAACACAACAATATAGGGAAGCCCTTTTTTTTTAATTATTTCATGAAATAATTAAAAAAAAATTGATGTGGGGCTTCGCCCTATATTTGTGTCCAGCCAGGTACAGCAGGCAGGAACGGGCTGCCCCCAACCACCAGCTGCCTATTTGTACCTGGCCGGACACAACAATATAGGGAAGCCCTTTTTTTTTTTATTATTTCATGAAATAATTAAAAAAAAATTGATGTGGGGCTTCGCCCTATATTTGTGTCCAGCCAGGTACAGCAGGCAGGAACGGGCTGCCCACAACCACCAGCTGCCTATTTGTACCTGGCCGGACACAACAATATAGGGAAGCCCTTTTTTTTTAAATTATTTCATGAAATAATTAAAAAAAAATTGACGTGGGGCTTCGCCCTGTTTTTGTATCCAGCCAGGTACAACTAGGCAGCTGGGGGCTGGAATCTGCAGCGCAGGGAGGCCCAAGCTTTCTGGGCCACCCCCGCTGCAAATTGCAGTCCACAGCCACCCCGGAAAATGGCGCGTTCATAGAAGTGCCATCTTCTGGCGCTGTACCCAACTCATCCAGGGCCCTGGTGCGGTGGCTCACTGGGTAATAAAGGGGTTAGGGCCAGCTTGGCATTATCAGCTGGCCCTAAGCCCGAAATTCATGGGGTCACGCCAATATTAGACATGACCACCATGAATTTCTAGTAAAGTATTTAAAAAAAACACAACACCCAGAAAAAAGTCCTTTAATTGAAATAAACACACAATTCTTTATTGTTCTAAATTAAACCATACTTACCATTACGCCCATTCCAGCTGAAGCCAACGATCTCCTGCAATAAAAGAAAAATAATAAAGCAACCTCATCCTTACCTTTCCATGGTTCCCACGACAGCTTCAGCTCTGCTACATCGAGATGACAGGCTGGACCGCAGCAGAACGCTGCCATCCAGCCTGTCATCCCGCGGACACTGAGAAGTGCAGGCTAGCTTGCGCTCCTCAGTGTCTCGCTGTGACGGCATAAAGATGAGCCGAGGTCATGTCCTATGAACTCGGCTCACCTCATGCACGTCACTGACAGCGTGGGAGAATTCTAAGTGCTGAGTGCAGGAGAATTTTCCCACGCTGTCAGTGACGTGCATGAGGTGAGCCGAGTTCATTGGACATGACCTCGGCTCATCTTTATGCCGTCACAGTGAGACACTGAGGAGCGCAAGCAAGCCTGCACTTCTCAGTGTCCGCGGGATGACAGGCTGGATGGCAGCGTTCTGCTGCGGTCCAGCCTGTCATCTCGATGTAGCAGAGCTGAAGCTGTCGTGGGAACCATGGAAAGGTAAGGATGAGGTTGCTTTATTATTTTTCTTTTATTGCAGGAGATCGTTGGCTTCAGCTGGAATGGGCGTGATGGTAAGTAGAGTTTAATTTAGAACAATAAAGAATTGTGTGTTTATTTCAATTAAAGGACTTTATTCTGGGTGTTTGTGTTTTTTTTTAACTTTGACTATGGGGTTAGTAATAGGGGTGTCTTATAGACGCCTCTCCATTACTAACCTGGGTTTGATGTCAGCTGGCATTATAAGCTGACATCAACCCCAACCCTATTACCCCACTGCTACCGCTACAGGGCAGTGGGAAGAGCGAGGCTAAATGCCAGAATTGGCGCATCCTATGGATGCGCCATTTCTGGGGTGGCTGACGGCTGGTGTTTCTGACGCGCCCCCTGGGCCAGTGTTGTTTGGGGGATACCCGGATCCGGATCAGATGGGGGTTGTAGTCTCCGAGTGGCGGTGACCCGGTCCGTGCCCAGGGTGTCAAGCTCAGTGTGTGGCAGTCCTTATAGATGTTACTAGATGTTCTTTTATGTCGACTACGCCACCCGTTGAATTGCGGTCAATACGTCCGCCACTGCAGCAGGGTCCGCTGAGGCTGGTGATGTGTGTGCAGCTCAGATAGTATAACCCCCAACGGGAGGGGTATAGCCTCAGGGGGTCAGGTGTAGAGGATGGTGGTTGTGGAGGTGCAGTGAGGATGGTAATGAGACTCAGAGTCGGGCTGTGCAGTTCAGGGTCTTTACTTACTGCTGTTATGCTGGTCACTCCGGCCTTGAGTGACCGCCCGAGCCGTGCTGCGTCCACCAGGTCCTGGACTCGGCCAACTCCCAAGTAATTCTGGAGCATGATCCTGAGCTCCCTTTCTGACGTTCCTTCTCTCTGGCCTTCCCCACCAGGGATCCACCTAAGTCCGGCTCCCTCGGGCCTCTTGTTGGTAAACCCTTGTCTCTGGGTTCCCTGACCCTATTCTTGGTTTGCCTTCCGGGTGGATTTAGTGGGTGGTCGTGGCAGATCCTGCCCACGACCTCCGGTCTCTGGCTAAGGATTAGTGCCCTCCACCAGCTTGGGATCCGGTACCCTTGTGCCAACTCTTCACCCGCTGATCTAATCTTGGGTTCTTGGAGTTCTCTCTTCTCCCCCTCTGGGTCCTTCTTTCTCCTCTCTCTCTCTGGGCCTTGGAGCTGCTCTTCTTCTCTGCTCTCTTCCTCTGACTCACTCTACAAAAGACTGACAGACTGACTGACTGACAGACTGACTGACTGACCCTGATCTAAGATGGTTCCCACCTTATATACTCTCTCTATGTGTGAGCTCAGGTGACCAGCACCCAATGAGCTCTTAGCTTTACCCAGACTGCTCCCCCTATCTGCCCCTACACTACTGGGATGTTCCACCCCCCTCCCACTCCAGCCAGGGACAGACACTGTCGTACCTGCACATTTCTCTAGTGGGAGTACCATTGATCTGTCCCCCGGAAATGGGATGTATGTAGTGCATGCAGCCTACTGAGCTCAGTTCCACACTCCATCCTTACCCGGGAGTGGAATATCACACCTCTGGGTTGAGGTGCAATACCCCTGTAGCAGCCGAATCCTCAGGGTGCTACATTTCTAGCCTGGGAGGGGGCCAATATTCATGGCACCCTTCCTGGGCTATTAATATCAGCCCCCAGCTGTCTGCCTAGCCTTTGCTAGCTATTAAATTAGGGGGGACCCCACGTCATTTTTTTGGGGGGTCCCCCATTTTAATAGCTAGTAAAGGCTAGGTATTCAGCTGGGGGCTGATATTAGTAGCCTGGGAAGCTCCGTGGGTATTACCCCCTTCCCAGGCTTTAAACATCTGCCCCAGCCGTCTGCTTAACCTCCGCTAGAGCCTAAAATTACGGGGAACCCCACGCCAATTTTTTTTTAAATAAATCCTTTATTTTAACACTAAATGACAAGTACAGTAATCAACACTGTCACTGTACTTCATATATATGTGACTGACATGTTTCTATTTATCTAATCTATGTGTGATGCTCTATTCCTTCTATTCTAAATTGTCGGGTACCGCTGCTGAATTGCCGGCCGGCTTTTTTAAAGAGACGGTCCATGAAAACACTTATTTTTTTTAATAAATCCTTTACACTAAATGACAAGTACAGTAAGCAACACTGTCACAGTACTTCATATATATTTGACTGACATGTTTCTATCTATCTAATCTATGTGTGAAGCTTTATTCTTTCTGTTGTAAATTGTCGGGTACCGGTGTATGCCGCTGCTGAATTGCCGGCTTTTCGCGTAATACATTCAACATTATTCTTAGTTATTTTACTTCATGTAGAATTAACCTGCAAGGAAAGAAAGGGTTTATTTTCATTCCGATATTTGTGTCCCATTGACTTGCATTGGTTTGAGGTATCGGAATCAGCGATATCCGATACTTTTTGGGTATCGGTCCGATCCAATCCGATACGATATTTCTTGATATCGGAAGGTATCGCTCAACACTATTAATGAGCAAATAAAAGACACAATCACATAAAAATAATTTTTAGAAAGGTGTAGAAAAAATGCTGTAAAGTAAGAACGCTTCAAAAATAGAAATGTTAATGATTTATTTAATCAATTAACAAAATACAAAGTGATACAAAGTGAATGAACAAACGAAAAATCTAGATCCAATTAATATTTGGTGTGACCAACTTTTCACTTTAAAACAGCATCAATTATTCCAGGTACACCTGCGCAAAGTCAGGGATTTTGTAATAATACAGTCAGGTGTCTGGTCATACACCATGGCAAGACTGAGCACGAATACACAAGGAAGTTATACTACATCAGCAAGGTCTCTAAGGCACAAATTTCAAAGCAGATTGAGGGTTCAAGATGTGTCATTCAAGCACTTATGAAGAAGCAAGAAAATGTGCAACGTTGGGGTCAGTAGATGCAGTGGTCGGCCAAGGAAACTTAGTGCAGCAGATGTATGACACATTATGGTTACTTTCCTTCAAAAGCGGAAGATGTCCAGCAGTGCCATCAGCTCAGAACTGGCAGCAACCAGTGGGACTCAGCTTCACTCATCTACTGTTCAGAGAAGACTGGCCAGAAGTGGTCTTCATAGCAGAATTGTGGCGAAAAAGCCATATCTTCCACATCAAAACAAGGCCAAGTGACTCAACTATGCATTAAAACAGAGGAACCAGGGTGTAGAAAATTGGCAGGATGTGCTCTGGACGGTTGAGTCAAAATATGAAAAATGTTGTTATTACAGAAGAGATTTTGTTCACTAAAGGGCTGGAGAGCAGTACAATAATGAGTGTCTGTGGGCAATAGTGATCCATAAGCACGGTGGAGGGTCCTGTAAGTTTGGGGCTGCATTTCAGCAAATGGAAGTGGGAATTGGGTTAGAATTATTGGTTCCCTCAATGCTGAGATATAGAGGCAGATACTTATCCATCATGCAATATCATCAGGGAGGTGTCTGATTGGATCCAAATGTTTTCTTCAGCAGAACAACAACCCCAAACGTACAGCCAATGTCATTAAGAATTATCTTCAATGTAAAGAACAAGGAGTCCTGGAAATGATATGGTCCCACCCAGTGGAGTAACGAGAGTCTGATAGTCCCCCACCTGCATGTTGGTCAGATGTATGGGCCCTTGTAGCGTTCTGGATCCTCTAAAGATACAGTATATGTGTTCTCTCCCTATGTAGTAATGTCTCCCATCCTGGCTCTTTCTTGTAATAATCTCCCACATGATGGGCCTTATGCTATAACATTTTCCCCCACCTGTGCCCCTGTCTGGTAATGTCCCCATTCTGGCATCATTTCCTTCATTCTGGTTTAATGTCCCCATTCTGGAATAGTGTATCCATTCTGATATCATGTCCCCCTTTTGGTATAATATCTCTAATCTGGTATAATATCCCCCATGATGGTGTAATGCTCCCAATTCTGCTATAATGTCCCCAAAGCTGGTATAATGCCCCACATCCTGGTATAGTATCTCCAGTTCTGGCATAATGTCCCCCATGCTGCTATAATATCCCTTATACTGGTATAATATCATCATTGTGATATAATGTCCCCCATCCTGGTATAACATCATCATTGTGATATAATGTTCCCATTCTGATATAGTGTCACCCATCCGGGTATGGTGTACCCCATTCTGGTATAGTGTCCCTTATTCTAGTATAATGTCCCCAATTCTGGTATAATTTCCCCATTCTGATATAATGTCCCCATTCTGATTTAATGTCCCCCTTCCTGGTATATTGTCCCCATTCTGATATAGTGTCCTTCATCTTGGTAAAATGTCCCCATACTAGTATAGTGTCCCCATTCTGGTATAATGTCCCCATCCTGGTATAATGCCCCCCATCCTGGTTTAAAGACCATTATACTGTTTAATGTCCCTCACCCTGGTTTAATGTCCCCCATCCTGGTACAATGTACTCCATTCTATTACAGTGTCTCACATTCTGGCATAATGACCTAATTCTGATATAATGTCCCCATTCTGGTATAATGTATCCATTCTGGCATAATGTCCCCCATCCTGGTATGGTATCTACTGAGCTGCCATCCTGGGGATGGGTTATCAATATCAGATCGGTGGGCTCCGACACGCTGCACTGGCTCTACCCATCACTTGTTTGCGACGCTCAGATGTAAATAGTTTGAAGATCTGAACATCACTGCTCCATTCACTGTACTGTGGGTCCTGCAAGTCAGCTAATATTCATGCAATAGGAGCTGATCTGCAGCACCAGGTATCAGCCACTACACAGTGACCAGAGCTGTGATGTTCAGCTCCTCAACAATGTTTACATCTGACCTCTGCCAGAGTTTCAAACAACTGAGTAGTGGAGGTGCCACGTGCCGGACCCCCACAAATCTGATATTAATGAGCTAACCAGGGGATAGGCCATCAATATGTTTGTCCTTTAAATTCCCTTTAAGGCCCACCTGCACATAATATGCATATAATATATATATGGCAAAGAGTGGGAAGGGGTTAATCACAGGCTCATAAAACGGACAAACAACACAAATATTGGTTCTATCTTTTACACATTTGGGGTAGCCTTTAAGAGGGCCGTTGGGTCAAAGAGTGAGAGAGAAGAGAGAGGGGAGGGAGAGATACCGGGAGATACCAAGAGAGAGAAAAAAAGAGAGACCCAACCAGTGCAAGGCTAAGCCGGGCAGGCGGCAGCGGCTATTTATACCCACAGCTGATCTCTGATTGGTGGAAAATCTGGGTGTGGCTGCTCTCTGATTGGTGGAAAATCTGGGTGTGGCTGCTCTGTGATTGGTCAGCATTATGACCTCACAGTGGTGATGACTCATACCTCCTGGGTGGTTCTTCTGGGCGGTTCTGTTTTCTGACTGGTGGAAATTCTAATCAGCATTATGACCTCACAGTGGCCGTGACTCATGTTTCATGGACTGTTCTATCTGGGTGACCTGAAACATGCTGATCTCTGATTGGTGGAAATTCAAGTCATCTTCATGACATCACAATCAGCATGTTATTACTGCTGAGATGTTCAGTTTTTTCCTAAATTACCTACGTTTTGTCCTAATTTATTAGCACATATATACCACTCATTCCTACAATCAAAGGATCAGGAAACCACTCTGAAATCAATATCCTACAATTTACCCCAACAGCAAAAAAACAACTATACACAAAATACCAAAAGATATATCAGATTATTAATGAGCAAATAAAAGACACTATCACATAAAAATAATTTTTAGAAAGGTGTAGAAAAAATGCTGTAAAGTAAGAACGCTTCAAAAATAGAAATGTTAATGATTTATTTAATCAATTAACAAAATACAAGTGAATGAACAAACGAAAAATCTAGATCCAATTAATATTTGGTGTGACCAACTTTTCACTTTAAAACAGCATCAATTCTTCTAGGTACACCTGCGCAAAGTCAGGGATTTTGTAATAATACAGTCAGGTGTCTGGTCATACACCATGGCAAGACTGAGCAAGAATACACAAGGAAGTTATACTACATCAGCAAGGTCTCTAAGGCAGAGGTCCCCAACCGCCGGTCCGCGGACCAGGACCGGGCCGTTGGGGTTTTTCAGCCGGTCCGCGGGGAGAGGGGGCCCCTCCAGCCTCCAGCAGGGCCGCCATCAGGGCATGACTGCCCTGACTCCAGTATGGGGCCCGGCCGGTAGGAGCCCCCTCGGAGCCCCCCTCTTGTGCGTCTCTCTCCTCATGGGGCCCCCGGCCGCATGCTAAGCGCCCGGTCCGGGACATCTTAGCGCTGCGCTGCTGCGGCAGCACCTTCATGATTCCCCTGACTTCCGGTCATGTGACGGCGCCGTCACATGGCCGGAAGTCAGGAGAACCTGGTGTCAGCGATTTGGACGAGCGCCAGGATTCTGCAGGGATCGCATGGGGGTAAGTATAACAAGTTTTATTTTTTTTTAAATACAATTAACTAGGAGTGGGGGGAATGGGAGATGCACATGGGGGGAGGGGAGAGATGAGAGATGCACATGGGGGAGGGGAGAGATGAGAGATCCACATGGGGGGGAGGGGAGAGATGAGAGATGCACATGGGGGAGGGGAGAGATGAGAGATCCACATGGGGGGAGGGGAGAGATGAGAGATGCACGTGGGGGAGGGGAGAGATGAGAGATCCACATGGGGGGAGGGGAGAGATGAGAGATGCACATGGGGGGAGGGGAGAGATGAGAGATGCACATGGGGGGAGGGGAGAGATGAGAGATGCACATGGGAGGGAGGGGAGAGATGAGAGATGCACGGGGGGGTGAGAGATGCACGGGGGTGAGAGATGCACGGGGGGGATGAGAGATGCACGGGGGATGGATGAGAGATGCACGGGGGGGTGAGAGATGCACGGGGGGGATGAGAGATGCACGGGGGGTGGATGAGAGATGCACGGGGGGGTGAGAGATGCACGGGGGGATGAGAGATGCACGGGGGGGTGGATGAGAGATGAACGGGGGGGTGAGAGATGCACGGGGGGGATGAGAGATGCACGGAGGGGATGAGAGATGCACGGGGGGTGGATGAGAGATGCACGGAGGGGGATGAGAGATGCACGGAGGGGGATGAGAGATGCACGGGGGTGAGCTGCACATGGGGGGGTGAGAGATGCACATGGGGGGGTTATGTTTACATAACTTTGTTGCCTTATGAAGGGCGGGGGGGGCCCCCAAAAATTTCTTGCACAGGGGCCCACTACAGTCTGTGTCCGTCCCTGGGATGAAGTAAATGCAGCTGAACAGCAGCTGTCAGGACAGCTGCCCTGTCCTGCTGCAGGGCGTGATGGGGCCTCAGTGATGCGGCTCCTGGCACAGCACATTATGTGGGGCTCCTGGCATAGCTCCTGGCGGGGACCTGGTCTACACTATATGATAAGTATGCACTAAACTCCAAATCCCTCCATTACCCCGCCCCCATATGACCAAAGCCCCGCCCACCCCACCCCCTCCTTGCTGGGCCATGGAAAAATGATCTTGCTTCAAGCCGGTCCCTGGTGCAAAAAAGGTTGGGGACCACTGCTCTAAGGCACAAATTTCACAGCGAATTGAGGGTTCAAGATGTGTCATTCAAGCACTTATGAAGAAGCACAAGAAAATGTGCAACGTTGAGGTCAGTAGATGCAGTGGTCGGCCAAGGAAACTTAGTGCAGCAGATGTATGACACATTATGGTTACTTTCCTTCAAAAGCGGAAGATGTCCAGCAGTGCCATCAGCTCAGAACTGGCAGCAACCAGTGGGACTCAGCTTCACTCATCTACTGTTCAGAGAAGACTGGCCAGAAGTGGTCTTCATAGCAGAATTGTGGTGAAAAAGCCATATCTTCCACATCAAAACAAGGCCAAGTGACTCAACTATGCATTAAAACAGAGGAACCAGGGTGTAGAAAATTGGCAGGATGTGCTCTGGACGGTTGAGTCCAAATATGAAAAATTTTGTTGTTACAGACGAGATTTTGTTCACTGAAGGGCTGGAGAGCAGTACAATAATGAGTGTCTGTGGGCAATAGTGATGCATAAGCACGGTGGAGGGTCCTGTAAGTTTGGGGCTGCATTTCAGCAAATGGAGGTGGAAATTGGGTCAGAATTATTGATTCCCTCAATGATGAGATATAGAGGCACATACTTATCCATCATGCAATATCATCAGGGAGGTGTCTGATTGGATCCAAATATTTTCTTCAGCAGAACAACAACCCCAAACGTACAGCCAATGTCATTAAGAATTATCTTCAATGTAAAGAACAAGGAGTCCTGGAAATGATCTGGTCCCACCCAGTGGAGTAACGAGAGTCTGATAGGCCCCCACCTGCATGTTGGTCAGATGTATGGGCCCTTGTAGCGTTGTGGATCCTATAAAGATACAGTATATGTGTTCTCTCCCTATGTAGCAATGTCCCCCATCCTGGCTCTATCTTGTAATAATCTCCCACATGCTGGGCCTTATGCTATAACATTTTCCCCCACCTGTGCCCCTGTCTGGTAATGTCCCCATTCTGGCATCATTTCCTTCATTCTGGTTTAATGTCCCCATCCTGGTATAGTGTCCCCATTCTGATATAATGTCCCCATTTTGGTATAATGTCTCTAACCTGGTATAATATCCCCCATGCTGGTGTAATGCTCCCAATTCTGCTATAATGTCCCCAAAGCTTGTATAATGCCCCACATCCTGGTATAGTATCTCCAGTTGTGGCATAATGTCCCCCATGCTGCTATAATATCCCTCATACTGATATAATATCATCATTGTGATATAGTGTCCCCCATCCTGGTATAACATTATCATTGTGATATTATGTCCCCATTCTGATATAGTGTCACCCATCCGGGTATGGTGTACCCCATTCTGGTATAGTGTCCCTTATTCTGGTATAATGTCCCCAATTCTGGTATAATTTCCCCATTCTGATATAATGTCCCCATTCTGATTAAATGTCCCCCTTCCTGATATATTGTCCCCATTCTGATATATTGTCCCCATTCTGATATAGTGTCCTTCATCTTGGTAAAATGTCGCCATACTAGTATAGTGTCCCCATTCTGGTATAATGTCCCCATCCTGGTTTAAAGACCATCATACTGGTTTAATGACCATCATACTGGTTTAATGTCCCTCGCCCTGGTTTAAAGTCCCCAATCCTGGTACAATACACTCCATTCTGTTACAGTGTCTCACATTCTGGCATAATGACCTAATTCTGACATAATGTCCCCATTCTGGTATAATGTACCCATTCTGGCATAATGTCCCCCATCCTGGTATGGTATCTACTGAGCTGCCATCCTGGGGATGGGTTATCAATATCAGATCGGTGGGCTCCGACACACGGCAGTGGCTCTGCCCATCAGTTGTTTGCAACGCTCAAATGTAAATAGTTTGAAGATCTGAACATCACTGCTCCATTCACTGTACTGTGGGTCCTGCAAGTCAGCTAATATTCATGTAATAGGAGCTGATCTGCAGCACCAGGTATCAGCCACTACACAGTGACCAGATCTGTGATGTTCAGCTCCTCAACAATGTTTACATCTGACCTCTGCCAGAGTTTCAAACAACTGAGTAGTGGAGGTCCCACGTGCCGGACCCCCACAAATCTGATATTAATGAGCTAATCAGGGGATAGGCCATCAATATGTTTGTCCTGGAAATTCCCTTTAAGGCCCACCTACACATACTATGTATATAATATATATATATATATTTATACCCACTGCTGATCTCTGATTGGTGGAAAATCTGGGTGTGGCTGCTCTCTGATTGGTGGAAAATGTGGGTGTGGCTGCTCTGTGATTGGTCAGCATTATGACCTCACAGTGGCGATGACTCATACCTCCTTGGTGGTTCTTCTGGGCGGTTCTGTTTTCTGACTGGTGGAAATTCTAATCAGCATTATGACCTCACAGTGGCCGTGACTCATGTTTCATGTACTGTTCTATCTGGGTGACCTGAAACATGCTGATCTCTGATTGGTGGAAATTCAAGTCATCTTCATGACATCACAATCAGCATGTTATTACTGCTGAGTAGTGTTGAGCGAGCACTAAAATGCTCGGGTGCTCGAAACTCGGGCCGAGCTCGCCGTGATACTCGGGTGCTCGACCCGAGCAACGAGCCCAATGTTAGTCTATGGGAGACTCGAGCATTTTTGCGGTGGCACCCCCGGCAGTCTTTTAAAAGCCTAACAAGTGCCCAAAACGATAGTGACAGTGCTCAAATGACATGGGAACAGCATGGGGATCGCCCCAGGAAGCATTTCTGTCCCCCAGGTCACTGCTGTCAACAACGTGGTCAGAGGTATTAAGCCACTTTTACGGGCTCACAATAAAACGTTCAAAAACGAAAGTGAAACGTTAAGGAACATCCTTTCCAGGGAAAAGACTTGTGTATAAGTTAAAATAAATGACCAAAAACAAAAATACTCCTCCACACCTTCGGCTATGTTCACAAGTAGCATTTTTTATGCGTTTTTGCACTTTTGCATTGCTTTCAACTATGACAAATGCATTCACAGGGAAATGTCATTTTAACATTTTACAACCTTATCTGGCCATGTGCTGTGTGACACATGCATAAAGTGCTGAAAAGACATGGGAACAGCATGGGGAAGACCCCTGGAAGCATCTCTGACTCCCAGGTCACTGTCTAGAAGTGTGCCCATCATAAGTGATCCTTGCCGCATCAGAAGATGCAGACTTGCAACTATCCCCATGCAAGTTCTAGTCCCAGGGCAGTGTTCAATTGTACCTCCCCCATTCCTTGCAATACAAGCACAAGTATGCAGCCTGCCACCCACCCACCCCCAGGCTGCAATACCATACTGCTTGCTTGCTTGAACTTGAAATTGGGCCTTTTAGGCATGTGGAGGCGGAATCTGGCCACCACGTCATGGCTGTGTTGGCGGCCTGGAATCCATACTCAGTCCCCAGCCGCCCGGCGGCCGGGTGTCCATACTCGGTCCCCAGCCGCCCCGCGGCCGGGTGTCCACACACGGTCCCCAGCCGCCTGGGGGCAGCCGGGTGTCCATAAACGGTCCCCAGCCACCCCTATTTCTCCTTGGAACATCCCCCCACACACTTTTCTTAGCCCGGCCTGCTTTAGGCAGCATTGGACGAGCCCACCAGAGAACCAGACTCCTCCGGTGGGCCCTGACTTCTCCATTGGTGGAGTTGAGAGTGCCAAGGTGAGGAGCATGATGATGATGACAGAAGTTAGCATCTGCTATGTTTTCTTTTAATGCAAGTGTAAGTGTGCAGCCTGCCACCCACCCACCCCCAGACTGCAATTCCATACTGCTAGCTTGCACTTAAAATGGGGCCTTTTAGTTTGGAGGAGGCCGAAGCTGGCCACTACCTCATGGCTGCTTCGGCAGCGAGGTATCCATACTCAGTCCCCAGCCGCCCCTATTTGTCCTGGTGTGCCTTATACATAAGATTAAGCGCGTATACCAAAACATTACCCGTGCCCTCCCCAGTGCATTTAGTGGGAAGGAGAGCCTATTCCGCTGTAGTGTGTGCATGCCAAACCCCTGTTCATGGTACATGCGAAGATGCCTCCCACCTTGCACCTGTCGTTGCAGACTTGCAACTATCCCCATTCAAGTCCTTGTCCCAGGGCAGTGTTCAATTGTACCTCTCCCATTCCTTGCAATGCAAGCGCAAGTATGCAGCCTGCCACCCACCCACCCCCAGGCTGCAATACCATACTGCTTGCTTGCTTGAACTGAAATTGGGACTTTTAGGCATGTGGAGGCGGAATCTGGCCACCTCGTCATGGCTGTGTTGGCGGCCTGGGATCCATACTCAGTCCCCAGCCGCCCGGCGGCCGGGTGTCCATACTCGGTCCCCAGCCGCCCCGCGGCCGGGTGTCCACACACGGTCCCCAGCCGCCTGGGGGAAGCCGGGTGTCCATAAACGGTCCCCAGCCGCCCCTATTTCTCCTTGGAACATCCCCCCACACACTTTTCTTAGCCCGGCCTGCTTTAGGCAGCATTGGACGAGCCCACCAGAGAACCAGACTCCTCCGGTGGGCCCTGACTTCTCCATCGGTGGAGTTGAGAGTGCTAAGGTGAGGAGCATAATGATGATGACAGAAGTTAGCATCTGCTATGTTTTCTTTTAATGCAAGTGTAAGTGTGCAGCCTGCCACCCACCCACCCCCAGACTGCAATTCCATACTGCTAGCTTGCACTTAAAATGGGGCCTTTTAGTTTGGAGGAAGCCGAAGCTGGCCACTACCTCATGGCTGCTTCGGCAGCGAGGTATCCATACTCAGTCCCCAGCCGCCCCTATTTGTCCTGGTGTGCCTTATACATAAGATTAAGCGCGTATACCAAAACATTACCCGTGCCCTCCCCAGTGCATTTAGTGGGAAGGAGAGCCTATTCCGCTGTAGTGTGTGCATGCCAAACCCCTGTTCATGGTACATGCGAAGATGCCTCCCACCTTGCACCTGTCGTTGCAGACTTGCAACTATCCCCATTCAAGTCCTTGTCCCAGGGCAGTGTTCAATTGTACCTCTCCCATTCCTTGCAATGCAAGCGCAAGTATGCAGCCTGCCACCCACCCACCCCCAGGCTGCAATACCATACTGCTTGCTTGCTTGCACTTTAAATTGGGCCTTTTAGGCATGTGGAGGCGGAATCTTGCCACCACACCATGGCTGTGTCGGCGGCCTGGTATCCATACTCAGTCCCCAGCCGCCTGGTGGCCGGGTGTCCCCGCTTGCTCCCCAGCCTCCAGGGGGTGGCCGGGTGTCCATACTCGGTCCCCAGCCACCCCTATTTGTCCCGGTAACCTTTCCCACACTTTTCTTAGCCTGGCCTGCTCTAGGGCAGCATTGGCCGAGCCCACCGGACTATCAGACTCCTCCGGTGGGCCCTGGCTTCTCCATCAGGGGAGTTGAGAGTGCCAAGGTGAGGAGCATGATGAGGATGATAGAAGTTAGCATCTGCTTTGTTTTGTTGTAATGCAAGCGCATGTATGTAGTAGCGGCTAGACCTGAGGTGGTCAGCGTTTTGGCGCATATCCTACCTCCTCCGAAGATTGCTGGATGTTTTCCTGCTACTATCCAAGTTCTATGACTCCCATTAAAACAAAGCTTCAGGTGATAAATGATGGATGAGGTAGTGGCAAAGGAAAAAGAGCAGGAGGAACAGGGACCATTCACATCAATATCAGGCCAGTCAACCAGATATGTCTTGTAGGATATGTTTCTGTAACAAAAGGAGCGGTTCGGCTACACAGTTATAGGGCATACAGTGTGTGCAATACCTACCAAAAATTTCGAGGCACTCCAATGCCCCTTGGAAATGACATGGAGGTCAGAGGGCGTTAACTAAACCTTTTTTTCCATTTATAGCAACTGGGTCTCCTGTGCACTGTTGGCCTAAGCAGTGAATGGAAGGCTTTCCAAAAATTATGAGGAGCTGCAATGCCCCTTACAAGAGCCATGTGTGGCACCCCAGGGGTCTGGTCACCACAGTAATAGAGACATTACGTCGGAGAGCAAGTGGGAGGTTTCCTGGTCAGGATCCCTTAAACATGCAACATCCTCCTGCCCCAGTCCTGGGAGGGGAGAATTCTGCCCTTATAAACTGGATCTGGGGCGGGGTTGAGTGAGTCAGAGAACAGTCAGAGTCAGAGTGAGAGCAAGGGAAAGTAACAGCAAGGAGTTCTGTAGGAGCTAAAGACCAGGGGCTGGAAGCTGAGCAGAGCTCGCCCTGGCAGAAGACAATAGGAACCGGACACAGGAGTCCGAGGCTGTGAGGACTTATATATCCAGCAGCAGGAACCAGCCGGCAGGGGATTTCAGGTCCTCTGGCCATAGAAGCCCGGAGGCTCAGTCACAAGCAAGGGACCAGCACCGCCGTTGTGGAGCGGAGGCTAACAGAAGGCCCCAAGTCACCAGCCATACGGGTGAGCACTACACGGTGCACGCAGGGACGTGGGGTACTTCTACCCGCTTACAGCAAGGTAGCCAGGAAGAGTGCAGACAGACGGGGAGGCCTACAACTCCACCTGGCCAGGGGAACTCCTGCTTGCTCACAGACTGACCAGGCCTCTTATGCTAGCCAGTACTCCCGGGAGGGTCTACCTTATAATCATCAGTAAAGACCCTGAACTGCACTGCAAAGACTCTGAGTCGTTCCTGCTGCGCTCGTGCACCATCACCCCTATCATCCACACTCACTGCCCTGAGGCTATACTCCTCCCGTGGGGAGTTATCCCATTCTCTGCTGCGCACACAACACCAGCCTCAGCGGTCTGCCTCGCAGCGGTGGTACTCCCTGACCGCAATCCACGGGTGGCGCAGTCGGACAATTAACCTCAAAACCTAAGAAAGACTGCCACTGGTTTGAGCAGCCTGAGCCATGGGACAGGGTCACCGCCACGGAGACTACAGACCCCAGAGACCCGGCACCGGGTATCCCACACACGTGTACACACGGCCCAGGGGGCGCGTCACATGCAGTACAGCATATTGCAAACATAAGTCTCATTATTGGGGAGTGGGTCTCCCATAGTATTTGCTTATGCTTTCCAAGCAAAAGCTGCCAAAAATTAGGACGGAGCAACTTGCAATGCCCCTTACAAGAGCCATGCAGTACAGCATATTACAAACATAAGTCCCATTATTGGGGAGTGGGTGTCCCATAGTATTTGATTATGGCTTGCAAGCAAAAGCTGCCAAAAATAAGGATGGAGGAACTTGCAATGCTGGCACCCTGGTGGTATAGTGGTGGTGGAGGCTGAGGATAAGGAGAAGAAGATAAAACAGCCGAAATGAGGAAGCGTATACCCATGTGTGGGTGTGAAGCGGTGCATGTGAATACACCTCCCGAAATAACACAGTGGATTTGACTTTATGTTACTCTGCTGTCATTTGGTGGTGATGAGAAGTCTGGCCCAATCCAGCCCTTCTTCATTTTGATAAGGGTCAGCTTGTCAGCATTGTCAATTGACAGGCGAGTGCGCTTATCAGTTATAATTCCCCCAGCGGCACTAAAAACACGCTCCGATAACACGCTAGCGGCAGGGCAGGCCAGGACCTCCAAGGCGTACAGAGCGAGTTCATTCCAAGTGTCCAGCTTGTAAACCCAATAATTAAAAGGCACAGAGGAATCACGGAGGACGCTGGTACGGTCGGCAAGGTACTCCCTCACCATCTTTTGAAACTTTCCACTCCTTGTGAGAGTACCCCGCGCCTCAGGGCCTGTAAGCTGGGCGGGTGTCAGAAAACTGTCCCAGAACGTTGACAGTGTTCCCCTGCCTCTGCTGGATTGGAGTTGCATCTCTCTCGCCTGTACGCCTTGGTTGGGCTACGAACTGTGACCTCTGCCGCTAGCGTGTTCAGATGGGAATTTTTTTAAGAGTTCTGCAGCAAGGGCCTTCTGGTACTGCCCCATTTTTGTAGACCTCTCCACCACAGGAATAAGAGACTGAAAGTTCTCTTTGTAGCGGGGGTCCACAAGTGTCACCAACAAGTAATGACTGTCACCCAACATTTTGACAACGCGAGGGTCACGGTTAAGGCAGCGTAACATAAAGTCAGCCATGAGTGCCAGACTGGTAACGGGCAAGATTTCCGTGTCCTCACCAACATGACGACTGACCATGCTCTCCTCCTCCTCCTCCTCTTCCTCCTCCCCCCTGTCCTCAGGCCACCCACGCTGAACCGACGGTATGACACTTGTACAGGTACTACCATCTACAACGCATGATAGCAGCTCCTGTTCTTCCTCCTCCTCCTCCTACTCTCCCTCATTGTCCCCCAATGCACGTTGGGATGAGATGAGGCTGGGCTGTGTGTAATCGCCCGCTACGGCTTCTTGATCCATCTCATCATACTCTGGCTGCAATGCCTCCTCTTTAATTCTCTGCAGAGAGCGTTGCAAAAGACAGACAAGTGGGATGCTGACACTAATGATGGCGTTATCGCCACTCACCATCTTGGTGGCCTCCTCAAAGTTTGTCAGGATGGTACATATGTCAAACATCCAGGTCCACTCCTGAGGTCTTATGTGTGGAGTCTGACCTGAATATCGACGGCCTTGTTGCAGCTTGTACTCCACAACTGCTCTCTTCTGCTCACAAATCCTTTGCAACATGTGGAGGGGAGAGTTCCAACGTGTGGGGACATCACACACCAGTCGGTGTGCCGGAAGCTGCAAACGCTGCTGCAACACAGCAAGGGCGGCGGAAGCTGTAGCCGACTTGCGAAAATGAGCTGACAGGCGGCGTACTTTCACGAGCAGATCTGGCAACTCGGGGTACGATTTAAGAAACCGCTGAACCACGAGGTTAAGCACATGAGCCAGGCATGGTACGTGTGTGATCTCACCTCGCCTCAGAGCCGCCACCAGGTTACGGCCATTGTCACACACGACCATGCCGGGATGTAGGTTCAGCGGTCTCAGCCACAGATCTGCCTGCTCTTTCACAGCTGTCCACAACTCACAAGCAGTGTGAGGTTTATCACTTAAGCTTATGAGTTTCAGCACAGCCTGTTGCCGCTTGGCGGAGGCAGTACTGCAATGCTTCCAGCTTGTAACTGATGTGGTGATATCTGAGAGGGAGGCTGAACATGAGGAGGAGGAGGAGGAGGATGCGCAGGAGCTGTACACTGTGGGGGCAACTCTGACTGACATAGGGCCCGCAATCCTCGGTGTGGGGAGGATGTGTTCCGTCCCAAGGTCCGACTGGGTCCCGGCTTCCACTATGTTTACCCAGTGTGCCGTCAGAGAGATGTACCGTCCCTGGCCACAAGCACTTGTCCACGTGTCCGTTGTCAGGTGGACTCTCCCAGTAACTGCGTTGTTGAGGGCACGGCAGATGCTTTGGGACACGTGCTTGTGTAGTGCGGGGATGGCACACCGGGCAAAATAGCGTCGGCTGGGGACCGAGTACCGAGGGACGGCCACCGCCATAAGATTGCGGAAGGATTCCGTCTCCACCAGCCTAAAAGGCAGCATTTCCAACGCATGCAGTCGTGAAATGTTCGAATTTAGGACTGTGGCCTGTGGGGCGTTAGCTGCGAATTTCCGCTTTCGTTCAAAGGTCTGGGATATGGACAATTGAACGCTGCGGTGGGACGTGGACGTGGACGTTGATGCTGTTTCTTGAGAAACTGCCATAACAAGTGAAGACTGAGAGGAGGGGGCATCTTTACATGCAGTATGGACAGGGGATTGCCTTGCACACACAACAGGGGGTTCTATTGCACGCACAACAGTGGAAGAAGCAGTGGTGACACCCGCTGACACTGGTCGTGGACCCTGGGTTTCGCTCCACAAAGTCGGGCGCTTTGCTGCCATGTGCCTGATCATGCTGGTGGTGGTGAGGCTGGTAGTTTTGTCACCCCTGCTGATGCTGGCATGGCAGGTGGAACATATGGCCTTTTTGGGGTTATCAGCAGAGTCTTTAAAAAAATTCCAGACTCTGGAAGACCTACCTCTTGTACTGGCAACGTCCCTCGTGTTGGTGTTACGGGGAACGGTTGCCTGCCTTCTGTCTGTGGCCACCACACTGCTTCTTCCTGCCTGTTGGGGTACTCTGCCTCCCTCCCCCTGTGTGCTGCTGGCCTCACTCTGCATGTCCTCCTTCCACGTTGGGTCAGTTACTAGATCATCCACCACCTCCTCCTCTTCCACTTGCGCACCACGATCCTCCTCCTCACTTCCTGTCAATTGTGTCTCGTCATCGTCCACCTCTTGTGACAGATTGCCAACGTCGACTTCCTGTGGCCGTGGCTGTTCAAATATTTGGGCATCGCAACATGGGATCTCCTCTTCCACCACTTCAAGCGTATCAGGCGAGGGGCCCAAATATGGAAATGGACCAGTGAACAGCTCTTCAGAGTGTCCAAGTGTGGGATCACTTGCTGTCTGACGACACTCGGCATGGTGGGAGGAAGGAGCATCAGGGTGAGGAGGAGTATGCAGTCAAGACTCACGGCTACTAAGAGTTGACCGTGTGGAAAACAGACCGGAGGTGGTGGTGCCCAGGTAACTGTAAGTTGTAAGGCAGCGCTCGTCATCATACTGGGGGTAACTCGCTTCGCTGCGTCAATCAATGCACACGTGCAATGTCTTTACGTTTTTCACACAGTGTTGCAGTTTATTATGGCACTTCATAAACCGCTGTTCACACACAGTTCATCTTAGTCCGCCACCGGCAGGTTTACACACATAAACAATTCATGAGCCAAGTGGCACACCGGCCCACTTGCTCCAGGGTACAGCTTACGGCAAGGTAATAAAGTAGCAATGTTCATATCACAATGTCCATATGTAGCACCCTGAGGATTCGGCTGCTACAGGGGTATTACACCTCAAGCCAGAGGTGTGGTATTCCACTCCCGGGTAAGGATGGAGTGTGGAACTGAGCTCAGTAGGCTGCATGCACTACATACATCCCATTTCCGGGGGACAGACCAATGGTACTCCCACTAGAGAAATGTGCAGGTACGACAGCGTCTGTCCCTGGCTGGAGTGGGAAGGGGGGTGGAACATCCCAGTAGTGTAGGGGCAGATAGGGGGAGCAGTCTGGGTAATGCTAGGAGCTCATTGGGTGCTGGTCACCTGAGCTCACACATAGAGGGAGTATATAAGGTGGGTACCATCTTAGAGCAGGGTCAGTCTTTTGTAGAGGTTTGGTCCGACAAGCAGAGCAGCTCAGGCAGCTCCAAGGCCAAGAGAGTGAGAGAGAGGAGAGAAGAAGGACCCAGAGGGGGAGAAGAGGGAACTCCAAGAACCCAAAATTAGACCAGAGGGTGAAGAGTTGGCACAAGGGTACCGGATCCCAAGCTGGTGGAGGGCACTAATCCTTAGCCAGAGACCGGAGGTCGTGGGCAGGATCTGCCACGACCACCCACTAAATCCACCCGGAAGGCAAACCAAGAATAGGGTCAGGGAACCCAGAGACAAGGGTTTTACCAACAAGAGGCCCGAGGGAGCCGGACTTAGGTGGATCCCTGGTGGGGAAGGCCAGAGAGAAGGACAAGTCAGAAAGGGAGCTCAGGAACACGCTCCAGAATCACCTGGGGGTTGGCCGAGTCCAGGACCTGGTGGACGCAGCACGGCTCGGGTGGTCACTCAAGGCCGGAGTGACCAACACAAAAGCAGTAAGTAAAAACCCTGAACTGCACAGCCCGACTCTGAGTTTCATTACCATCCTCACTGCACCTCCACAACCACCATCCTCTGCAACTGACCCCCTGAGGCTATACCCCTCCCGTTGGGGGTTATACTACCTGAGCTGCACACACACCACCAGCCTCAGCGGACCCTGCTGCAGCGGCGGCCATAGTGACCGCAAATCAACGGGTGGCGTAGTCGACACTAAAGAACATCCAGTAACATCTGTAGGACTGCCGCACACTGAGCTTGACACCCTGGGCACGGACCGGGTCACCGCCACTCGGAGATTACAACCCCCATCTGATCCGGCTCCGGGTATCCCCCAAACAACACTGGCCCAGGGGGCGCGTCAACTTTGGCGTAGTCGGCAGGATCACGTGCCCACAACAACCGGGTACTGCGTGCCTGAAGAAAAGTTCACCGTTACCTCAAAAAGAAGTCTCCCGCCGGTTCCGGAGGGTCCCCGCCAACGGACCCCATCACAGGTCGTTTCCCGCCGGTTGTCCGCCATTTGCAGCTTTTTCCCGCCATCCATGGAGTTTCCTGCCACTGGGAGACGATTCCCGCCATTTCCAAAGATTTCCCGCCTTGGAAGAGCGGACGCCATTATGGGCGTGCCAGAGGGTGGCAAGAGGCCACCTCCCATCGTGGGCCAGGTCGAAGAATGGCGCCAAAAGCGGAAACCGCGCCCACCAACAGAGACTGTGATGCTGGAAGTGTCCATCAGCGTGAGAGAACTGCCCCTGGAACTGACAATCACAAAGTTGCCCCGGGACCACCCTCAATGTGGGCGGAGACAGAACAAGAGAACGAAGATGGGTGTCGCCTGGAGAAGTCTGGAGAGAGCGCACCCGGAGACAAGAAGTCTGGAGAAGAGTCCAGAGAAAGCCTACCCGGAGATGGAGGGAGAGTCAGGCAGCCCCGACCCAGTGGTCAGGAGCCTGCTACAAGCCACAACCCCACTAGGCCTAGTGGAGGTCCTGGCACAGCTCCCCCGAGACCGGGAGTGTGCACAGACTGCGCTGGAGGGCCTCGCACGGAGGATGGCCCGGGTGCAGCGAGAGACGTTGGCGGAGTGGAGCCGAGAGATGGCCCAGCGGACCGAAACCCGTCAGCGGAGCACGCCACCCGAGACGAGGAGACAGACCGCCTCTGAGGATGGTGCAGGAGGACTCAAGGCCGGAGACTGCGCCGAGAAGGGAGCTGAACGAATGGAGGCAGGTAAAGGGGACGTCTCTACCCCGAGCCGGGAAACCGCGTGCCTGCCCCAGCTCCCCGTCGCAGAGCCCGAAATTCCCCCTGCCGTGCCCGTCGCTGCATCGTCACCGCCGCAGACTAGGCCTCAACCGGAAACCGCGGCCGCGACCCCTGTGACGTCACGCGCTTCGACCCTGAGCGCGGCAAAGCAGGAAATACCATCGGCCTGGTCGCAAGGCCTAGTACACCCAGGCGCCGCAATTCCAACAGTGCCCCCTACATCCGCGGAGCCACCAGCCTGGTCGCAGGGCCGAGTAACCACGGGCGCCGCCGTTCTTACGGTGCCCTTTTCCTTTAGCGTGCCCCAAGCCTGGTCGCAAGGCCTGGTCAACCCGGGCGCCGCTACCACCACAGCGCCCATAACACCTAAAGTACCGCACCTGGGTGAGGACCTGTTCGCCCAGCATACGTGCCCGGATGGGCAGCCCTTCATATGGCCCCAGGAGTACTACCAACTGGAACTACAAAGGGCGAGGCCCCTGTGTGAGCCCCTGATTCCGGCTCCGAAGCCCGTCAGGAGGACCCAGCCCCCGCTAGAGGAGGCACAGTTTGAGTGGGACCCCACCGGAGGAGACCTCATGGGGTTCACTCAGGAGACTCGGGCGGCCGCAGCGGAGCGTGCAGAGTGCTGCCGCCAGCAGCTCGAGGTCTTCGAGAAGGAGCGGAGAGAGAGGCGGGTCCGGGAACAGCAAGCACAGATAAGGAGCGCGGAGCAGAAGAGCTGGACCAGGAGGAACCCCCGTGCAGCTCATGGTCCCCGTACCACCGGGACTGTGATTAAATTCAACCTGCAGCATGGGTGGGGCTTCATAAGAGACCATCATACCCCCGGCGACGTCTTTGTCACCCGCAGAGACGTAGAAAGCCATCTGCCGGAGGGACACAGAGGTCGTGACCTGTATGTAGGGGGCGAGGTCACCTTCACCCGGCACAAGTGTGCCAAAGGACCCTACGCCCTCCATGTACATCGCCTGACGGAGGAGGAGCTGCGGTGTGAGGAGGAGCAGGAGGACCCGGACGGGTCTGAATCCAAAGAAGAAGCAGGAGGACGCCGTCGTTAAAGTACGGTAAAGAAACTGTAAATAGTTACCCATCGGGGTACAGTGAACTGTTGCTGCTTTAAATATGTCCCCGTTGGGACAAGAGTGAACTGTTAACCCGTGTGTCCCTATTCCCATTACCTGGCCGAGGACTGAGAGCGGCCATGTCCCCTTGTATATAGTTGCGCTTCCTAAGGCGCCCCCTACCGGTTTTATAGGAAACTGTTGCTTTTCTTGAAGAGACTGTCGCACTTTTCCCGGTCACAAGTTGCACCGTGGCCGGAGGAACAAGAGTGTTTACAAGGATGTTATTTATGAAAAGTTTTATATGAAAAGTTTTATTGCTGATAATATATGTGATGTTTTATATGTTTATGTTTATGAAAAAAAAAATTGTATGTTTTGGATGTTTATTATCTTACAGCCCGAGGACGTGCTGTGATTTACCAGGGGGGAATGTAGCACCCTGAGGATTCGGCTGCTACAGGGGTATTACACCTCAAGCCAGAGGTGTGGTATTCCACTCCCGGGTAAGGATGGAGTGTGGAACTGAGCTCAGTAGGCTGCATGCACTACATACATCCCATTTCCGGGGGACAGACCAATGGTACTCCCACTAGAGAAATGTGCAGGTACGACAGCGTCTGTCCCTGGCTGGAGTGGGAAGGGGGGTGGAACATCCCAGTAGTGTAGGGGCAGATAGGGGGAGCAGTCTGGGTAATGCTAGGAGCTCATTGGGTGCTGGTCACCTGAGCTCACACATAGAGGGAGTATATAAGGTGGGCACCATCTTAGAGCAGGGTCAGTCTTTTGTAGAGGTTTGGTCCGACAAGCAGAGCAGCTCAGGCAGCTCCAAGGCCAAGAGAGTGAGAGAGAGGAGAGAAGAAGGACCCAGAGGGGGAGAAGAGGGAACTCCAAGAACCCAAAATTAGACCAGAGGGTGAAGAGTTGGCACAAGGGTACCGGATCCCAAGCTGGTGGAGGGCACTAATCCTTAGCCAGAGACCGGAGGTCGTGGGCAGGATCTGCCACGACCACCCACTAAATCCACCCGGAAGGCAAACCAAGAATAGGGTCAGGGAACCCAGAGACAAGGGTTTTACCAACAAGAGGCCCGAGGGAGCCGGACTTAGGTGGATCCCTGGTGGGGAAGGCCAGAGAGAAGGACAAGTCAGAAAGGGAGCTCAGGAACACGCTCCAGAATCACCTGGGGGTTGGCCGAGTCCAGGACCTGGTGGACGCAGCACGGCTCGGGTGGTCACTCAAGGCCGGAGTGACCAACACAAAAGCAGTAAGTAAAAACCCTGAACTGCACAGCCCGACTCTGAGTTTCATTACCATCCTCACTGCACCTCCACAACCACCATCCTCTGCAACTGACCCCCTGAGGCTATACCCCTCCCGTTGGGGGTTATACTACCTGAGCTGCACACACACCACCAGCCTCAGCGGACCCTGCTGCAGCGGCGGCCATAGTGACCGCAAATCAACGGGTGGCGTAGTCGACACTAAAGAACATCCAGTAACATCTGTAGGACTGCCACACACTGAGCTTGACACCCTGGGCACGGACCGGGTCACCGCCACTCGGAGACTACAACCCCCATCTGATCCGGCTCCGGGTATCCCCCAAACAACACTGGCCCAGGGGGCGCGTCACATATAGCACCGGGTATTACCTTTGCCGGGTATAGCTGTCTCAGTCCGTTACTCTGCCACCACTGTGGCTCTGCGGCTTCCCAGGTAGGGGTCTCCAGCCGTCATTCCCTCAAAGGCCACTGACATCCACACAGGATCCAGGCTCTGCCTTCCAGGACTCTTACTCAAGCTGGCTCTCCCTCAAAGGCCACTGACATCCGCACAGGATCCAGGCTCGACCTTTCAGGTACCAGGCTTCACTTCAAAGCCGCTGCCTTCCAAGGCCACCAGCATCCGCACAGGATCTAGTCTTTGCCTTCAGGCTGCCAGGCTCCACGGTATCACGGTATCCCACACACATGGGGAACAGGCCTCACGCCTCTCACACCGAACACACCTGTCTCAAATTAAGCAGGTTTATATATGCTGTGCACAGACAGCCACATACTGACAGGACCTTGCTGATGTCACAGTCATGTGATCAGTCAGCTGTGTGTATAGGTCCTGTGTGCTGTCCCAGTCATGTATCCAGAGCTTTACTGTGCATGCAGGACCTGGGTGATGTCACAGTCATGTGACCAGTCAGATAAAGGGGAAGGTACATGGTCCGGTAAGCACATCCTGGACCATTTACAGTAATGCTAGCAACCTGCTGCATTACATAAGTATTATCTGCTATCCAATTAATAACCTGTTCACACTGATCTGTTCTCAATACTGGTGTTGTTCTGTGCTTCCCTAGTAATTCGGTCAAGAAGTGGGAGCGAGAAGATGTGGCTGTTGGTTGTGGCTCATTTTCACCTTGGCCACGTCCCCGTCCTCTGCACGAACGATCACCAGAACGTCCACTTCCACGTCCCTTGCCACGCGCCTTGCCCATTGTAAATGAAGTAAAATAGCTTACACTTGCACTATCAATGGAAAAAGGGTAATAAAGAGTAGATTAGAACCGTGGAAGAGGAAAACCACAGTTATTGTTTACTGGGGTATACCACACTTTTTTAAATAGAGATATTTGCGGCTGAACAGTGAGTGACACACTCAAACTGCTTTTTTTTTAGATACCAAAGGCCCAAAACTGGATAGTACAGCGATTTGACCCGTGGAACTGCGAAACCACACTGGGATGTCGGGCCTACACAAGACTATTTTCAACAGATATATTTTTGTGTCACAACAGTCAGGAGACACTACTGTTTTTCTTTACGGAAAAAACTACCAAAAGCTGAATAATAGAGATTTTTTACTGTGGGATGGCAAAACCACAGTTATTGTTTACTGGGGTATACCACACTTTTTAAATAGAGATATTTGCGGCTGAACAGTGAGCAACACACTCAAACTGCTTTTTTTTAGATACCAAAGGCCCAAAACTGGATGGTACAGCGATTTGACCCGTGGAACTGCGAAACCACACTGGGATGTCGGGCCTACACAAGACTATTTTCAACAGATATATTTTTGTGTCACAACAGTCAGGAGACACTACTGTTTTTCTTTACGGAAAAAACTACCAAAAGCTGAATAATAGAGATTTTTTACTGTGGGATGGCAAAACCACAGTTATTGTTTACTGGGGTATACCACACTTTTTTAAATAGATATATTTGCGGCTGAACAGTGAGCGCCACACTCAAACTGCTTTTTTTTTAGATACCAAAGGCCCAAAACTGGATAGTACAGCGATTTGACCCGTGGAACTGCGAAACCACACTGGGATGTCGGGCCTACACAAGACTATTTTCAACAGATATATTTTTGTGTCACAACAGTCAGGAGACACTACTGTTTTTCTTTACGGAAAATATACCAAAACCTGAAGAATAGAGATTTTTTACCGTGGGATGGCAAAACCACAGTTATTGTTTACTGGGTTATACCAGACTTTTTTAAATATATAGATTTGCAGCTGAACAGTGAGCGACACACTCAAACTGTTTTTTTTTTAGATCCAAATGGCCCAAAATGGATAATACAGAGGTTTGAACCGTGGAAGTGCAAAACAACACTTCTGTTTCTCTAGCCTACACCAGACTATTTTCAACAGTTATATTTGTGTCTGAAAAATCAGAGACACGCTTTTTTTTGGGGGGGGACGACACACCAAAAGGTTAATAAGACGGGTATTTGTACAGTGTGAAGGAGGGAAAAAAAAGGAGGATTTAGATGAAAAAAAAGGATTTTTCCTGGCCCCCGACACCTGGTGCTAAGTCCAGCAATTTCGGCAACAGGAGCACACAGGACTGTAATGCAGCGTTTGCTGGTATAACCACTGTGTCTCCTATACAGCCTGCCTGCCTGGTATCTGGGATGGATATTAGTCCTGAAAAGGACTGTTTGTTTGTTCTGGCAGCCTTTACAGACCCTACACTAACTATTTCGCAGTTTATATCTCTCCCTAAATCAGCAGCGCTGTCCCTACACTGTCTAATCTGGAGCGACTGTGTCCAAGATGGCGGCGCCCGGTTTTAAATACTCGAGGTGACGCTGTGCGGCCAGCCAATCACTGTAATGCCCACAACCAACATGGCTGCAGCATTACAGTGACAGGCTGGCAATCCCTGCATGTTCATTGGCTCTGTAAAGAGCGCCAAACATGCAGGGCGGAGACCCGAGCTCCCGCCCGAGTAACCCGGAAATGCTCGGTGCTCGCCGAACATCCCGAGTAGCGTGATGCTCGGGCGAGTACCGAGCAGTGTCGAGCATGTTCGCTCAACACTACTGCTGAGATGTTCAGTTTTTTCCTAAATTTCCTACGTTTTGTACTAATTTATTAGCACATATATACCACTCATTCCTACAATCAAAGGATCAGGAAACCACTCTGAAATCAATATCCTACAATTTACCCCAACAGCAAAAAAACAACTATACACAAAATACCAAAAGATATATCAGATTATTAATGAGCAAATAAAAGACACTCACATAAAAATAATTTTTAGAAAGGTGTAGAAAAAATGCTGTAAAGTAAGAACGCTTCAAAAATAGAAATGTTAATGATTTATTTAATCAATTAACAAAATACAAAGTGAATGAACAAACGAAAAATCTAGATCCAATTAATATTTGGTGTGACCAACTTTTCACTTTAAAACAGCATCAATTATTCCAGGTACACCTGCGCAAAGTCAGGGATTTTGTAATAATACAGTCAGGTGTCTGGTCATACACCATGGCAAGACTGAGCAAGAATACACAAGGAAGTTATACTACATCAGGAAGGTCTCTAAGGCACAAATTTCAAAGAGGGTTGAGGGTTCAAGATGTGTCATTCAAGCACTTATGAAGAAGCACAAGAAATTGTGCAACGTTGAGGTCGGTAGATGCAGTGGTCGGCCAAGGAAACTTAGTGCAGCAGATGTATGACACATTATGGTTACTTTCCTTCAAAAGCGGAAGATGTCCAGCAGTGCCATCAGCTCAGAACTGGCAGCAACCAGTGGGACTCAGCTTCACTCATCTACTGTTCAGAGAAGACTGGCCAGAAGTGGTCTTTATAGCAGAATTGTGGCGAAAAAGCCATATCTTCCACATCAAAACAAGGCCAAGTGATTCAACTATGCATTAAAACAGAGGAACCAGGGTGTAGAAAATTGGCAGGATGTGCTCTGGACGGTTGAGTCCAAACATGAAAAATGTTGTTATTACAGAAGAGATTTTGTTCACTGAAGGGCTGGAGAGCAGTACAATAATGAGTGTCTGTGGGCAATAGTGATACATAAGCACGGTGGAGGGTCCTGTAAGTTTGGGGCTGCATTTCAGCAAATGGAGGTGGAAATAGGGTCAGAATTATTGGTTCCCTCAATGCTGAGATATAGAGGCAGATACTTATCCATCATGCAATATCATCAGGGAGGTGTCTGATTGGATCCAAATATTTTCTTCAGCAGAACAACAACCCCAAACGTACAGCCAATGTCATTAAGAATTATCTTCAATGTAAAGAACAAGGAGTCCTGGAAATGATCTGATCCCACCCAGTGGAGTAACTAGAGTCTGATAGACCCCCACCTGCATGTTGGTCAGATGTATGGGCCCTTGTAGCGTTCTGGATCCTATAAAGATACAGTATATGTGTTCTCTCCCTATGTAGCAATGTCCCCCATCCTGGCTCCTTCTTGTAATAATCTCCCACATGCTGGGCCTTATGTTATAACATTTTCCCCCACCTGTGCCCCTGTCTGGTAATGTCCCCATTCTGGCATCATTTCCTTCATTCTGGTTTAATGTCCCCATCCTGGTATAGTGTCCCCATTCTGATATAATGTCCCCATTTTGGTATAATGTCTCTAACCTGATATAATATCCCCCATGCTGGTGTAATGCTTCCAATTTTGCTATAATGTCCCCAAAGCTGGTATAATGCCCCACATCCTGGTATAGTATCTCCAGTTCTGGCATAATGTCCCCCATGCTGCTATAATATCCCCCATACTGGTATAATATCATCATTGTGATATAATGTCCCCCATCCTGGTATAACATCATTATTGTGATATAATGTCCCCATTCTGATATGGTGTCACCCATCCGGGTATGGTGTACCCCATTCTGGTATAATGTCCCCAATTCTGGTATAATTTACCCATTCTGATATAATGTCCCCATTCTGATATAATGTCCCCATTCTGATTTAATGTCCCCCTTCCTGGTATGTTGTCCCCCTTCCGATACATTGTCCCCATTCTGATATACAGTCATATGAAAAAGTTTGGGCACCCCTATTAATCTTAAGCTTAATGTTCTATAAAAATTGGTGTTTTTGCAACAGCTATTTCAGTTTGATATATGTAATAACTGTTGGACACAGTAATGTTTCTGCCTTGAAATGAGGTTCATTGTACTAACAGAAAATGTGCAATCTGCATTCAAACAAAATTTGACAGGTGCATAAGTATGGGCACCTCACCAGAAAAGTGACATTAATAGTTAGTAGATCCTCCTTTTGCAAAAATAACAGCCTCTAGTCGCTTCCTGTAGCTTTTAATGAGTTCCTGGATCCTGGATGAAGGTATTTTTGACCATTCCTCTTTACAAAACAATTCCAGTTCAGTTAAGTTTGATGGTCGTCGAGCATGGACAGCCCTCTTCAAATGATCCCACAGATGTTCAATGATATTCAGGTCTGGGGACTGGGATGGCCATTCCAGAACATTGTAGTTGTTCCTCTGCATGAATGCCTGAGTAGATTTGGAGCGGTGTTTTGGATCATTGTCTTGCTGAAAGATCCATCCACTTTGTAACTTCATATTTATCACTGATTCTTGAACACTATTGTCAAGAATCTGCTGATACTGAGTGGAATCCATGCGTCCCTCAACTTTAACAAGATTCCCAGTGCCAGCATTGACCACACAGCCCCAAAGCATGATGGAACCTCCACCAAATTTTACTGTGGGTAGCAAGTGTTTTTCTTGGAATGCTGTGTTTTTTTGCCACCATGCATAACGCCTTTTTGTATGACCAAATAACTCAATCTTGATTTCATCAGTCCACAGGACCTTCTTCCAAAAAGAAATTGGCTTCTCCAAATGTGCTTTTGCATACCTCAGCCAACTCTGTTTGTGGCGTGCTTGCAGAAACGGCTTCTTTCGCATCACTCTCCCATACAGCTTCTCCTTGTGCAAAGTGCCTTGTATAGTTGACCGATGCACAGTGACACCATCTGCAGCAAGTTGATGCTGCAGCTCTCTGGAGGTGGTCTGAGGATTGTCCTTGACTGATCTCACCATTCTTCTTCTCTGCCTTTCTGATGTTTTTCTTGGCCTGCCACTTCTGGCCTTAACAAGAACTGTCCCTGTGTTCTTCGATTTCCTTACTATGTTCCTCACAGTGGAAACTGACAGGTTAAATCTCGGAGACAGCTTTTTGTATGCTTCCCCTGAACAACTATGTTGAATAATCTTTGTTTTCAGATCATTTGACAGTTGTTTTGAGGAGCACATGATGCCACTCTTCAGAGGAGATTCAAACAGGAGAACAACTTGCAAGTGGCCACTTTAAGTAGCTTTTCTCATGATTGCATACACCTGGCTATAAAGTTCAAAGCTCCATGAGGTTACAAAACCAAAAAAAGTGCTTTAGTAAGTCAGTAAAAAGTAGGTAGGAGTATTTAAAACAAGAAAATGATAAGGGTGCCCATACTTATGCACCTTTCAAATTTTGTTTGAATGCAGATTGCACATTTTCTGTTAGTACAATAAACCTCATTTCAAGGCAGAAACATTACTGTGTCCAACAGTTATTACATATATCAAACTGAAATAGCTGTTGCAAAAACACCAATTTTTATAAAACATTAAGCTTAAGATTAATAGGGGTGCCCAAACTTTTTCATATGACTGTAGTGTCCTTCATCTTGGTAAAATGTCCCCATACTAGAATAGTGTCCCCATTCTGGTATAATGTCCCCATCCTCGTATAATGCCCCCCATCCTGGTTTAATGACCATCATACTGGTTTAATGTCCCTCGCCCTGGTTTAATGTCCCCCATCCTGGTACAATGCACTCCATTCTGTTACAGTGTCTCACATTCTGGCATAATGACCTAATTCTGATATAATGTCCCCATTCTGGTATAATGTACCCATTCTGGCATAATGTCCCCCATCCTGGTATGGTATCTACTGAGCTGCCATCCTGGGGATGGGTTATCAATATCAGATCGGTGGGCTCCGACACGCGGCACTGGCTCTACCCATCAGTTATTTGCAATGCTCAGATGTAAATAGTTTGAAGATCTGAACATCACTGCTCCATTCAATCTACTGTGGGTCCTGCAAGTCAGCTAATATTCATGTAATAGGAGCTGATCTGCAGCACCAGGTAGCAGTCACTACACAGTGACCAGATCTGTGATGTTCAGCTCCTCAACAATGTTTACATCTGACCTCTGCCAGAGTTTCAAACGACTGAGTAGTGGAGGTGCCACGTGCCGGACCCCCACAAATCTGACTAGCTATTGAACCTGTTCTAGGCCCGGGTGGCGAGCATTTTTATTGGTATATGGTCTCCCATGCTGGTATGTGCTGCCCCCATCTTGTCCCCACCATCCAATTCCGGTATGCGTGGCTCCCCTCATCCCCGATCCCGGTATGCGTGGCTCCCCTCATCCCCGATCCCGTTATGCGTGGCTCCCCTCATCCCCGATCCCGGTATGCGTGGCTCCCCTCATCCCCAATCGCGGTATGCGTGGCTCCCCTCATCCTCAATCCCGGTATGCGTGGCTCCCCTCATCCCCAATCCCGGTATGCGTGGCTCCCCTCATCCCCATTCCCGGTATGCGTGGCTCCCCTCATCCCCATTTCCGGTATGCGTGGCTCCTCTCATCCCCAATTCCGGTATGCGTGGCTCCCCTCATCCCCATTTCCGGTATGCGTGGCTCCCCTCATCCCCATTTCCAGTATGCATGACTCCCCTCATCCCCATTTCCAGTCATGCGTGGCTCCCCTCATCCCCATTTCCGGTATGCGTGGCTCCCCTCATCTCCATTTCCGGTATGCGTGGCTCCCCTCATCCCCAGTTCCGGTATGCGTGGCTCCCCTCATCCCCATTTCCGGTATGCGTGGCTCCCCTCATCCCCATTTCCGGTATGCGTGACTCCCCTCATCTCCATTTCCGGTATGCGTGGCTCCCCTCATCCCCAATCCCGATATGCGTGGCTCCCCTCATCCCCAATCCCGGTATGCGTGGCTCCCCTCATCCCCAATCCCGGTATGCGTGGCTCCCCTCAACACCAATCCTGGTATACGTGGCACCCCTCATCCCTATCCTGGTGTGTATGGTATCCCTCATCCTGGTATGCATGGCACCCTATCCCTCACTCCCAATCCCGGTATGCGTGGCACCCCTCACCCCCAATCCCGGTATGCATGGCTCCCCTCATCCCCAATCCCGGTATGCGTGGCTCCCCTCATCCCCAATCCCGGTATGCGTGGTCCCCTCAACACCAATCCTGGTATACGTGGCACCCCTCATCCCTATCCTGGTGTGTATGGTATCCCTCATCCTGGTATGCATGGCACCCTATCCCTCACTCCCAATCCCGGTATGCGTGGCACCCCTCACCCCCAATCCCGGTATGCGTGGCACCCCTCACCCCCCAAATCCTGGTATGCGTGGCACCCCTCACCCCCCAATCCTGGTATATGTGGCCTCCTCAACCCCCCAATCCTGGTATGTGTGGCCTTTTAAATCCCCAAATCCTGGTATGTGTGGCCTCCTCAATCCCCAAATCCTGGTATGTGTGGTCTCCTCAATCCCCCATTCCTGGTATGTGTGGCCTCCTCAATCCCCAAATCCTGGTATGTGTGGCCTTCTCAATCCCCAATTCCTGGTATGTGTGGCCTCCTCAATCCCCCATTCCTGGTATGTGTGGCCTCCTCAATCCCCCATTCCTGGTATGTGTGGCCTCCTCAATCCAAGTATCCTGGTATGTGTGGCCTCCTCAATCCCCTAATCCCTGGTTTGTGTGGCCTCCTCAATCCCCCATTCCTGGTATGTGGGGCCTCCTCAATCCCCCATTCCTGGTATGTGTGGCCTCCTCAATCCAAGTGTCCTGGTATGGGTGGCTTCCTCATCCCCCCAATCACTGCACACTTAAAACAATAAACACTTATACTCCCCTTCCTTCCTCACCTCTGCTCCAGCGCTGAGTCCTGTCTGCAGCAGCTCATGTCGGCATCTGAGCTGCGTGCGCTCTCAGAAGCCAAGGTGAGCTGCTGCCGACACATTCACTCCTCTCCACGCCGGGACTATGGGCGTGGAGAAGCGTGAATATGCTTTGTCTTTAGCGGCGGGCACTGACAGCAGGAGCCGGGGCTCAGCACTACTCCGTGCCCGCTACTAAAGAGAATGAATATACCGTCTTCTCCACGCCCATGGGAGTGGCCTCAGAGGGAATATTCATGTCCCTTTAGCAGCGGGGACACGTGGTAGCTGCAGCTGCGGATACAGCGTGTGCTCCGCTCTTCCACTGCCGCAACCCGCTCCTCTGCCGCCGTAACCTCCTACTCACCTATCCTCCTCGTTCCCACGCTGCTTGGGGTCCTCACGGGCCCCCTCCGGCCACGGACCCCATAGCAGTGGCGTGGTCTGCCGCCATTAGCGGTACGCCACTGTCTTACCTGTAAAGGCTGGATGCGGTCTTCTGTCTGGAGCCAGACTGCGCGTCACGCATGCGCAGTCTATCGAGGCTTCGGACAGAGACCCGCATCTCCCGTTATATTATAGATATTAATGAGCTAACCAGGGGATAGGCCATCAATATGTTTGTCCTGGAAATTCCCTTTAAGGCCCACCTGCACATACTATGTATATAATATATATGTATGGCAAAGAGTGGTAATGGGTTAATCACAGGCTCATAAAACGGACAAACAACACAAATATTGGTTCTATCTTTTACACATTTGGGGTAGCCCTTAAGAGGGCCATTGGGTCAAAGAGAGAGAGAGAGAAGAGAGAGGGGAAGGAGAGATACCGGGAGATACCAAGAGAGAGAAAAAAAGAGAGACCTAACCAGTGCAAGGCTAAGCCGGGCAGGCGGCAGCGGCTATTTATACCCACTGCTGATCTCTGATTGGTGGAAAATCTGGGTGTGGCTGCTCTGTGATTGGTCAGCATTATGACCTCACAGTGGCGATGACTCATACCTCCTGGGTGGTTCTTCTGGGCGGTTCTGTTTTCTGACTGGTGGAAATTCTAATCAGCATTATGACCTCACAGTGGCCGTGACTCATGTTTCATGGACTGTTCTATCTGGGTGACCTGAAACGTGCTGATCTCTCATTGGTGGAAATTCAAGTCATCTTCATGACATCACAATCAGCATGTTATGCTGCTGAGATGTTCAGTTTTTTCTTAAATTTCCTACGTTTTGTCCTAATTTATTAGCACATACATACCACTCATTCCTACAATAAAAGGATCAGGAAACCACTCTGAAATCAATATCCTACAATTTACCCCAACAGCAAAAAAACAACTATACACAAAATACCAAAAGATATATCAGATTATTAATGAGCAAATAAAAGACACAATCACATAAAAATAATTTTTAGAAAGGTGTAGAAAAAATGCTGTAAAGTAAGAACGCCTCACAAATAGAAATGTTAATGATTTATTTAATCAATTAACAAAATACAAAGTGAATGAACAAACGAAAAATCTAGATCCAATCAATATTTGGTGTGACCAACTTTTCACTTTAAAACAGCATCAATTATTCCAGGTACACCTGCGCAAAGTCAGGGATTTTGTAATAATACAGTCAGGTGTCTGGTCATACACCATGGCAAGACTGAGCAAGAATACACAAGGAAGTTATACTACATCAGCAAGGTCTCTAAGGCACAAACTTCAAAGCAGATTGAGGGTTCAAGATGTGTCATTCAAGCACTTATGAAGAAGCACAAGAAAATGTGGAACGTTGAGGTCAGTAGATGCAGTGGTCGGCCAAGGAAACTTAGTGCAGCAGATGTATGACACATTATGGTTACTTTCCTTCAAAAGCAGAAGATGTCCAGCAGTGCCATCAGCTCAGAACTGGCAGCAACCAGTGGGACTCAGCTTCACTCATCTACTGTTCAGAGAAGACTAGCCAGAAGTGGTCTTCATAGCAGAATTGTGGCAAAAAAGCCATATCTTCCACATCAAAACAAGGCTAAGTGACTCAACTATGCATTAAAACAGAGGAACCAGGGTGTAGAAAATTGGCAGGATGTGCTCTGGACGGTTGAGTTAAAATATGAAAAATGTTGTTATTACAGAAGAGATTTTGTTCACTGAAGGGCTGGAGAGCAGTACAATAATGAGTGTCTGTGGGCAATAGTGATGCATAAGCACGGTGGAGGGTCATGTAAGTTTGGGGCTGCATTTCAGCAAATGGAGGTGGAAATTGGGTCAGAATTATTGGTTCCCTCAGTGCTGAGATATAGAGGCAGATACTTATCCATCATGCAATATCATCAGGGAGGTCTCTGATTGGATCCAAATGTTTTCTTCAGCAGAACAACAACCCCAAACGTACAGCCAATGTCATTAAGAATTATCTTCAATGAAAAGAACAAGGAGTCCTGGAAATGATCTGGTCCCACCCAGTGGAGTAACTAGAGTCTGATAGGCCCCCACCTGCATGTTGGTCAGATGTATGGGCCCTTGTAGCGTTGTGGATCCTATAAAGATATATGTGTTCTCTCCCTATGTAGTAACGTCCCCCATCCTGGCTCCTTCTTGTAATAATCTCCCACATGCTGGGCCTTATGCTATAACATTTTCCCCCACCTGTGCCCCTGTCTGGTAATGTCCCCATTCTGGCATCATTTCCTTCATTCTGGTTTAATGTCCCCATCCTGGTATAGTGTCCCCATTCTGATATAATGTCCCCATTTTGGTATAATGTCAATAACCTGATATAATATCCCCCATGCTGGTGTAATGCTCCCAATTCTGCTATAATGTCCCCAAAGCTGATATAATGCCCCACATCCTGGTATAGTATCTCCAGTTCCGGAATTATGTCCCCCATGTTGCTATAATATACCCCATACTAGTATAATATCATCGTTGTGATATAATGTCCCCCATCCTGGTATAACATCATCATTGTGATATAATGTCCCCATTCTGATGTAGTGTCACCCATCCGGGTATGGTGTACCCCATTCTGGTATAGTGTCCCTTATTCTGGTATAATGTCCCCAATTCTGGTATAATTTCCCCATTCTGATATAATGTCCCCATTCTGATTTAATGTCCCCCTTCCTGGTATGTTGTCCCCCTTCCGATATATTGTCCCCATTCTGATATAGTGTCCTTCATCTTGGTAAAATGTCCCCGTACTAGAATAGTGTCCCCATTCTGGTATGATGTCCCCATCCTGGTATAATGCCCCCCATCCTGGTTTAATGACCATCATACTGGTTTAATGTCCCTCGCCCTGGTTTAATGTCCCTCGCCCTGGTTTAATGTCCCCCATCCTGGTACAATGCACTCCATTCTGTTACAGTGTCTCACATTCTGGAATAATGACCTAATTCTGATACAATGTCCCCATTCTGGTATAATGTACCCATTCTGGCATAATGTCCCCCATCCTGGTATGGTATCTACTGAACTGCCATCCTGGGGATGGGTTATCAATATCAGATCGGTGGGCTCCGACACGCGGCACTGGCTCTACCCATCACTTGTTTGCAACGCTCAGATGTAAATAGTTTGAAGATCTGAACATCACTGCTCCATTCACTGTACTGTGGGTCCTGCAAGTCAGCTAATGTTCATGTAATAGGAGCTGATCTGCAGCACCAGGTAGCAGCCACTACACAGTGACCAGAGCTGTGATGTTCAGCTCCACAACAATGTTTACATCTGACCTCTGCCAGAGTTTCAAACAACTGAGTAGTTGAGGTGCCACATGCCGGACCCCCACAAATCTGATATTAATGAGCTAACCAGGGGATAGGCCATCAATATGTTTGTCCTGGAAATTCCGTTTAAGGCCCACCTACACATACTACTTATATAATATATATATATGGCAAAGAGTGGGAAGGGGTTAATCACAGGCTCATAAAACGGACAAACAACACAAATATTAGTTCTATCTTTTACACATTTGGGGTCGCCCTTAAGAGGGCCGTTGGGTCAAAGAGAGAGAGACAGAAAAGAGAGAGGGGAGGGAGAGATACCGGGAGATACCAAGAGAGAGAAAAAAAGAGAGACCCAACCAGTGCAAGGCTAAGCCGGGCAGGTGGTAGCGGCTATTTATACGCACTGCTGATCTCTGATTGGTGGAAAATCTGGGTGTGGCTGCTCTCTGATTGGTGGAAAATCTGGGTGTGGCTGCTCTGTGATTGGTCAGCATTATGACCTCACAGTGGCGATGACTCATACCTCCTGGGTGGTTCTTCTGGGCGGTTCTGTTTTCTGACTGGTGGAAATTCTAATCAGCATTATGACCTCACAATGGTCGTGACTCATGTTTCATGGACTGTTCTATCTGGGTGACCTGAAACATGCTGATCTCTGATTGGTGGAAATTCAAGTCATCTTTATGACATCACAATCAGCATGTTATTACTGCTGAGATGTTCAGTTTTTTCCTAAATTTCCTATGTTTTGTCCTAATTTATTACCACATATATACCACTCATTCCTACAATCAAAGGATCAGGAAACCACTCTGAAATCAATATCCTACAATTTACCCCAACAGCAAAATAACAACTATACACAAAATACCAAAAGATATATCAGATTATTAATGAGCAAATAAAAGACACTATCACATAAAAATAATTTTTAGAAAGGTGTAGAAAAAATGCTGTAAAGTAAGAACGCTTCAAAAATAGAAATGTTAATGATTTATTTAATCAATTAACAAAATACAAGTGAATGAACAAACGAAAAATCTAGATCCAATTAATATTTGGTGTGACCAACTTTTCACTTTAAAACAGCATCAATTATTCCAGGTACACCTGAGCAAAGTCAGGGATTTTGTAATAATACAGTCAGGTGTCTGGTCATACACCATGGCAAGACTGAGCAAGAATACACAAGGAAGTTATACTATATCAGCAAGGTCTCTAAGGCACAAATTTCAAAGCAGATTGAGGGTTCAAGATGTGTCATTCAAACACTTATAAAGAAGCACAAGAAATTGTGCAACGTTGAGGTCAGTAGATGCAGTGGTCGGCCAAGGAAACTTAGTGCAGCAGATGTATGACACATTATGGTTACTTTCCTTCAAAAGCGGAAGATGTCCAGCAGTGCCATCAGCTCAGAACTGGCAGCAACCAGTGGGACTCAGCTTCACTCATCTACTGCTCAGAGAAGATTGGCCAGAAGTTCTCTTCATAGCAGAATTGTGGTGAAAAAGCCATATGTTCCACATCAAAACAAGGCCAAGTGACTCAACTATGCATTAAAACAGAGGAACCAGGGTGTAGAAAATTGGCAGGATGTGCTCTGGACGGTTGAGTCCAAATATGAAAAATGTTGTTATTACAGAAGAGATTTTGTTCACTAAAGGGCTGGAGAGCAGTACAATAATGAGTGTCTGTGGGCAATAGTGATCCATAAGCACGGAGGAGGGTCCTGTAAGTTTGGGGCTGCATTTCAGCAAATGGAAGTGGGAATTGGCTTAGAATTATTGGTTCCCTCAATGCTGAGATATAGAGGCAGATACTTATCCATCATGCAATATCATCAGGGAGGTGTCTGATTGGATCCAAATGTTTTCTTCAGCAGAACAACAACCCCAAACGTACAGCCAATGTCATTAAGAATTATCTTCAATGTAAAGAACAAGGAGTCCTAGAAATGATATGGTCCCACCCAGTGGAGTAACTAGAGTCTGATATGCCCCCACCTGCATGTTGGTCAGATGTATGGGCCCTTGTAGCGTTCTGGATCCTATAAAGATATATGTGTTCTCTCCCTATGCAGTAATGTCGTCCCCCATCCTGGCTCCTTCTTGTAATAATCTCCCACATGCTGGGCCTTATGCTATAACATTTTCCCCCACCTGTGCCTCTGTCTGGTAATGTCCCCATTCTGGCATCATTTCCTTCATTCTGGTTTAATGTCCCCATCCTGGTATAGTGTCCCCATTCTGATATAATGTCCCCATTTTGACCAGAGCTGTGATGTTCAGCTCCACAACAATGTTTACATCTGACCTCTGCCAGAGTTTCAAACAACTGAGTAGTTGAGGTGCCACGTGCCGGACCCCCACAAATCTGATAATGTCTCTAACCTGGTATAATATCCCCATGCTGGTGTAATGCTCCCAATTCTGCTATAATGTCCCCAAAGCTGGTATAATGCCCCACATCCTGGTATAGTATCTCCAGTTCTGGCATTATGTCCCCCATGTTGCTATAATATACCCCATACTGGTATAATATCATCATTGTGATATAATGTCACCCATCCTGGTATAACATCATCATTGTGATAAAATGTCCCCATTCTGATATACTGTCACCCATCCGGGTATGGTGTACCCCATTCTGGTATAGTGTCCCTTATTCTGGTATAATGTCCCCAATTCTGGTATAATTTCCCCATTCTGATATAAGGTCCCCATTCTGATTTAATGTCCCCCTTCCTGGTATGTTGTCCCCCTTCCGATATATTGTCCCCATTCTGATATAGTGTCCTTCATCTTGGTAAAATGTCCCCATACTAGAATAGTGTCCCCATTCTGGTATAATGTCCCCATCCTGGTATAATGCTTGGTAAAATGTCCCCATACTAGAATAGTGTCCCCATTCTGGTATAATGTCCCCATCCTGGTATAATGCCCCCCATCCTGGTTTAATGACCATCATACTGGTTTAATGTCCCTCGCCCTGGTTTAATGTCCCCCATCCTGGTACAATGCACTCCATTCTGTTACAGTGTCTCACATTCTGGAATAATGACCTAATTCTGATACAATGTCCCCATTCTGGTATAATGTACCCATTCTGGCATAATGTCCCCCATCCTGGTATGGTATCTACTGAGCTGCCATCCTGGGGATGGGTTATCAATATCAGATCGGTGGGCTCCGACACGCGGCACTGGCTCTACCCATCACTTGTTTGCAACGCTCAGATGTAAATAGTTTGAAGATCTGAACATCACTGCTCCATTCACTGTACTGTGGGTCCTGCAAGTCAGCTAATATTCATGTAATAGAAGCTGATCTGCAGCACCAGGTGGCAGCCACTACACAGTGACCAGAGCTGTGATGTTCAGCTCCACAACAATGTTTACATCTGACCTCTGCCAGAGTTTCAAACAACTGAGTAGTTGAGGTGCCACGTGCCGGACCCCCACAAATCTGATATTAATGAGCTAACCAGGGGATAGGCCATCAATATGTTTGTCCTGGAAATTCCGTTTAAGGCCCACCTGCACATACTACGTATATAATATATATATATGGCAAAGAGTGGGAAGGGGTTAATCACAGGCTCATAAAACGGACAAACAACACAAATATTGGTTCTATCTTTTACACATTTGGGGTAGCCCTTAAGAGGGCCGTTGGGTCAAAGAGAGAGAGAGAGAGAAGAGAGAGGGGAGGGAGAGATACCGGGAGATACCAAGAGAGAGAAAAAAAGAGAGACCCAACCAGTGCAAGGCTAAGCCGGGCAGGTGGCAGCGGCTATTTATACCCACTGCTGATCTCTGATTGGTAGAAAATCTGGGTGTGGCTGCTCTCTGATTGGTGAAAAATCTGGGTGTGGCTGCTCTGTGATTGGTCAGCATTATGACCTCACAGTGGCGATGACTCATACCTCCTGGGTGGTTCTTCTGGGCGGTTCTGTTTTCTGACTGGTGGAAATTCTAATCAGCATTATGACCTCACAGTGGCCGTGACTCATGTTTCATGGACTGTTCTATCTGGGTGACCTGAAACATGCTGATCTCTGATTGGTGGAAATTCAAGTCATCTTCATGACATCACAATCAGCATGTTATTACTGCTGAGATGTTCAGTTTTTTCCTAAATTTCCTATGTTTTGTCCTAATTTATTACCACATATATACCACTCATTCCTACAATCAAAGGATCAGGAAACCACTCTGAAATCAATATCCTACAATTTACCCCAACAGCAAAAAAACAACTATACACAAAATACCAAAAGATATATCAGATTATTAATGAGCAAATAAAAGACACTATCACATAAAAATAATTTTTAGAAAGGTGTAGAAAAAATGCTGTAAAGTAAGAACGCTTCAAAAATAGAAATGTTAATGATTTATTTAATCAATTAACAAAATACAAGTGAATGAACAAACGAAAAATCTAGATCCAATTAATATTTGGTGTGACCAACTTTTCACTTTAAAACAGCATCAATAATTCCAGGTACACCTGCGCAAAGTCAGGGATTTTGTAATAATACAGTCAGGTGTCTGGTCATACACCATGGCAAGACTGAGCAAGAATACACAAGGAAGTTATACTACATCAGCAAGGTCACTAAGGCACAAATTTCAAAGCAGATTGAGAGTTCAAGATGTGTCATTCAAGCACTTATGAAGAAGCAGAAGAAATTGTGCAACGTTGAGGTCAGTAGATGCAGTGGTCGGCCAAGGAAACTTAGTGCAGCAGATGTATGACACATTATGGTTACTTTCCTTCAAAAGCGGAAGATGTCCAGCAGTGCCATCAGCTCAGAACTGGCAGCAACCAGTGGGACTCAGCTTCACTCATCTACTGTTCAGAGAAGACTGGCCAGAAGTTCTCTTCATAGCAGAATTGTGGTGAAAAAGCCATATCTTCCACATCAAAACAAGGCCAAGTGATTCAACTATGCATTAAAACAGAGGAACCAGGGTGTAGAACATTGGCAGGATGTGCTCTGGACGGTTGAGTCCAAATATGAAAAATGTTGTTATTACAGAAGAGATTTTGTTCACTAAAGGGCTGGAGAGCAGTACAATAATGAGTGTCTGTGGGCAATAGTGATCCATAAGCACGGTGGAGGGTCCTGTAAGTTTGGGGCTGCATTTCAGAAAATGGAAGTTGGAATTGGGTTAGAATTATTGGTTCCCTCAATGCTGAGATATAGAGGCAGATACTTATCCATCATGCAATATCATCAGGGAGGTGTCTGATTGGATCCAAATGTTTTCTTCAGCAGAACAACAACCCCAAACGTGCAGCCAATGTCATTAAGAATTATCTTCAATGTAAAGAACAAGGAGTCCTGGAAATTATATGGTCCCACCCAGTGGAGTAAATAGAGTCTGATAGGCCCCCACCTGCATGTTGGTCAGATGTATGGGCCCTTGTAGCGTTCTGGATCCTATAAAGATACAGTATATGTGTTCTCTCCCTATGTAGCAATGTCCCCCATCCTGGCTCTATCTTGTAATAATCTCCCACATGCTGGGCCTTATACTATAACATTTTCCCCCACCTGTGCCCCTGTCTGGTAATGTCCCCATTCTGGCATCATTTCCTTCATTCTGGTTTAATGTCCCCATCCTGGTATAGTGTACCCATTCTGATATAATGTCCCCGATTTGGTATAATGTCTCTAACCTGGTATAATATCCCCATGCTGGTGTAATGCTCCCAATTCTGCTATAATGTCCCCAAAGCTGGTATAATGCCCCACATCCTGGTATAGTATCTCCAGTTCTGGCATTATGTCCCCCATGTTGCTATAATATACCCCATACTGGTATAATATCATCGTTGTGATACAATGTCCCCCATCCTGGTATAACATCATCATTGTGATATAATGTCCCCATTCTGATATAGTGTCACTCATCCGGGTACGTTGTACCCCATTCTGGTATAGTGTCCCTTATTCTGGTATAATGTCCCCAATTCTGGTATAATTTCCCCATTCTGATATAATGTCTCCATTCTGATTTAATGTCCCCCTTCCTGGTATGTTGTCCCCCTTCCGATATATTGTCCCCATTCTGATATAGTGTCCTTCATCTTGGTAAAATGTCCCCATACTAGAATAGTGTCCCCATTCTGGTATAATGTCCCCATCCTGGTATAATGCTTGGTAAAATGTCCCCATACTAGAATAGTGTCCCCATTCTGGTATAATGTCCCCATCCTGGTATAATGCCCCCCATCCTGGTTTAATGACCATCATACTGGTTTAATGTCCCTCGCCCTGGTTTAATGTCCCCCATCCTGGTACAATGCACTCCATTCTGTTACAGTGTCTCACATTCTGGAATAATGACCTAATTCTGATACAATGTCCCCATTCTGGTATAATGTACCCATTCTGGCATAATGTCCCCCATCCTGGTATGGTATCTACTGAGCTGCCATCCTGGGGATGGGTTATCAATATCAGATCGGTGGGCTCCGACACGCGGCACTGGCTCTACCCATCACTTGTTTGCAACGCTCAGATGTAAATAGTTTGAAGATCTGAACATCACTGCTCCATTCACTGTACTGTGGGTCCTGCAAGTCAGCTAATATTCATGTAATAGAAGCTGATCTGCAGCACCAGGTGGCAGCCACTACACAGTGACCAGAGCTGTGATGTTCAGCTCCACAACAATGTTTACATCTGACCTCTGCCAGAGTTTCAAACAACTGAGTAGTTGAGGTGCCACGTGCCGGACCCCCACAAATCTGATATTAATGAGCTAACCAGGGGATAGGCCATCAATATGTTTGTCCTGGAAATTCCGTTTAAGGCCCACCTGCACATACTACGTATATAATATATATATATGGCAAAGAGTGGGAAGGGGTTAATCACAGGCTCATAAAACGGACAAACAACACAAATATTGGTTCTATCTTTTACACATTTGGGGTAGCCCTTAAGAGGGCCGTTGGGTCAAAGAGAGAGAGAGAGAGAAGAGAGAGGGGAGGGAGAGATACCGGGAGATACCAAGAGAGAGAAAAAAAGAGAGACCCAACCAGTGCAAGGCTAAGCCGGGCAGGTGGCAGCGGCTATTTATACCCACTGCTGATCTCTGATTGGTAGAAAATCTGGGTGTGGCTGCTCTCTGATTGGTGAAAAATCTGGGTGTGGCTGCTCTGTGATTGGTCAGCATTATGACCTCACAGTGGCGATGACTCATACCTCCTGGGTGGTTCTTCTGGGCGGTTCTGTTTTCTGACTGGTGGAAATTCTAATCAGCATTATGACCTCACAGTGGCCGTGACTCATGTTTCATGGACTGTTCTATCTGGGTGACCTGAAACATGCTGATCTCTGATTGGTGGAAATTCAAGTCATCTTCATGACATCACAATCAGCATGTTATTACTGCTGAGATGTTCAGTTTTTTCCTAAATTTCCTATGTTTTGTCCTAATTTATTACCACATATATACCACTCATTCCTACAATCAAAGGATCAGGAAACCACTCTGAAATCAATATCCTACAATTTACCCCAACAGCAAAAAAACAACTATACACAAAATACCAAAAGATATATCAGATTATTAATGAGCAAATAAAAGACACTATCACATAAAAATAATTTTTAGAAAGGTGTAGAAAAAATGCTGTAAAGTAAGAACGCTTCAAAAATAGAAATGTTAATGATTTATTTAATCAATTAACAAAATACAAGTGAATGAACAAACGAAAAATCTAGATCCAATTAATATTTGGTGTGACCAACTTTTCACTTTAAAACAGCATCAATAATTCCAGGTACACCTGCGCAAAGTCAGGGATTTTGTAATAATACAGTCAGGTGTCTGGTCATACACCATGGCAAGACTGAGCAAGAATACACAAGGAAGTTATACTACATCAGCAAGGTCTCTAAGGCACAAATTTCAAAGCAGATTGAGGGTTCAAGATGTGTCATTCAAGCACTTATGAAGAAGCACAAGAAATTGTGCAACGTTGAAGTCAGTAGATGCAGTGGTCGGCCAAGGAAACTTAGTGCAGCAGATGTATGACACATTATGGTTACTTTCCTTCAAAAGCGGATGATGTCCAGCAGTGCCATCAGCTCAGAACTGGCAGCAACCAGTGGGACTCAGCTTCACTCATCTACTGTTCAGAGAAGACTGGCCAGAAGTTCTCTTCATAGCAGAATTGTGGTGAAAAAGCCATATCTCCCACATCAAAACAAGGCCAAGTGACTCAACTATGCATTAAAACAGAGGAACCAGGGTGTAGAAAATTGGCAGGATGTGCTCTGGACGGTTGAGTCAAAATATGAAAAATGTTGTTATTACAGAAGAGATTTTGTTCACTAAAGGGCTGGAGAGCAGTACAATAATGAGTGTCTGTGGACAATAGTGATCCATAAGCACGGTGGAGGGTCCTGTAAGTTTGGGGCTGCATTTCAGCAAATGGAAGTGGGAATTGGGTTAGAATTATTGGTTCCCTCAACGCTGAGATATAGAGGCAGATACTTATCCATCATGCAATATCATCAGGGAGGTGTCTGATTGGATCCAAATGTTTTCTTCAGCAGAACAACAACCCCAAACGTACAGAAAATGTCATTAAGAATTATCTTCAATGTAAAGAACAAGGAGTCCTGGAAATGATCTGGTCCCACCCAGTGGAGTAACTAGAGTCTGATAGGGCCCCACCTGCATGTTGGTCAGATGTATGGGCCCTTGTAGCGTTCTGGATCCTATAAAGATACAGTATATGTGTTCTTTCCCTATGTAGCAATGTCCCCCATCCTGGCTCCTTCTTGTAATAATCTCCCACATGCTGGGCCTTATGCTATAACATTTTCCCCCACCTGTGCCCCTGTCTGGTAATGTCCCCATTCTGGCATCATTTCCTTCATTCTGGTTTAATGTCCCCATCCTGGTATAGTGTCCCCATTCTGATATAATGTCCCCATTTTGGTATAATGTCTCTAACCTGGTATAATATCCCCATGCTGGTGTAATGCTCCCAATTCTGCTATAATGTCCCCAAAACTGGTATAATGCCCCACATCCTGGTATGATATCTCCAGTTCTGGCATTATGTCCCCTATGTTGCTATAATATACCCCATACTGGTATAATATCATCGTTGTGATATAATGTCCCCCATCCTGGTATAACATCATCATTGTGATATAATGTCCCCATTCTGATATAGTGTCACCCATCCGGGTATGGTGTACCCCATTCTGGTATAGTGTCCCTTATTCTGGTATAATGTCCCCAATTCTGGTATAAATTCCCCATTCTGATATAATGTCCCCATTCTGATTTAATGTCCCCCTTCCTGGTATGTTGTCCCCCTTCCGATATATTGTCCCTATTCTGATATAGTGTCCTTCATCTTGGTAAAATGTCCCCATACTAGAATAGTGTCCCCATTCTGGTATAATGTCCCCATCCTGGTATAATGCCCCCCCATCCTGGTTTAATGACCATCATACTGGTTTAATGTCCCTCGCCCTGGTTTAATGTCCCCCATCCTGGTAGAATGCACTCCATTCTGTTACAGTGTCTCACATTCTGGTATAATGACCTAATTCTGATACAATGTCCCCATTCTGGTATAATGTACCCATTCTGGCATAATGTCCCCCATCCTGGTATGGTATCTACTGAGCTGCCATCCTGGGGATGGGTTATCAATATCAGATCGGTGGGCTCCGACACGCGGCCCTGGCTCTACCCATCACTTGTTTGCAACGCTCAGATGTAAATAGTTTGAAGATCTGAACATCACTGCTCCATTCACTGTACTGTGGGTCCTGCAAGTCAGCTAATATTCATGTAATAGGAGCTGATCTGCAGAACCAGGTAGCAGCCACTACACAGTGACCAGAGCTGTGATGTTCAGCTCCACAACAATGTTTACATCAGAACTCTGCCAGAGTTTCAAACAACTGAGTAGTTGAGGTGCCACGTGCCGGACCCCCACAAATCTGATATTAATGAGCTAACCAGGGGATAGGCCAACAATATGTTTGTCCTGGAAATTCCGTTTAAGGCCCACCTGCACATACTACGTATATAATATATATATATGGCAAAGAGTGGGAAGGGGTTAATCACAGGCTCATAAAACGGACAAACAACACAAATATTGGTTCTATCTTTTACACATTTGGGGTAGCCCTTAAGAGGGCCGTTGGGTCAAAGAGAGAGAGATAGAGAAGAGAGAGGGGAGGGAGAGATACCGGGAGATACCAAGAGAGAGAAAAAAAGAGAGACCCAACCAGTGCAAGGCTAAGCCGGGCAGGTGGTAGCGGCTATTTATACCCACTGCTGATCTCTGATTGGTGAAAATCTGGGTGTGGCTGCTCTCTGATTGGTGGAAAATCTGGGTGTGGCTTCTCTGTGATTGGTCAGCATTATGACCTCACAGTGGCGATGACTCATACCTCCTGGGTGGTTCTTCTGGGCGGTTCTGTTTTCTGACTGGTGGAAAATCTAATCAGCATTATGACCTCACAGTGGCCGTGACTCATGTTTCATGGACTGTTCTATCTGGGTGACCTGAAACATGCTGATCTCTGATTGGTGGAAATTCAAGTCATCTTCATGACATCACAATCAGCATGTTATTACTGCTGAGATGTTCAGTTTTTTCCTAAATTTCCTACGTTTTGTCCTAATTTATTACCACATATATACCACTCATTCCTACAATCAAAGGATCAGGAACCCACTCTGGAATCAATATCCTACAATTTACCCCAACAACAAAAAAACAACTATACACAAAATACCAAAAGATATATCAGATTATTAATGAGCAAATAAAAGACACTATCACATAAAAATAATTTTTAGAAAGGTGTAGAAAAAATGCTGTAAAGTAAGAACGCTTCAAAAATAGAAATGTTAATGATTTATTTAATCAATTAACAAAATACAAGTGAATGAACAAACGAAAAATCTAGATCCAATTAATATTTGGTGTGACCAACTTTTCACTTTAAAACAGCATCAATTATTCCAGGTACACCTGCGCAAAGTCAGGGATTTTGTAATAATACAGTCAGGTGTCTGGTCATACACCATGGCAAGACTGAGCAAGAATACACAAGGAAGTTATACTACATCAGCAAGGTCACTAAGGCACAAATTTCAAAGCGGATTGAGGGTTCAAGATGTGTCATTCAAGCACTTATGAAGAAGCACAAGAAATTGTGCAACGTTGAGGTCAGTAGATGCAGTGGTCGGCCAAGGAAACTTAGTGCAGCAGATGTATGACACATTATGGTTACTTTCCTTCAAAAGCGGAAGATGTCCAGCAGTGCCATCAGCTCAGAACTGGCAGCAACCAGTGGGACTCAGCTTCACTCATCTACTGTTCAGAGAAGACTGGCCAGAAGTTCTCTTCATAGCAGAATTGTGGTGAAAAAGCCATATCTTCCACATCAAAACAAGGCCAAGTTATTCAACTATGCATTAAAACAGAGGAACCAGGGTGTAGAACATTGGCAGGATGTGCTCTGGACGGTTGAGTCCAAATATGAAAAATGTTGTTATTACAGAAGAGATTTTGTTCACTAAAGGGCTGGAGAGCAGTAAAATAATGAGTGTCTGTGGGCAATAGTGATCCATAAGCACGGTGGAGGGTCCTGTAAGTTTGGGGCTGCATTTCAGCAAATGGAAGTGGGAATTGGGTCAGAATTATTGGTTCCCTCAATGCTGAGATATAGAGGCAGATACTTATCCATCATGCAATATCATCAGGGAGGTGTCTGATTGGATCCAAATGTTTTCTTCAGCAGAACAACAACCCCAAACGTACAGCCAATGTCATTAAGAATTATCTTCAATGTAAAGAGCAAGGAGTCCTGGAAATGATATGGTCCCACCCAGTGGAGTAACTAGAGTCTGATAGGTCCCCACCTGCATGTTGGTCAGATGTATGGGCCCTTGTAGCGTTCTGGATCCTATAAAGATACAGTATATGTGTTCTCTCCCTATGTAGCAATGTCCCCCATCCTGGCTCTATCTTGTAATAATCTCCCACATGCTGGGCCTTATGCTATAACATTTTCCCCCACCTGTGCCCCTGTCTGGTAATGTCCCCATTCTGGCATCATTTCCTTCATTCTGGTTTAATGTCCCCATCCTGGTATAGTGTCCCCATTCTGATATAATGTCCCCATTTTGGTATAATGTCTCTAACCTGGTATAATATCCCCATACTGGTGTAATGCTCCCAATTCTGCTATAATGTCCCCAAAGCTGGTATAATGCCCCACATCCTGGTATAGTATCTCCAGTTCTGGCATTATGTCCCCCATGTTGCTATAATATACCCCATACTGGTATAATATCATCGTTGTGATATAATGTCCCCCATCCTGGTATAACATCATCATTGTGATATAATGTCCCCATTCTGATATAGTGTCACCCATCCGGGTATGGTGTACCCCATTCTGGTATAGTGTCCCTTATTCTGGTATAATGTCCCCAATTCTGGTATAATTTCCCCATTCTGATATAATGTCCCCATTCTGATTTAATGTCCCCCTTCCTGGTATGTTGTCCCCCTTCCGATACATTGTCCCCATTCTGATATAGTGTCCTTCATCTTGGTAAAATGTCCCCATACTAGAATAGTGGCCCCATTCTGGTATAATGTCCCCATCCTGGTATAATGCCCTCCATCCTGGTTTAATGACCATCATACTGGTTTAATGTCCCTCGCCCTGGTTTAATGTCCCCCATCCTGGTACAATGCACTCCATTCTGTTACAGTGTCTCACATTCTGGCATAATGACCTAATTCTGATACAATGTCCCCATTCTGGTATAATGTACCCATTCTGGCATAATGTCCCCCATCCTGGTATGGTATCTACTGAGCTGCCATCCTGGGGATGGGTTATCAATATCAGATCGGTGGGCTCCGACACGCGGCACTGGCTCTACCCATCACTTGTTTGCAATGCTCAGATGTAAATAGTTTGAAGATCTGAACATCACTGCTCCATTCACTGTACTGTGGGTCCTGCAAGTCAGCTAATATTCATGTAAGAGGAGCTGATCTGCAGCACCAGGTAGCAGCCACTACACAGTGACCAGAGCTGTGATGTTCAGCTCCACAACAATGTTTACATCTGACCTCTGCCAGAGTTTAAAACAACTGAGTAGTTGAGGTACCACGTGCCGGACCCCCACAAATCTGATATTAATGAGCTAACCAGGGGATAGGCCATCAATATGTTTGTCCTGGAAATTCCATTTAAGGCCCACCTGCACATACTACGTATATAATATATATATATAGCAAAGAGTGGGAAGGGGTTAATCACAGGCTCATAAAACGGACAAACAACACAAATATTGGTTCTATCTTTTACACATTTGGGGTAGCCCTTAAGAGGGCCGTTGGGTCAAAGAGAGAGAGAGAGAGAAGAGAGAGGGGAGGGAGAGATACCGGGAGATACCAAGAGAGAGAAAAAAAGAGAGACCCAACCAGTGCAAGGCTAAGCCGGGCAGGTGGTAGCGGCTATTTATACCCACTGCTGATCTCTGATTGGTGGAAAATCTGGGTGTGGCTGCTCTCTGATTGGTGGAAAATCTGGGTGTGGCTGCTCTGTGATTGGTCAGCATTATGACCTCACAGTGGTGATAACTCATACCTCCTGGGTGGTTCTTCTGGGCGGTTCTGTTTTCTGACTGGTGGAAATTCTAATCAGCATTATGACCTCACAGTGGCCGTGACTCATGTTTCATGGACTGTTCTATCTGGGTGACCTGAAACATGCTGATCTCTGATTGGTGGAAATTCAAGTCATCTTCATGACATCACAATCAGCATGTTATTACTGCTGAGATGTTGAGTTTTTTCCTAAATTTCCTATGTTTTGTCCTAATTTATTAGCACATATATACCACTCATTCCTACAATAAAAGGATCAGGAAACCACTCTGAAATCAATATCCTACAATTTACCCCAACAGCAAAAAAACAAATATACACAAAATACCAAAAGATATATCAGATTATTAATGAGCAAATAAAAGACACAATCACATAAAAATAATTTTTAGAAAGGTGTAGAAAAAATGCTGTAAAGTAAGAACGCTTCAAAAATAGAAATGTTAATGATTTATTTAATCAATTAACAAAATACAAAGTGAATGAACAAACGAAAAATCTAGATCCAATTAATATTTGGTGTGACCAACTTTTCACTTTAAAACAGCATCAATTATTCCAGGTACACCTGCGCAAAGTCAGGGATTTTGTAATAATACAGTCAGGTGTCTGGTCATACACCATGGCAAGACTGAGCAAGAATACACAAGGAAGTTATACTACATCAGCAAGGTCTCTAAGGCACAAATTTCAAAGCAGATTGAGGGTTCAAGATGTGTCATTCAAGCACTTATGAAGAAGCACAAGAAATTGTGCAACGTTGAGGTCAGTAGATGCAGTGGTCGGCCAAGGAAACTTAGTGCAGCAGATGTATGACACATTATGGTTACTTTCCTTCAAAAGCGGATGATGTCCAGAAGTGCCATCAGCTCAGAACTGGCAGCAACCAGTGGGACTCAGCTTCACTCATCTACTGTTCAGAGAAGACTGGCCAGAAGTGGTCTTCATAGCAGAATTGTGGTGAAAAAGCCATATGTTCCACATCAAAACAAGGCCAAGTGACTCAACTATGCATTAAAACAGAGGAACCAGGGTGTAGAAAATTGGCAGGATGTGCTCTGGACGGTTGAGTCAAAATATGAAAAATGTTATTACAGAAGAGATTTTGTTCACTGAAGGGCTGGAGAGCAGTACAATAATGAGTGTCTGTGGGCAATAGTGATGCATAAGCACGGTGGAGGGTCCTGTAAGTTTGGGGCTGCATTTCAGCAAATGGAAGTGGGAATTGGGTTAGAATTATTGGTTCCCTCAATGCTGAGATATAGAGGCAGATACTTATCCATCATGCAATATCATCAGGGAGGTGTCTGATTGGATCCAAATGTTTTCTTCAGCAGAACAACAACCCCAAACGTACAGCCAATGTCATTAAGAATTATCTTCAATGTAAAGAACAAGGAGTCCTGGAAATGATCTGGTCCCACCCAGTGGAGTAACTAGAGTCTGATAGGCCCCCACCTGCATGTTGGTCAGATGTATGGGCCCTTGTAGCGTTCTGGATCCTATAAAGATACAGTATATGTGTTCTTTCCCTATGTAGCAATGTCCCCCATCCTGGCTCCTTCTTGTAATAATCTCCCACATGCTGGGCCTTATGCTATAACATTTTCTCCCACCTGTGCCCCTGTCTGGTAATGTCCCCATTCTGGCATCATTTCCTTCATTTTGGTTTAATGTCCCCATCCTGGTATAGTGTCCCCATTCTGATATAATGTCCCCATTTTGGTATAATGTCTCTAACCTGGTATAATATCCCCATGCTGGTGTAATGCTCCCAATTCTGCTATAATGTCCCCAAAACTGGTATAATGCCCCACATCCTGGTATGATATCTCCAGTTCTGGCATTATGTCCCCTATGTTGCTATAATATACCCCATACTGATATAATATCATCGTTGTGATATAATGTCCCCCATCCTGGTATAACATCATCATTGTGATATAATGTCCCCATTCTGATATAGTGTCACCCATCCGGGTATGGTGTACCCCATTCTGGTATAGTGTCCCTTATTCTGGTATAATGTCCCCAATTCTGGTATAATTTCCCCATTCTGATATAATGTCCCCATTCTGATTTAATGTCCCCCTTCCTGGTATGTTGTCCCCCTTCCGATATATTGTCCCTATTCTGATATAGTGTCCTTCATCTTGGTAAAATGTCGCCATACTAGAATAGTGTCCCCATTCTGGTATAATGTCCCCATCCTGGTATAATGCCCCCCCATCCTGGTTTAATGACCATCATACTGGTTTAATGTCCCTCGCCCTGGTTTAATGTCCCCCATCCTGGTACAATGCACTCCATTCTGTTACAGTGTCTCACATTCTGGCATAATGACCTAATTCTGATACAATGTCCCCATTCTGGTATAATGTACCCATTCTGGCATAATGTCCCCCATCCTGGTATGGTATATACTGAGCTGCCATCCTGGGGATGGGTTATCAATATCAGATCGGTGGGCTCCGACACGCGGCCCTGGCTCTACCCATCACTTGTTTGCAACGCTCAGATGTAAATAGTTTGAAGATCTGAACATCACTGCTCCATTCACTGTACTGTGGGTCCTGCAAGTCAGCTAATATTCATGTAATAGGAGCTGATCTGCAGCACCAGGTAGCAGCCACTACACAGTGACCAGAGCTGTGATGTTCAGCTCCACAACAATGTTTACATCTGAACTCTGCCAGAGTTTCAAACAACTGAGTAGTTGAGGTGCCACGTGCCGGACCCCCACAAATCTGATATTAATGAGCTAACCAGGGGATAGGCCAACAATATGTTTGTCCTGGAAATTCCGTTTAAGGCCCACCTGCACATACTACGTATATAATATATATATATGGCAAAGAGTGGGAAGGGGTTAATCACAGGCTCATAAAACGGACAAACAACACAAATATTGGTTCTATCTTTTACACATTTGGGGTAGCCCTTAAGAGGGCCGTTGGGTCAAAGAGAGAGAGAGAGAGAAGAGAGAGGGGAGGGAGAGATACCGGGAGATACCAAGAGAGAGAAAAAAAGAGAGACCCAACCAGTGCAAGGCTAAGCCGGGCAGGTGGTAGCGGCTATTTATACCCACTGCTGATCTCTGATTGGTGGAAAATCTGGGTGTGGCTGCTCACTGATTGGTGGAAAATCTGGGTGTGGCTGCTCTGTGATTGGTCAGTATTATGACCTCACAGTGGCGATGACTCATACCTCCTGGGTGGTTCTTCTGGGCGGTTCTGTTTTCTGACTGGTGGAAATTCTAATCAGCATTATGACCTCACAGTGGCCGTGACTCATGTTTCATGGCCTGTTCTATCTGGGTGACCTGAAACATGCTGATCTCTGATTGGTGGAAATTCAAGTCATCTTCATGACATCACAATCAGCATGTTATTACTGCTGAGATGTTCAGTTTTTTCCTAAATTTCCTACGTTTTGTCCTAATTTATTACCACATATATACCACTCATTCCTACAATCAAAGGATCAGGAGCCCACTCTGGAATCAATATCCTACAATTTACCCCAACAACAAAAAAACAACTATACACAAAATACCAAAAGATATATCAGATTATTAATGAGCAAATAAAAGACACTATCACATAAAAATAATTTTTAGAAAGGTGTAGAAAAAATGCTGTAAAGTAAGAACGCTTCAAAAATAGAAATGTTAATGATTTATTTAATCAATTAACAAAATACAAGTGAATGAACAAACGAAAAATCTAGATCCAATTAATATTTGGTGTGACCAACTTTTCACTTTAAAACAGCATCAATTATTCCAGGTACACCTGCGCAAAGTCAGGGATTTTGTAATAATACAGTCAGGTGTCTGGTCATACACCATAGCAAGACTGAGCAAGAATACACAAGGAAGTTATACTACATCAGCAAGGTCACTAAGGCACAAATTTCAAAGCGGATTGAGGGTTCAAGATGTGTCATTCAAGCACTTATGAAGAAGCACAAGAAATTGTGCAACGTTGAGGTCAGTAGATGCAGTGGTCGGCCAAGGAAACTTAGTGCAGCAAATGTATGACACATTATGGTTACTTTCCTTCAAAAGCGGAAGATGTCCAGCAGTGCCATCAGCTCAGAACTGGCAGCAACCAGTGGGACTCAGCTTCACTCATCTACTGTTCAGAGAAGACTGGCCAGAAGTTCTCTTCATAGCAGAATTGTGGTGAAAAAGCCATATCTTCCACATCAAAACAAGGCCAAGTGATTCAACTATGCATTAAAACAGAGGAACCAGGGTGTAGAACATTGGCAGGATGTGCTCTGGACGGTTGAGTCCAAATATGAAAAATGTTGTTATTACAGAAGAGATTTTGTTCACTAAAGGGCTGGAGAGCATTACAATAATGAGTGTCTGTGGGCAATAGTGATCCATAAGCACGGTGGAGGGTCCTGTAAGTTTGGGGCTGCATTTCAGCAAATGGAAGTGGGAATTGGGTCAGAATTATTGGTTCCCTCAATGCTGAGATATAGAGGCAGATACTTATCCATCATGCAATATCATCAGGGAGGTGTCTGATTGGATCCAAATGTTTTCTTCAGCAGAACAACAACCCCAAACGTACAGCCAATGTCATTAAGAATTATCTTCAATGTAAAGAACAAGGAGTCCTGGAAATGATCTGGTCCCACCCAGTGGAGTAACTAGAGTCTGATAGACCCCCACCTGCATGTTGGTCAGATGTATGGGCCCTTGTAGCGTTCTGGATCCTATAAAGATACAGTATATGTGTTCTCTCCCTATGTAGCAATGTCCCCCATCCTGGCTCTATCTTGTAATAATCTCCCACATGCTGGGCCTTATGCTATAACATTTTCCCCCACCTGTGCCCCTGTCTGGTAATGTCCCCATTCTGGCATCATTTCCTTCATTCTGGTTTAATGTCCCCATCCTGGTATAGTGTCCCCATTCTGATATAATGTCCCCATTTTGGTATAATGTCTCTAACCTGGTATAATATCCCCATACTGGTGTAATGCTCCCAATTCTGCTATAATGTCCCCAAAGCTGGTATAATGCCCCACATCCTGGTATAGTATCTCCAGTTCTGGCATTATGTCCCCCATGTTGCTATAATATACCCCATACTGGTATAATATCATCGTTGTGATATAATGTCCCCCATCCTGGTATAACATCATCATTGTGATATAATGTCCCCATTCTGATATAGTGTCACCCATCCGGGTATGGTGTACCCCATTCTGGTATAGTGTCCCTTATTCTGGTATAATGTCCCCAATTCTGGTATAATTTCCCCATTCTGATATAATGTCCCCATTCTGATTTAATGTCCCCCTTCCTGGTATGTTGTCCCCCTTCCGATACATTGTCCCCATTCTGATATAGTGTCCTTCATCTTGGTAAAATGTCCCCATACTAGAATAGTGTCCCCATTCTGGTATAATGTCCCCATCCTGGTATAATGCCCCCCATCCTGGTTTAATGACCATCATACTGGTTTAATGTCCCTCGCCCTGGTTTAATGTCCCCCATCCTGGTACAATGCACTCCATTCTGTTACAGTGTCTCACATTCTGGCATAATGACCTAATTCTGATATAATGTCCCCATTCTGGTATAATGTACCCATTCTGGCATAATGTCCCCCATCCTGGTATGGTATCTACTGAGCTGCCATCCTGGGGATGGGTTATCAATATCAGATCGGTGGGCTCCGACACGCGGCACTGGCTCTACCCATCACTTGTTTGCAACGCTCAGATGTAAATAGTTTGAAGATCTGAACATCACTGCTCCATTCACTGTACTGTGGGTCCTGCAAGTCAGCTAATATTCATGTAATAGGAGCTGATCTGCAGCACCAGGTAGCAGCCACTACACAGTGACCAGAGCTGTGATGTTCAGCTCCACAACAATGTTTACATCTGAACTCTGCCAGAGTTTCAAACAACTGAGTAGTTGAGGTACCACGTGCCGGACCCCCACAAATCTGATATTAATGAGCTAACCAGGGGATAGGCCATCAATATGTTTGTCCTGGAAATTCCGTTTAAGGCCCACCTGCACATACTACGTATATCATATATATATATGGCAAAGAGTGGGAAGGGGTTAATCACAGGCTCATAAAACGGACAAACAACACAAATATTGGTTCTATCTTTTACACATTTGGGGTAGCCCTTAAGAGGTCCGTTGGGTCAAAGAGAGAGAGAGAGAAGAGAGAGGGGAGGGAGAGATACCGGGAGATACCAAGAGAGAGAAAAAAAGAGAGACCCAACCAGTGCAAAGCTAAGCCGGGCAGGTGGTAGCGGCTATTTATACCCACTGCTGATCTCTGATTGGTGGAAAATCTGGGTGTGGCTGCTCTCTGATTGGTGGAAAATCTGGGTGTGGCTGCTCTGTGATTGGTCAGCATTATGACCTCACAGTGGCGATGACTCATACCTCCTGGGTGGTTCTTCTGGGCGGTTTTGTTTTCTGACTGGTGGAAATTCTAATCAGCATTATGACCTCACAGTGGCCGTGACTCATGTTTCATGGACTGTTCTATCTTGGTGACCTGAAACATGTTGATCTCTGATTGGTGGAAATTCAAGTCATCTTCATGACATCACAATCAGCATGTTATTACTGCTGAGATGTTCAGTTTTTTCCTAAATTTCCTATGTTTTGTCCTAATTTATTAGCACATATATACCACTCATTCCTACAATCAAAGGATCAGGAAACCACTCTGAAATCAATATCCTACACTTTACCCCAACAGCAAAAAAACAACTATACACAAAATACCAAAAGTTATATCAGATTATTAATGAGCAAATAAAAGACACTATCACATAAAAATAATTTTTAGAAAGGTGTAGAAAAAATGCTGTAAAGTAAGAACGCTTCAAAAATAGAAATGTTAATGATTTATTTAATCAATTAACAAAATACAAAGTGAATGAACAAACGAAAAATCTAGATCCAATTAATATTTGGTGTGACCAACTTTTCACTTTAAAACAGCATCAATTATTCCAGGTACACCTGCGCAAAGTCAGGGATTTTGTAATAATACAGTCAGGTGTCTGGTCATACACCATGGCAAGACTGAGCAAGAATACACAAGGAAGTTATACTACATCAGCAAGGTCTCTAAGGCACAAATTTCAAAGCAGATTGAGGGTTCAAGATGTGTCATTCAAGCACTTATGAAGAAGCACAAGAAATTGTGCAACGTTGAGGTCAGTAGATGCAGTGGTCGGCCAAGGAAACTTAGTGCAGCAGATGTATGACACATTATGGTTACTTTCCTTCAAAAGCGGAAGATGTCCAGCAGGGCCATCAGCTCAGAACTGGCAGCAACCAGTGGGACTCAGCTTCACTCATCTACTGTTCAGAGAAGACTGGCCAGAAGTGGTCTTCATAGCAGAATTGTGGCGAAAAAGCCATATCTTCCACATCGAAACAAGGCCAAGTGACTCAACTATGCATTAAAACAGAGGAACCAGGGTGTTGAAAATTGGCAGAATGTGCTCTGGACGATTGAGTCAAAATATGAAAAATGTTGTTATTACAGAAGAGATTTTGTTCACTAAAGGGCTGGAGAGCAGTACAATAATGAGTGTCTGTGGGCAATAGTGATGCATAAGCACGGTGGAGGGTCCTGTAAGTTTGGGGCTGCATTTCAGCAAATGGAAGTGGGAATTGGGTTAGAATTATTGGTTCCCTCAATGCTGAGATATAGAGGCAGATACTTATCCATCATGCAATATCATCATCAGGGAGGTCTCTGATTGGATCGAAATGTTTTCTTCAGCAGAACAACAACCCCAAACGTACAGCCAATGTCATTAAGAATTATCTTCAATGAAAAGAACAAGGAGTCCTGGAAATGATCTGGTCCCACCCAGTGGAGTAACTAGAGTCTGATAGGCCCCCACCTGCATTTTGGTCAGATGTATGGGCCCTTGTAGCGTTCTGGATCCTATAAAGATACAGTATATGTGTTCTCTCCCTATGTAGTAATGTCCCCCATCCTGGCTCCTTCTTGTAATAATCTCCCACATGCTGGGCCTTATGCTATAACATTTTCCCCCACCTGTGCCCCTGTCTGGTAATGTCCCCATTCTGGCATCATTTCCTTCATTCTGGTTTAATGTCCCCATCCTGGTATAGTGTCCCCATTGTGATATAATGTCCCCATTTTGGTATAATGTCTCTAAGCTGGTATAATATCCCCCATGCTGGTGTAATGCTCCCAATTCTGCTATAATGTCCCCAAACCTGGTATAATGCCCCACATCCTGGTATAGTATCTCCAGTTCTGGCATAATGTCCCCCATGCTGCTATAATATCCACCATACTGGTATAATATTATCATTGTGATATAATGTCCCCCATCCTGGTATAACATCATCATTGTGATATAATGTCTCCATTCTGATATAGTGTCACCCATCCGGGTATGGTGTACCCCATTCTGGTATAGTGTCCCTTATTCTGGTATAATGTCCCCAATTCTGGTATAATTTCCCCATTCTGATATAATGTCCCCATTCTGATTTAATGTCCCCCTTCCTGGTATATTGTCCCCATTCTGATGTATTGTCCCCAATCTGATATAGTGTCCTTCATCTTGGTAAAATTTCCCCATACTAGTATAGTGTCCGCATTCTGGTATAATGTCCCCATCCTGGTATAATGCCCCCCATCCTGGTTTAATGACCATCATACTGGTTTAATGTCCCCCATCCTGGTGCAATGCACTCCATTCTGTTACAGTGTCTCACATTCTGGCATAATGACCTAGTTCTGATATAATGTCCCCATTCTGGTATAATGTCCCCCAGGGGCGTACATAGGAATCATGGGGCCCCATAGCAGAAGCTCTAAATGGGCCCCCTACCCCCCACAAAAAAATGTAAATAATTGTCGGGGTCACAGAAGATCAGATCTCACAACTTTTCATCCTTTACATAGTAATTTTCCTCCTGCTGAAGTCCTAGATTCCTCTTTCATTGCCCCATAAAGTGTGATGCCAACAAAAGTGCCCCCAAACACAGTGTGATACCCCCATGGTGAATTCCTCCACATGCGCAGTATAATGACCCTACTGTACCCCACCTCAACTCCAAGGGTAAAGTATGCTGACCCCAACATAGTATGATCCCCCAACTGTGACCTCCTAGAGCTAGAAAGAATGGTACATAATAAGGGAGAGTGTTATACATAATAAAAGAGGAAACTATATAACTAAGGATGGCGCTATACATAATAAGTGAGTACACTATATACTAAGGGACTGTGCCATACATAATAAGGCTACATTCCTGCATCTGTGTGCAGTGTCGGTGTGCTGCCCTGCATTGAGCTTGTCCTATTCTAATCCTCAAAATCAGATCAGAACAGGACATTCTCTGACCCTCTTAGATCTCATTCTCAGATCCGTGATTTTCATGGATGTGTGAATGGATCTATAAAACTCTACGAGTCCGTGGACCATCCGATAAAAAAATCTGGCAGCACACGGACATTTCACACAAATGTGAGAGTACAGCCTAAGGGATTTTACAGATAACATTATCACTCCAAGTCACACAGTGCAGATACAGAATAATATTTACATCCAGGCACTTACCGCAGACGTCTTATCTGATCAGAGTCGGTTTCTGCTGCTTCTTCTCCATCTGGTCAGACCTTCATGTCGACATCTCCCAGCCACGACTCGTCTTGTCACGATGATCTCCAGCCTAGAAAATAACAAGGTCACATATATTGTACATGCATCTCCCCCACACTGCGCTACTGACTACAGATATGTACCCCCCCATTAATATACTATTATCCACTTAGTAATCAAAATATATATAAAGTGATAAGCAGCACTGTGCCCCCCATTAACTATAATCTGCACCGGCCAATAGTATAAATTATTCAGTCTCTGTGACTCTCCCCAATTAACTGTAAGGCTATGTGCACACGGAAAACATACAAGGCTTCACAGTACAAGCAAAGTGAAACCCCCATAATTGCTCTCTCCCACCACCTCCATCATTGCTCTGTCCCAGCATCTCTATCATTGGTCTGTCCCAGCCCCCCTGTCATTGCTCTCTCCCAGCACCCCCATCATTGCTCTCTCCCAGCACCCCATCATTGCTCTCTCCCAGCACCCTCATCATTGCTCTCTCCCAGCACCCTCATCATTGCTCGCTACCAGCACCCCGATCATTGCTCTCTCCCAGCACCCCGATTATTGCTCTCTCCCAGCACCCTCATCATTGCTCTCTCCCAGCACCCTCATCATTGCTCTCTCCCAGCACCCCGATCATTGCTCTCTCCCAGCACCCTGATCATTGCTCTCTCCCAGCACCCCCGTCATTGCTGTCTCCCAGCACTCCCGTCATTGCTCTCTCCCAGCACCCTCATCATTGCTCTCTCCCAGCACCCTCATCATTGCTCTCTCCCAGCACCCTCATCATTGCTCTCTCCCAGCACCCTCATCATTGCTCTGTCCCAGCACCTCCATCATTGCTCTGTCCCAGCACCCCGATCATTGCTGTGTCCCAGCACCCCGATCATTGCTGTGTCCCAGCACCCCCATCATTGCTCTCTCCCAGCACCCCGTCATTGCTCTCTCCCAGCACCCCCGTCATTGCTCTCTCCCAGCACCCCCGTCATTGATCTCTCCCAGCACCTCCATCATTACTCTCTCCCAGCACCCCCATCATTGCTCTGTCCCAGCACCCCCATCATTGCTCTCTCCTAGCACCCCCGTCATTGCTCTGTCCCAGCACCCCGTCATTGCTCTTACTGAGCACCCCGTCATTGCTCTCTCACAGCAAACCCCGTCATTGCTCTCTCACAGCACCATCATTGCTGTCACAGCACCCCCATCATTGCTCTCTCCCAGCACTCCCATCATTGCTCTCTCCCAGCAACCCGTCATTGCTCTCTCCTTCCCCACATCCCTATCATTGCTCGCCCCAGCCCCACTATCCCCATCATTGCTCTCCCCAGCCCCACTATCCCCATCATTGTTCACTGCTCTCCCCATCTACACCATCCCCATCATTGCTCTCCCCAGCCCCCCATCCCCACCATTGCTCTCCCCAGCCCCATCACCATATTTGCTCTCCCCAGCCCCACCAATCCCATCATTGCTCTCTCCAGCCCCATCATTTCTCTCCCCAGCCCCACCATCCCTATCATTGCTCTCCCCAGCCCCATCATTGCTCTCCCAAGCCCCATAAGCCCCATCATTGCTCTCCCCAGCCCCATCCTTGCTCTCCTTAACCCCATCATTGCTCTCCCCAGCCCCATGAGCCCCATTATTGCTCTTCGCAGCCCCATCATTCCTCTCCCCAGCCCCATCATTCCTCTCCCCAACCCCATAAGCCCCATTATTGCTCTGTCCAGCCCCACCATCCCATAATTTCTCTCCCCAGACCCATTATTGCTCTCCCCAGCCCCACCATCCCATAATTTCTCTCCCCAGACCCATTATTTCTCTCCTCAGCCCCACCATCCCAGAATTGCTCTCCCCACCTCCCCTCCCCAGCGGTAAAAAAAACCCCAAAAAACAACAACTTACCTCAGCTCGCTCCCCTGCAGCATTCTCCTGGTTGCCGGCAGCTTCCTACCTAACCCAGGCGCACGCAGCATGATGACATCATCAAGCTGCGCGCTCCTAGGTCAGGGAGGAAGCAGAGGAGGAATCCCTTCAGCGCCGCTGCCATTCTCCTCCTGTCAGCAGCGGAGCTGCAGGGATCGCTCCCTGCCCGCCGCTGGCAGGGAGCAGCTGCACTGGCGGCCCCCCCGGCGCAGCTGCACCGGCAGCGGTATGTCCGCCCCTGGACTGCTATGGGGCGCCCAGGGGCCCCATAGCAGTCACGTGGCCTGCCGCCATTGGCGGTACGCCACTGATGTTCCCCATCTTGGTATGGTATCTACTGAGCTGCCATCCTGGGGATGGGTTTTCAATATCAGATCGGTGGGCTCCGACACGCAGCACTAGCTCTACCCATCAGTTGTTTGCAACGCTCAGATGTAAATAGTTTGAACTGAGTAGTGGAGGTCCCACGTGCCGGACCCCCACAAATCTGATATTAATGAGCTAACCAGGGGATAGGCCATCAATATGTTTGTCCTGGAAATTACCTTTAAGGCCCACCTGCACATACTATGTATATAATATATATGTATATATATGGCAAAGAGTGGGAAGGGGTTAATCACAGGCTCATAAAACGGACAAACAACACAAATATTGGTTCTATCTTTTACACATTTGGGGTAGCCCTTAAGAGGGCCGTTGGGTCAAAGAGAGAGAGAGAGAGAAGAGAGAGGGGAGGGAGAGATACCCGGAGATACCAAGAGAGAGAAAAAAAGAGAGACCCAACCAGTGCAAGGCTAAGCCGGGCAGGCGGCAGCGGCTATTTATACCCACTGCTGATCTCTGATTGGTGGAAAATCTGGGTGTGGCTGTTCTCTGATTGGCGGAAAATCTGCGTGTGGCTGCTCTGTGATTGGTCAGCATTATGACCTCACAGTGGCGATGACTCATACCTCCTGGGTGGTTCTTCTGGGCGGTTCTGTTTTCTGACTGGTGGAAATTCTAATCAGCATTATGACCTCACAGTGGCCGTGACTCATGTTTCATGGACTGTTCTATCTGGGTGACCTGAAACATGCTGATCTCTGATTGGTGGAAATTCAAGTCATCTTCATGACATCACAATCAGCATGTTATTACTGCTGAGATGTTCAGTTTCTTCCTAAATTTCCTAAGTTTTGTCCTAATTTATTAGCACATATATACCACTCATTCCTACAATCAAAGGATCAGGAAACCACTCTGAAATCAATATCCTACAATTTACCCCAACAGCAAAAAAACAACTATACACAAAATACCAAAAGATATATCAGATTATTAATGAGCAAATAAAAGACACTATCACATAAAAATAGTTTTTAGAAAGGTGTAGAAAAAATGCTGTAAAGTAAGAACGCTTCAAAAATAGAAATGTTAATGATTTATTTAATCAATTAACAAAATACAAAGTGAATGAACAAACGAAAAATCTAGATCCAATTAATATTTGGTGTGACCAACTTTTCACTTTAAAACAGCATCAATTATTCCAGGTACACCTGCGCAAAGTCAGGGATTTTGTAATAATACAGTCAGGTGTCTGGTCATACACCATGGCAAGACTGAGCAAGAATACACAAGGAAGTTATACTACATCAGCAAGGTCTCTAAGGCACAAATTTCAAAGCAGATTGAGGGTTCAAGATGTGTCATTCAAGCACTTATGAAGAAGCACAAGAAAATGTGCAACGTTGAGGTCAGTAGATGCAGTGGTCGGCCAAGGAAACTTAGTGCAGCAGATGTATGACACATTATGGTTACTTTCCTTCAAAAGCGGAAGATGTCCAGCAGTGCCATCAGCTCAGAACTGGCAGCAACCAATGGGACTCAGCTTCACTCATCTACTGTTCAGAGAAGACTGGCCAGAAGTTCTCTTCATAGCAGAATTGTGGCGAAAAAGCCATATCTTTCAAATCAAAACAAGGCCAAGTGACTCAACTATGCATTAAAACAGAGGAACCAGGGTGTAGAAAATTGGCAGGATGTGCTCTGGACGGTTGAGTCAAAATATGAAAAATGTTGTTATTACAGAAGAGATTTTGTTCACTGAAGGGCTGGAGAGCAGTACAATAATGAGTGTCTGTGGGCAATAGTGATGCATAAGCACGGTGGAGGGTCCTGTAAGTTTGGGGCTGCAGTTCAGCAAATGGAGGTGGAAATTGGGTCAGAATTATTGGTTCCCTCAATGCTGAGATATAGAGGCAGATACTTATCCATCATGCAATATCATGAAGGAGGTGTCTGATTGGATCCAAATGTTTTCTTCAGCAGAACAACAACCCCAACCGTACAGCCAATGTCATTAAGAATTATCTTCAATGTAAAGAACAAGGAGTCCTGGAAATGATATGGTCCCACCCAGTGGAGTAACTAGACTCTGATAGGCCCCCACCTGCATGTTGGTCAAATGTATGGGCCCTTGTAGCGTTCTGGATCCTATAAAGATACAGTATATGTGTTCTCTCCCTATGTAGTAATGTCACCCATCCTAGCTCCTTCTTTTAATAATCTCCCACATGCTGGGCCTTATGCTATAACATTTTCCCCCACCTGTGCCCCTATCTGGTAATGTCCCCATTCTGGCATCATTTCCTTCATTCTGGTTTAATGTCTCCATCCAGGTATAGTGTCCCCATTCTGATATAATGTCCCCATTTTGGTATAATGTCTCTAACCTGGTATAATATCCCCCATGCTGGTGTAATGCTCCCAATTCTGCTATAATGTCCCCAAAGCTGGTATAATGCCCCACATCCTGGTATAGTATCTCCAGTTCTGGCATAATGTCCCCCATGCTGCTATAATATCACCCATACTGGTATAATATCATCATTGTGATATAATGTCCCCCATCCTGGTATAACATCATCATTGTGATATAATGTCTCCATTCTGATATAGTGTCACCCATCCGGGTATGGTGTACCCCATTCTGGTATAGTGTCCCTTATTCTGGTATAATGTCCCCAATTCTGGTATAATTTCCCCATTCTGATATAATGTCCCCATTCTGATTTAATGTCCCCCTTCCTGGTATGTTGTCCCCCTTCCGATACATTGTCCCCATTCTGATATAGTGTCCTTCATCTTTGTAAAATGTCCCCATACTAGAATAGTGTCCCCATTCTGGTATAATGTCCCCATCCTGGTATAATGCCCCCCATCCTGGTTTAATGACCATCATACTGGTTTAATGTCCCTCGCCCTGGTTTAATGTCCCCCATCCTGGTACAATGCACTCCATTCTGTTACAGTGTCTCACATTCTGGCATAATGACCTAATTCTGATACAATGTCCCCATTCTGGTATAATGTACCCATTCTGGCATAATGTCCCGCATCCTGGTATGGTATCTACTGTGCTGCCATCCTGGGGATGGGTTATCAATATCAGATCGGTGGGCTCCGACACGCGGCACTGGCTCTACCCATCACTTGTTTGCAACGCTCAGATGTAAATAGTTTGAAGATCTGAACATCACTGCTCCATTCACTGTACTGTGGGTCCTGCAAGTCAGCTAATATTCATGTAATAGGAGCTGATCTGCAGCACCAGGTAGCAGCCACTACACAGTGACCAGAGCTGTGATGTTCAGCTCCACAACAATGTTTACATCTGACCTCTGCCAGAGTTTCAAACAACTGAGAAGTTGAGAGACCACGTGCCGGACCCCCACAAATCTGATATTAATGAGCTAACCAGGGGATAGGCCATCAATATGTTTGTCCTGGAAATTCCATTTAAGGCCCACCTGCACATACTACGTATATAATATATATATAGCAAAGAGTGGGAAGGGGTTAATCACAGGCTCATAAAACGGACAAACAACACAAATATTGGTTCTATCTTTTACACATTTGGGGTATCCCTTAAGAGGGCCGTTGGGTCAAAGAGAGAGAGAGAAGAGAGAGGGGAGGGAGAGATACCGGGAGATACCAAGAGAGAGAATAAAAGAGAGACCCAACCAGTGCAAGGCTAAGCGGGCAGGTGGTAGCGGCTATTTATACCCACTGCTGATCTCTGATTGGTGGAAAATCTGGGTGTGGCTGCTCTCTGATTGGTGGAAAATCTGGGTGTGGCTGCTCTGTGATTGGTCAGCATTATGACCTCACAGTGGTGATAACTCATGCCTCCTGGGTGGTTCTTCTGGGCGGTTCTATTTTCTGACTGGTGGAAATTCTAATCAGCATTATGACCTCACAGTGGCTGTGACTCATGTTTCATGGACTGTTCTATCTGGGTGACCTGAAACATGCTGATCTCTGATTGGTGGAAATTCAAGTCATCTTCATGACATCACAATCAGCATGTTATTACTGCTGAGATGTTCAGTTTTTTCCTAAATTTCCTATGTTTTGTCCTAATTTATTAGCACATATATACCACTCATTCCTACAATCAAAGGATCAGGAAACCACTCTGAAATCAATATCCTACAATTTACCCCAACAGCAAAAAAACAACTATACACAAAATACCAATAGATATATCAGATTATTAATGAGCAACTAAAAGACACTATCACCTAAAAATAATTTTTAGAAAGGTGTAGAAAAAATGCTGTAAAGTAAGAACGCTTCAAAAATAGAAATGTTAATGATTTATTTAATCAATTAACAAAATACAAAGTGAATGAACAAACGAAAAATCTAGATCCAATTAATATTTGGTGTGACCAACTTTTCACTTTAAAACAGCATCAATTATTCCAGGTACACCTGCGCAAAGTCAGGGATTTTGTAATAATACAGTCAGGTGTCTGGTCATACACCATGGCAAGACTGAGCAAGAATACACAAGGAAGTTATACTACATCAGCAAGGTCTCTAAGGCACAAATTTCAAAGCAGATTGAGGGTTCAAGATGTGTCATTCAAGCACTTATGAAGAAGCACAAGAAATTGTGCAACGTTGAGGTCAGTAGATGCAGTGGTCGGCCAAGGAAACTTAGTGCAGCAGATGTATGACACATTATGGTTACTTTCCTTCAAAAGCGGAAGATGTCCAGCAGTGCCATCAGCTCAGAACTGGCAGCAACCAGTGGGACTCAGCTTCACTCATCTACTGTTCAGAGAAGACTGGCCAGAAGTTCTCTTCATAGCAGAATTGTGGTGAAAAAGCCATATCTTCCACATCAAAACAAGGCCAAGTGACTCAACTATGCATTAAAACAGAGGAACCAGGGTGTAGAAAATTGGCAGGATGTGCTCTGGAGGGTTGAGTCCAAATATGAAAAATGTTGTTATTACAGAAGAGATTTTGTTCACTGAAGGGCTGGAGAGCAGTACAATAATGAGTGTCTATGGGCAATAGTGATCCATAAGCACGGTGGAGGGTCCTGTAAGTTTGGGGCTGCATTTCAGCAAATGGAAGTGGGAATTGGGTTAGAATTATTGGTTCCCTCAATGCTGAGATATAGAGCAGATACTTATCCATCATGCAATATCATCAGGGAGGTGTCTGATTGGATCCAAATGTTTTCTTCAGCAGAACAACAACCCCAAACGTACAGCCAATGTCATTAAGAATTATCTTCAATTTAAAGAACAAGGAGTCCTGGAAATGATCTGGTCCCACCCAGTGGAGTAACTAGAGTCTGATAGGCCCCCACCTGCATGTTGGTCAGATGTATGGGCCCTTGTAGCGTTCTGGATCTTATAAAGATACAGTATATGTGTTCTCTCCCTATGTAGTAATGTCCCCCATCCTGGCTCCTTCTTGTAATAATCTCCCACATGCTGGGCCTTATGCTATAACATTTTCCCCCACCTATGCCCCTGTCTGGTAATGTCCCCATTCTGGCATCATTTCCTTCATTCTGGTTTAATGTCCCCATCCTGGTATAGTGTCCCCATTGTGATATAATGTCCCCATTTTGGTATAATGTCTCTAAGCTGGTATAATATCCCCCATGCTGGTGTAATGCTCCCAATTCTGCTATAATGTCCCCAAACCTGGTATAATGCCCCACATTCTGGTATAGTATCTCCAGTTCTGGCATAATGTCCCCCATGCTGCTATAATATCCCCCATACTGGTATAATATCATCATTGTGATATAATGTCCCGCATCCTGGTATAACATCATCATTGTGATATAATGTCTCCATTCTGATATAGTGTCACCCATCCAGGTATGGTGTACCCCATTCTGGTATAGTGTCCCTTATTCTGGTATAATGTCCCCAATTCTGGTATAATTTCCCCATTCTGATATAATGTCCCCATTCTGATTTAATGTCCCCCTTCCTGGTATATTGTCCCCATTCTGATGTATTGTCCCCAATCTGATATAGTGTCCTTCATCTTGGTAAAATTTCCCCATACTTGTATAGTGTCCGCATTCTGGTATAATGTCCCCATCCTGGTATAATGCCCCCCATCCTGGTTTAATGACCATCATACTGGTTTAATCTCCCTCGCCCTGGTTTAATGTCCCCCATCCTGGTGCAATGCACTCTATTCTGTTACAGTGTCTCACATTCTGGCATAATGACCTAATTCTGATACAATGTCCCCATTCTGGTATAATGTACCCATTCTGGCATAATGTCCCCCATCCTGGTATGGTATCTACTGAGCTGCCATCCTGGGGATGGGTTATCAATATCAGATCGGTGGGCTCCGACACGCGGCACTGGCTCTACCCATCACTTGTTTGCAACGCTCAGATGTAAATAGTTTGAAGATCTGAACATCACTGCTCCATTCACTGTACTGTGGGTCCTGCAAGTCAGCTAATATTCATGTAATAGGAGCTGATCTGCAGCACAAGGTAGCAGCCACTACACAGTGACCAGAGCTGTGATGTTCAGCTCCACAACAATGTTTACATCTGACCTCTGCCAGAGTTTCAAACAACTGAGTAGTTGAGGTGCCACGTGCCGGACCCCCACAAATCTGATATTAATGAGCTAACCAGGGGATAGGCCATCAATATGTTTGTCCTGGAAATTCCGTTTAAGGCCCACCTGCACATACTACGTATATAATATATATATATATGGCAAAGAGTGGGAAGGGGTTAATCACAGGCTCATAAAACGGACAAACAACACAAATATTGGTTCTATCTTTTACACATTTGGGGTAGCCCTTAAGAGGGCCGTTGGGTCAAAGAGAGAGAGAGAGAAGAGAGAGGGGAGGGAGAGATACCGGGAGATACCAAGAGAGAGAAAAAAAGAGAGACCCAACCAGTGCAAAGCTAAGCCGGGCAGGTGGTAGCGGCTATTTATACCCACTGCTGATCTCTGATTGGTGGAAAATCTGGGTGTGGCTGCTCTCTGATTGGTGGAAAATCTGGGTGTGGCTGCTCTGTGATTGGTCAGCATTATGACCTCACAGTGGCGATGACTCATACCTCCTGGGTGGTTCTTCTGGGCGGTTCTGTTTTCTGACTGGTGGAAATTCTAATCAGCATTATGACCTCACAGTGGCCGTGACTCATGTTTCATGGACTGTTCTATCTGGGTAACCTGAAACATGCTGATCTCTGATTGGTGGAAATTCAAGTCATCTTCATGACATCATAATCAGCATGTTATTACTGCTGAGATGTTCAGTTTTTTCCTAAATTTCCTATGTTTTGTCCTAATTTATTAGCACATATATACCACTCATTCCTACAATCAAAGGATCAGGAAACCACTCTGAAATCAATATCCTACAATTTACCCCAACAGCAAAAAAACAACTATACGCAAAATACCAAAAGATATATCAGATTATTAATGAGCAAATAAAAGACACTATCACATAAAAATAATTTTTAGAAAGGTGTAGAAAAAATGCTGTAAAGTAAGAACGCTTCAAAAATAGAAATGTTAATGATTTATTTAATCAATTAACAAAATACAAAGTGAATGAACAAACGAAAAATCTAGATCCAATCAATATTTGGTGTGACCAACTTTTCACTTTAAAACAGCATCAATTATTCCAGGTACACCTGCGCAAAGTCAGGGATTTTGTAATAATACAGTCAGGTGTCTGGTCATACACCATGGCAAGACTGAGCAAGAATACACAAGGGAGTTATACTACATCAGCAAGGTCTCTAAGGCACAAATTTCAAAGCAGATTGAGGGTTCAAGATGTGTCATTCAAGCACTTATGAAGAAGCACAAGAAAATGTGCAACGTTGAGGTCAGTAGATGCAGTGGTCGGCCAAGGAAACTTAGTGCAGCAGATGTATGACACATTATGGTTACTTTCCTTCAAAAGCGGAAGATGTCCAGCAGTGCCATCAGCTCAGAACTGACAGCAACCAGTGGGACTCAGCTTCACTCATCTACTGTTCAGAGAAGACTGGCCAGAAGTGGTCTTCATAGCAGAATTGTGGTGAAAAAGCCATATCTTCCACATCAAAACAAGGCCAAGTGACTCAACTGTGCATTAAAACAGAGGAACCAGGGTGTAGAAAATTGGCAGGATGTGCTCTGGACGGTTGAGTCCAAATATGAAAAATGTTGTTATTACAGAAGAGATTTTGTTCACTGAAGGGCTGCAGAGCAGTACAGTAATGAGTGTCTGTGGGCAATAGTGATCCATAAGCACAGTGGAGGGTCCTGTAAGTTTGGGGCTGCATTTCAGCAAATGGAAGTGGGAATTGGGTTAGAATTATTGGTTCCCTCAATGCTGAGATATAGAGGCAGATACTTATCCATCATGCAATATCATCAGGGAGGTGTCTGATTGGATCCAAATGTTTCTTCAGCAGAACAACAACCCCAAACGTACAGCCAATGTCATTAAGAATTATCTTCAATGTAAAGAACAAGGAGTCCTGAAAATGATCTGGTCCCACCCAGTGGAGTAACTAGAGTCTGATAGGCCCCCACCTGCATTTTGGTCAGATGTATGGGCCCTTGTAGCGTTCTGGATCCTATAAAGATACAGTATATGTGTTCTCTCCCTATGTAGTAATGTCCCCCATCCTGGCTCCTTCTTGTAATAATCTCCCACATGCTGGGCCTTATGTTATAACATTTTCCCCCACCTGTGCCCCTGTCTGGTAATGTCCCCATTCTGGCATCATTTCCTTCATTCTGGTTTAATGTCCCCATCCTGGTATAGTGTCCCCATTGTGATATAATGTCCCCATTTTGGTATAATGTCTCTAATCTGGTATAATATCCCCCATGCTGGTGTAATGCTCCCAATTCTGCTATAATGTCCCCAAACCTGGTATAATGCCCCACATCCTGGTATAGTATCTCCAGCTGCTATAATATCCACCTTACTGGTATAATATTATCATTGTGATATAATGTCCCCCATCCTGGTATAACATCATCATTGTGATATAATGTCTCCATTCTGATATAGTGTCACCCATCCAGGTATGGTGTACCCCATTCTGGTATAGTGTCCCTTATTCTGGTATAATGTCCCCAATTCTGATATAATGTCCCCATTCTGATTTAATGTCCCCCTTCCTGGTATACTGTCCCCATTCTGATGTATTGTCCCCAATCTGATATAGTGTCCTTCATCTTGGTAAAATTTCCCCATACTAGTATAGTGTCCGCATTCTGGTATAATGTCCCCATCCTGGTATAATGCCCCCCATCCTGGTTTAATGACCATCATACTGGTTTAATCTCCCTCGCCCTGGTTTAATGTCCCCCATCCTGGTGCAATGCACTCCATTCTGTTACAGTGTCTCACATTCTGGCATAATGACCTAGTTCTGATATAATGTCCCCATTCTGGTATAATGTCCCCCAGGGGCGTACATAGGAATCATGGGGCTCCATAGCAGAAGCTCTAAATGGGCCCCCTACCCCCCACAAAAAAATGTAAATAATTGTCGGGGTCACAGAAGATCAGATCTCACAACTTTCCATCCTTTACATAGTAATTTTCCTCCTGCTGAAGTCCTAGATTCCTCTTTCATTGCCCCATAAAGTGTGATGCCAACAAAAGTGCCCCCCAAACACAGTGTGATACCCCCATGGTGAATTCCTCCACATGCGCAGTATAATGACCCTACTGTACCCCACCTCAACTCCCAGGGCAAAGTATGCTGACCCCAACATAGTATGATCCCCCAACTGTGACCTCCTAGAGCTAGAAAGAATGGTACATAATAAGGGAGAGTGTTATACATAATAAAAGAGGAAACTATATAACTAAGGATGGCGCTATACATAATAAGTGAGTACACTATATACTAAGGGACTGTGCTATACATAATAAGGCTACATTCCTGCATCTGTGTGCAGTGTCGGTGTGCTGCCCTGTTTTACTGACGCATTGAGCATGTCCTATTCTAATCCTCAAAATCAGATCAGAACAGGACATTCTCTGACCCTCTTAGATCTCATTCTCAGATCCGTGATTTTCATGGATGTGTGAATGGATCTATAAAACTGTACGAGTCCGTGAACCATCCGATAAAAAGATCTGGCAGCACACGGACATTTCACACAAATGTGAGAGTACAGCCTAAGGGATTTTACAGATAACATTATCCCTCCTAGTCACACAGTGCAGATACAGAATAATATTTACATCCAGGCACTTACCGCAGACGTCTCATCTGATCAGAGTCGGTTTCTGCTTCTTCTTCTCCATCTGGTCAGACCTTCATGTCGACATCTCCCAGCCACGACTCGTCTTGTCACGATGATCTCCAGCCTAGAAAATAACAAGGTCACATATTGTATGTATACATGTGTCTCCCCCGCTCTGTGTCCTCGAATACAGATATGTAACCCCCCCATTAATATACTATTAACCACCTAGTAATCAAAATATAAAGTGATAAGCAGCACTGTGCCCCCCATTAACTATAATCTGCACCGGCCAATAATATAAATTATTCAGTCTCTGTGACTCTCCCCAATTAACTGTAAGGCTATGTGCACACGGAAAACATACAAGGCTTCACAGTACAAGCAAAGTGAAACCCCCATAATTGCTCTCTCCCACCACCTCCATCATTGCTCTGTCCCAGCATCTCTATAATTGGTCTGTCCCAGCCCCCCTGTCATTGCTCTCTCCCAGCACCCCCATCATTGCTCTCTCCCAGCACCCCATCATTGCTCTCTCCCAGCACCCTCATCATTGCTCTCTCCCAGCACCCTCATCATTGCTCGCTACCAGCACCCCGATCATTGCTCTCTCCCAGCACCCCGATTATTGCTCTCTCCCAGCACCCTCATCATTGCTCTCTCCCAGCACCCTCATCATTGCTCTCTCCCAGCACCCCGATCATTGCTCTCTCCCAGCACCCCGATCATTGCTCTCTCCCAGCACCCCCGTCATTGCTCTCTCCCAGCACCCCGATCATTGCTCTCTCCCAGCACCCCCGTCATTGCTCTCTCCCAGCACCCCCGTCATTGCTCTCTCCCAGCACTCCCGTCATTGCTCTCTCCCAGCACCCTCATCATTGCTCTCTCCCAGCACCCTCATCATTGCTCTTTCCCAGCACCCTCATCATTGCTCTCTCCCAGCACCCTCATCATTGCTCTGTCCCAGCACCTCCATCATTGCTCTGTCCCAGCACCCCGATCATTGCTGTGTCCCAGCACCCCGATCATTGCTCTCTCCCAGCACCCCCATCATTGCTCTCTCCCAGCACCCCGTCATTGCTCTCTCCCAGCACCCCCGTCATTGCTCTCTCCCAGCACCCCCGTCATTGATCTCTCCCAGCACCTCCATCATTACTCTCTCCCAGCACCCCCATCATTGCTCTGTCCCAGCACCCCCGTCATTGCTCTCTCCTAGCACCCCCGTCATTGCTCTGTCCCAGCACCCCGTCATTGCTCTTACTGAGCACCCCGTCAGTGCTCTCTCACAGCAAACCCCGTCATTGCTCTCTCACAGCACCATCATTGCTGTCACAGCACCCCCATCATTGCTCTCTCCCAGCACTCCCATCATTGCTCTCTCCCAGCAACCCGTCATTGCTCTCTCCTTCCCCACATCCCTATCATTGCTCGCCCCAGCCCCACTATCCCCATCATTGCTCTCCCCAGCCCCACTATCCCCATCATTGTTCACTACTCTCCCCATCTCCACCATCCCCATCATTGCTCTCCCCAGCCCCCCCATCCCCACCATTGCTCTCCCCAGCCCCCATCACCATATTTGCTCTCCCCAGCCCCACCAATCCCATCATTGCTCTCTCCAGCCCCATCATTTCTCTCCCCAACCCCACCATCCCTATCATTGCTCTCCCCAGCCCCATCATTGCTCTCCCAAGCCCCATAAGCCCCATCATTGCTCTCCCCAGCCCCATCCTTGCTCTCCTTAACCCCATCATTGCTCTCCCCAGCCCCATGAGCCCCATTATTGCTCTTCGCAGCCCCATCATTCCTCTCCCCAGCCCCATCATTCCTCTCCCCAACCCCATAAGCCCCATTATTGCTCTGCCCAGCCCTACCATCCCATAATTTCTCTCCCCAGACCCATTATTGCCCTCCCCAGCCCCACCATCCCATAATTTCTCTCCCCAGACCCATTATTTCTCTCCTCAGCCCCACCATCCCATCATTGCTCTCCCCACCTCCCCTCCCCATCGGTAAAAAAAACCCCAAAAAACAACAACTTACCTCAGCTCGCTCCCCTGCAGCATTCTCCTGGTTGCCGGCAGCTTCCTACCTAACCCAGGCGCACGCAGCATGATGACATCATCAAGCTGCGCGCTCCTAGGTCAGGGAGGAAGCAGAGGAGGAATCCCGTCAGCGCCGCTGCCATTCTCCTCCTGTCAGCAGCAGAGCTGCAGGGATCGCTCCCTGCCTGCCGCTGGCAGGGAGCAGCTGCACTGGCGGCCCCCCCGGCGCAGCTGCACCGGCAGCGGTATGTCCGCCCCTGGACTGCTATGGGGCGCCCAGGAGCCCCATAGCAGTCACATGGCCTGCCGCCATTGGCGGTACGCCACTGATGTCCCCCATCTTGGTATGGTATCTACTGAGCTGCCATCCTGGGGATCGGTTTTCAATATCAGATCGGTGGGCTGCGACACGCAGCACTAGCTCTACCCATCAGTTGTTTGCAACGCTCAGATGTAAATAGTTTGAAGATCTGAACATCACTGCTCCATTCACTGTACTGTGGGTCCTGCAAGTCAGCTAATATTCATGTAATAGGAGCTGATCTGCAGCACCAGGTAGCAGCTACTACACAGTGACCAGAGCTGTGATGTTCAGCTCCTCAACAATGTTTACATCTGACCTCTGCCAGAGTTTCAAACAACTAAGTAGTTGAGGTGCCACATGCCGGACCCCCACAAATCTGATATTAATCAGCTAACCAGGGGATAGGCCATCAATATGTTTGTCCTGGAAATTCCCTTTAAGGCCCACCTGCACATACTACGTATATAATATATATATATGGCAAAGAGTGGGAAGGGGTTAATCACAGGCACATAAAACGGACAAACAACACAAATATTGGTTCTATCTTTTACATATTTGGGGTAGCCCTTAAGAGGGCCGTTGGGTCAAAGAGATAGAGAGAGAAGAGAGAGGGGAGGGAGAGATACCGGGAGATACCAAGAGAGAGAAAAAAAGAGAGACCCAACCAGTGCAAGGCTAAGCCGGGCAGATGGCAGTGGCTATTTATACCCACTGCTGGTCTCTGATTGGTGGAAAATCTGGGTGTGGCTGCTCTCTGATTGGTCGGAAATCTGGGTGTGGCTGCTCTGTGATTGGTCAGCATTATGACCTCACAGTGGCGATGACTCATACCTCCTGGGTGGTTCTTCTGGGCGGTTCTGTTTTCTGACTGGTCGAAATTCTAATCAGCATTATGACCTCACAGTGGCCGTTACTCATGTTTCATGGACTGTTCTATCTTGGTGACCTGAAACATGCTGATCTCTGATTGGTGGAAATTCAAGTCATCTTCATGACATCACAATCAGCATGTTATTACTGCTGAGATGTTCAGCTTTTTCCTAAATTTCCTGCATTTTGTCCTAATTTATTAGCACATATATACCACTCATTCCTACAATCAAAGGATCAGGAAACCACTCTGAAATCAATATCCTACAATTTACCCCAACAGCAAAAAAACAACTATACACAAAATACCAAAAGATATATCAGATTATTAATGAGCAAATAAAAGACACAATCACATAAAAATAATTTTTAGAAAGGTGTAGAAAAAATGCTGTAAAGTAAGAACGCTTCAAAAACAGAAATGTTAATGATTTATTTAATCAATTAACAAAATACAAGTGAATGAACAAACGAAAAATCTAGATCCAATTAATATTTGGTGTGACCAACTTTTCACTTTAAAACAGCATCAATTCTTCTAGGTACACCTGCGCAAAGTCAGGGATTTTGTAATAATACAGTCAGGTGTCTGGTCATACACCATGGCAAGACTGAGCAAGAATACACAAGGAAGTTATACTACATCAGCAAGGTCTCTAAGGCACAAATGTCAAAGCAGATTGAGGGTTCAAGATGTGTCATTCAAGCACTTATGAAGAAGCACAAGAAAATGTGCAACGTTGAGGTCAGTAGATGCAGTGGTCGGCCAAGGAAACTTAGTGCAGCAGATGTATGACACATTACGGTTACTTTCCTTCAAAAGCGGAAGATGTCCAGCAGTGCCATCAGCTCAGAACTGGCAGCAACCAGTGGGACTCAGCTTCACTCATCTACTGTTCAGAGAAGACTGGCCAGAAATGGTCTTCATAGCAGAATTGTGGCGAAAAAGCCATATCTTCCACATCAAAACAAGGCCAAGTGACTCAACTATGCATTAAAACAGAGGAACCAGGGTGTAGAAAATTGGCAGGATGTGCTCTGGACGGTTGAGTCAAAATATGAAAAATGTTGTTATTACAGAAGAGATTTTGTTCACTGAAGGGCTGGAGAGCAGTACAATAATGAGTGTCTGTGGGCAATAGTGATCCATAAGCACGGTGGAGGGTCCTGTAAGTTTGGGGCTGCATTTCAGCAAATGGAGGTGGAAATTGGGTCAGAATTATTGGTTCCCTCAGTGCTGAGATATAGAGGCAGATACTTATCCATCATGCAATATCATCAGGGAGGTGTCTGATTGGATCCAAATGTTTTCTTCAGCAGAACAACAATCCCAAACGTACAGCCAATGTCATTAAGAATTGTCTTCAATGTAAAGAACAAGGAGTCCTGGAAATGATCTGGTCCCATCCAGTGGAGTAACTAGAGTCTGATAGGCCCCCACCTGCATGTTGGTCAGATGTATGGGCCCTTGTAGCGTTCTGGATCCTATAAATATATATGTGTTGTAACAGGTCTAGGAGGTGGAACCTCTGAGCAACTATACAAGGGGGCAGTCCTTGTAAGGAAGCGGGTGGCTCCCAGGGACGGCGGGCAGGTAGTCACGGCTAGTGACGGGGACAGTCTCTGGGTAGAAGGGCAGGAGGTGATGGCAGGTGACGGGGACAGTCTCTGGGTAGAAGGGCAGGAGGTCACGGCAAGTGACGGGGACAGTCTCTGGGTAGAAGGGCGGGTGGTCACGGCAAGTGACGGCAGAACCTCCAGGTAGGCTAGCAGGCAGGTAGCAGGTGGACGCTCCCAGGTGAGCGGGCAAGAGTCTCTGGACAGGCCGGTGGTCACAGCAAGTGACGGCTCCAGGTAGGCTAGCAGGCAGGTAGCAGATGAGCGCTCCCAGGAGAACGGGCAAGAGTCTCTGGACAGGCAGGTGGTCACGGCACGTGACGGCAGAGCCTCCAGGTAGGCTAGCAGGCAGGTAGCAGGTGAGCGCTGCCAGATGAGCGGGCAAGAGTCTCTGGACAGGCAGGTGGTCGCAGCACGTGACGGCGGAGCCTCCAGGTAGGCTAACAGGCAGGTAGCAGATGAGCGCTCCCAGGTGAGCGGGCAAGAGTCTCTGGACAGGCACGTGGTCACAGCACGTGACGGCGGAGCCTCCAGGTAGGCTAGCAGACAGGTAGTAGGTGAGCGCTCCCAGGTGAGTGGGCAGACTGATCCATAGACAGACTGGCAGGGCTGGTAGGCAGACTGTCGGACCGCAGATAGATAAGTATCAGGCAGGAATCTGGCAGATGACTGGCAGGTGACTGGCAAGTAACTGGCAGGTAACTGGTAACAGGACCTGAGGGCTGAAGCAGAGTTGAAAGGCTTTGCAACAACATTGCTTGGGCACCTCCAGTTTGGAGGAGGTGCTTTATATATGTTGAGGTCCTCCGGCCATTGGCCGGGGACTCCTTAGGACGGCTCGCGCGGCCCCTTAAAGAGAGGGGGAGCGCGCGCGCGCGCCCTAAGCACAGAGCCCGGGAAGCAGCGCGTGCTGCCAGCAGAGCGGGAGGAAGCCGCCGGGCACGGAGCGGAGAGGTGAGGGGAACGGCGTCCCTGCCTAGCAGGGGGCAGGGACGCTGATGCTACATGTGTTCTCTCCCTATATAGTAATGTCCCCCATCCTGGCTCCTTCTTGTAATAATCTCCCACATGCTGGGCCTTATGCTATAACATTTTCCCCCACCTGTGCCCCTGTCTGGTAATGTCCCCATTCTGGCATAATTTCCTTCATTCTGATTTAATGTCCCCATCCTGGTATAGTGTCTCCATTCTGACATAATGTCCCCATTTTGGTATAATGTCTCTAACCTGGTATAATATCCCCCATGCTGGTGTAATGCTCCCAATTCTGCTATAATGTCCCCAAAGCTGGTATAATGCCCCACATCCTGGTATAGTATCTCTAGTTCTGGCATAATGTCCCCATGCTGCTATAATATTCCCCATACTGGTATAATTTCATCATTGTGATATAATGTCCCCCATCCTGGTATAACATTATCATTGTGATATATTGTCCCCATTCTGATATAGTGTCACCCATCCGGGTATGGTGTACCCCATTCTGGTATAGTGTCCCTTATTCTGGTATAATGTCCCCAATTCTGGTATAATTTCCCCATTCTGATATAATGTCCCCATCCTGGTATAGTGTCCCCATTCTGATATAGTGTCACCCATCCGGGTATGGTGTACCCCATTCTGGTATAGTGTTCCTTATTCTGGTATAATGTCCCCAATTCTGGTATAATTTCCCCATTCTGATATAATGTCCCCATTCTGATTTAATGTCCCCCTTCCTGGTATATTACATAGTAACATAGTTTTTAAGGTTGAAGGAAGACTAAGTCCATCTAGTTCAACCCATAGCCTAACATGTTGATCCAGAGGAAGGCAAAAAAAAACCATGTGGCAAACACTAAGCTCCACATTGGGGAAAAAATAAATTCCCGACTCCATACGACAATCAGACTAGTTCCCTGGATCAACGCCCTATCAAGGAATCTAGTATTTATAACCTGTAATATTATACTTTTCAAGAAAGGCATCCATGCCCTTCTTAAATTTTAACAGTGAATCACTCATTACAACATCATGTGGCAGAGAGCTCCATAGTCTCATTGCTCTTACAGTAAAGAATCCCGTCTGTGATTATGATTAAACCTTCTTTCCTCCAGACGTAGAAGATGCCCCCTTGTCCCCGTCTCAGGCCTCAGAGTAAAAAGATCAGTAGAAAGGTCTTTGTACTGTCCCCTCATATACTTGTACATAGTAATAAGATCACCCCTAAGCCTTCTTTTTTCCACAGTAAATAACCCCAAGTGTAATAACCTGTCTTGGTATTGCAGACCCCCCAGTCCTCTAATAGCCTGTCTTGGTATTGCAGACCCCCCAGTCCTCTAATAGCCTTGGTCGCTCTTCTCTGCACCCTCTCTAGTTCAACTATGTCTTTCTTATACACCGGAGACCAGAACTGTACACAGTATTCTAAGTGTGGTCTCACTAATGACTTGTATAGAGGTAAAATTATGTTCTCCTCATGAGCATCTATGCCTCTTTTAATGCATCCCATTATTTTATTTGCCTTTGCAGCAGCAGCCTGACACTGGCCACTAAACGTGAGCTTGTCGTCCACCAATACACCCAGGTCTTTTTCAGTTACAGTTTTGCACAGTGTTTTACAATTAAGCATATAATTATACATTTTATTTCCGCTGCCCAAGTGCATTACCTTACATTTATCCCCATTAAAGCTCATTTGCCATTTATCAGCCCAAGCTTCTAGTTTACATAGATCCTCCTCTAATATAAAATTGTCCTCCTCTGTATTGATTACCCTGCTGAGTTTAGTGTCATCTGCAAATATTGAAATATTACTCTGTATGCCCCCTACAAGGTCATTAATAAATATGTTAAAAAGAAGGGGGCCCAATACTGACCCCTGTGGTACCCCACTGTTAACTGAGACCCAGTCTGAGTGTTTTCCATTAATAACCACCCTTTGTTTCCTATCATTGAGCCAGTTCTTAACCCACATACATATATTTTCCCCTATCTCCATTGTTCTCATTTTATGTATCAACCTTTTATGTGGAACCGTATCAAAAGCTTTTGAAAAGTCCATATACACAACATCCACTGCATTTCCTTGGTCCAGTCCAGAACTTGCCTCCTCATAAAAACTGATCAGATTAGTTTGACAGGAACGGTCCCTCGTAAACCCATGTTGATATTGGGTCATGAGGTTATTCTTCTTCAGATACTCTATTATAGCATCTCTTAGGAAACCCTCCAGGATTTTACCCACAGTAGAGGTTAAGCTTACTGGCCTACAATTTCCAAGTTCAGTTTTTGTCCCCTTTTTGAATATTGGCACCACATTTGCTATACGCCAGTCCTGTGGTACAGGCCCTGTTATTATGGAATCTTTAAAGATTAAAAATAATGGTCTATCTATGACTTTACTTAATTCCTGCAGTACTCGCGGGTGTATCCCATCCAGGCCCGGGGATTTGTCAACTTTAGTGATTTTTAGACGCCGCCGTACTTCCTGCTGGGTTAAGCAAGTGACATTTAATGGAGAATTTTTGTTATCACTAATCATGTTTTCTGTTATGCGATTTTCTTGTGTAAATACAGTTGAAAAAAAATCATTTAGCATATTGGATTTTTCCTCATCCTCATCTACCATTTCACCCAGACTATTTTTAAGGGGGCCAACACTATCATTTTTTAGTTTTTTACTATTTATGTAGTTAAAGAATATTTTGGGGTTATTTTTACTTTCTCTGGCAATGATTCTCTCTGCCTCAATCTTTGCTGCCTTGATTTGTTTTTTACATCATTTATTTAATTTTCTATATTTATTTAATGCCTCATCACTACCTACTTGCTTTAGTTCCCTAAATGCTTTCTTTTTGTCACTTATTGCGCCCCTTACAGCTCTATTTAGCCATAATGGTTTCCTCCTATTTCTAGCATGTTTATTCCCATAGGGTATATATTGTGCACAGGTCCTATTCAGGATGTTAATAAATGTCTCCCATTTGCTTTGTGTAGCTTTATGTCTCAGGATATCATCCCAGTTTATTTCACTAAGATCATCTCTCAACCGTTGGAAATTTGCCTTCCTGAAGTTTAGTGTCCTTATAACCCCTCTACTACACATTTTATTAAAGGTTACATGAAAACGTAGTATTTTGTGATCACTATTACCCAAGTGACCCCCAACTCATATATTTGATATGCGGTCTGGCCTATTGGTTAATATTAGGTCTAGCAGTGCCCCCCTTCTTGTTGGGTCCTGAACCAGTTGTGAAAGGTAATTGTTTCTCATAGTTGTCAAAAACCTATTACCTTTGCTTGAACTACATGTTTCTGTCCCCCAATATATTTCAGGGTAGTTTAAGTCTCCCATAATAATGACTTCTCCTTGAGTCGTTGCTTCATCTATTTACTTTACGAGGACATTCTCCGCTACTTCCATTATTTTTGGAGACTTATAACAAACCCCTATCAGTAATTTATTTTTTTTTCCCCCTCCCCTTATCTACACCCACAGGGACTCTACATTTTCATTAGATTCACCTATATCCTCCCGCAAGACGGGTTTTAAAGATGATTTTACATATAAACACACACCCCCCACTCGCTTGTTTGTACGGTCATTTCTGAACAGACTATAGCCCTGTAAATTAACTGCCCAGTCATGGCTCTCGTCAAGCCACGTCTCAGATATCCCTACTAGTGTTGAGCCACCCCCGTAGTGTTCGAGTTCGGTTCGGTTCGTCGAACACCCGTGTGTTCGCCGAACTGTTCGTCGAACTGTTCGTCGAACACCTTCGAACACCGTTAAAACCAATGGCAGGCAAACAAAAACACATAGAAACACATAGAAAACACCTTCAAAGGTGTCCAAAAGCTGACAAACTGCTCAGAAGACACAACTAACACATGGAAAAGTGACAAGTACATATAGTCATGCGAAAAGAAAAGAGGTGGAGGAGTAAAAGGAGGGGGAGACACAGATATAGGCATGTCATGCCCTTCTAAAATCCAAAAAGTGAGAAGCCGACACGGCCAGTCCGCTCCTGCCCGTGCCACCTCCGTGTCGCCGGGTTTGTGCCAGAGCCGCGGTGAACCCTGACGGCCAGCCCCCCTCTCCCAATACTGGTGCCTGTCCGCTGGTGGGTCGAGAGAGCCCCCCTGTGGTGGAGGCAGCTCTAAGCTTTTTAATTTAAATTGTCCCTCTAATTTGAATGAATACACTTTAAATCCATTTACAAGGATCTATTGGAGGGCAAGTCTCATGCCAGCAGCCGCGTAATTCCAGCTCCAGTAGCGTCCACTAAAGCTGCTGCAGTTAAAAAGCTTTTATAAGGATCGAGCTCGGCTGTCCACCGCAAGGCATCCTAGTGCCAGTCCCAGCCCCTATGCCTTGGGGTGCCTCCTGATGCTCTTCACTGAGTATCCCGTGGTCCCGAAGCATTTCCTTTGAAAAAATTAAGTGTCCAAACTACAGGTGGTGTAGCTTGCTTAACAGCCGGGATAATCCGCTGACTAGCAGACACTGCTACTAGGCACAAAGTATTTCCTGGGCTAGATGCAGTTAAAAATTTGTAAGTAGATACTCTCGTTGGATGCTGAGAAAGCATTCCATAGAGTCTCCTGGCACGCCATATATGATTCTCTTAAAAAGCTTGGGGTAGGGGTCTAGGGGACCCTTTTATAGCCAAAATCACGGCCCTGTATCACAATACGTCACCTAGGCTGAAGATAAATGGAACTGTAGCACCGAGGGCTCGGTTGCTACAGACGTATTGCACCTCACCCAGAGGTGTGATATCTCACTCTCAGATAAGGATGGAGTGTGGATCAGGACCCGACACCTGCATGCATTACACCACATTGCCGTGGGGCAGGGCGACCAATATGCCCCTGAGATGGGCACGACAGTCCCTGTCCCTGGCTGGAGTGGGGGGAGGGAACACTGAGGAAGGGGAACCCTGCAGTGCAGGAGCAGGGAGGAAGCAGTTCCTGGGTTCATTGAGAAGGGAGTATAAAAGGTGGGCACCATCTTAGTTCAGTGCAGAGAAGTCTGAGCAGAAGTGGCAGGGAGCAGGGGCTCTGCATGAGCTCTGCTCCGGAGGCGGGCCTAGTAACAGAGGCCCAGGCCTGCAAGAGGGAGAAGGAAGGAAGAGGAGCGGAGAAGGCTCCAGGAACGAGGAATGAAGGGATCCCAGGGGTGCGGACGGGCGAGTCGCCACCGCACGCCCGAATCCACCTGCGTGGAGGGGTCAGGCCAAAGGGGGAGACCGGTCCCCGAACTAGTGTAGGCAGGAAACGACCCTCAGCTAGAAACCGGAGGCTCTGACATTTTATGTGGCGCAGCCCCTTGCTCCACCCGCTAGGAAGGCACCACATAGGGTCAGGGAAACTGGCGCCAAGTTTACCAAGAGGAGGCCCGAGGCAGCCGGACAGAAGTGTTGGTAAGAAAGGCCAGACAAAGGACACACAAAGGGGGTCCTGTGAAGCGCTCCAAAGTTATCTGGGAGTTGACTGAGCCCCTCACCTGGTGAGCACAGTACGACGTGGGCAGCCGTTACCTGCAGACGTGGTCTGGATAATAAGAACTGTGAGTAAAGGCCCTGAACTGCATCACTGACTCCGTGTCGTTACTGCTGCTGCCCTGCACCATCACCCCCATCCTCCGCATACACTGCCCTGAGGCTATACTCCTCCTGTGGGGAGTTATGCTACGCTCTGCTGCACCCACAACACCAGCCTTAGCGGTCTGCCCTGTAGCGGCGGTTCACTCTGACCGCAATCCACGGGTGGCGTAGTCGGACATTTAAACATCAAAACCACATAAATAGTTCCGCCACTGGTTTGACCGCCCTGAGCCACGGAACCGGATCGCCGCCACGAAGACTACAACCACCAGCATCCACCAAAAAGGGTCCGGCTCCGGGTGTCCCAAGGCCCAGGGGGTGCGTCAGAACATTTTCATCACCTTTCACAATCACCAATGGGACAAGGCAGGGATGTCCTCTGTCCCCTCTCTTATACATCCTAGTGACGGAGCACCTGCTCTCATCAATTCGCCATAACCCCAATATTAGGTGGATTGAGGTGGGAGGCACCGAGTACAAGTGCTCTCTATTTGCTGATGATGTCCTAGTATATATCACTCAATCACATATATCCATCCCTGCTGTTATGGCTGAAATAGATCACTTTGTTACATGGTAAAATTTTAAAATCAATGCAGCGAAGTCTGAGGCCCTCGATGTCTCCCTCCCTAAATCCATATAGGATTCCATCCAGTCCAACTTTCCCTTTGCCTGGCCCTCACAGGGTATCAAATACTTAGGAATTCCTATTCATAGAGACCTCTCCCATCTATGTTATCTTAATTTTGGGCCCTTTATTGAACAATTCCATACAGACCACGGTTGGCAAGTTAGAACTGTAAGATTCACTACGTGAACCACTGGTATTTTGTGGAAAAGCACATGTAAGATTCTGCAACATTCTCTGCTGATACTCCTGCATGCGTGCATCCCTTTCTATGGCAGGAATAATTTCTGCAAATTTACTTTTGTACCGGGGATCTAACAGTGTGGCAACCCAGTAGTCAGGATTATTTCTAATTCTCACAATTCGAGGGTCATGTTGCAGGTAGTGCAGCAAGAAGGCACTCATGTGTGTTGCGCATCCAGGAGCACCAAGTCCCTGTTGTGTTGGTGGCGAGGTAGCAATCATGCTTCCTTCCTCTGTCCTCTCCCCCCAACCTCGCACAACAGAAATGTGATCAAGGTCTCCCTCATCTGATGAGTCTTCCATCAGTTCGTCCTCCACTTCTTCCTGGGCTCCTGCACCTTCCTCACTAGTTTGGCTGCTACCATGCGCCCTGGTAAAATCATCTCCCCCACCCTCACATGCCTGCCGCCTTGGTGCTGCCGACCGTCTGGACCTTGCAGATGTTAGCCCTTCCGCATACAACTCCTCCTCCTCTACTTCCTCCACCTCCTCTTGTGCCACCACCTGACTCCGAATTCTGTTTAACATGTGCTCCAGCATGTAAATCACCGGAATAGTCATGCTGATAATGGCATCGTCAGCACTAAACATCTTCGTTGCCATTTCAAAACTGTGCAGAAGGGTGCATAGGTCCCTGATCTGAGACCACTCCTCCAGCGTGATTTGCCCCACCTCTGAATCTCGTTGGCCCAGGCTATACGTCAGAACGTATTGCACCAGGGCTTGTCGGTGCTGCCACAGTCGCTGCAACATGTGCAGAGTTGAATTCCACCGGGTAGGCACATCGCATTTTAGCCGGTGAAGTGGCAGGCCCAACGACTTCTGTAGAGATGTAAGTCGCTGAGCTGCGGGATGCGAACGGCGGAAGTGAGCACACAGCGACCGTGCCCTCTGCAGAAGGCCATCTAGTCTGGGATAGTGGGCTAAAAATTGCTGGACAACCAGGTTCAACACGTGAGCCATACAAGGCACGTGTGTGACATTGCCCCGGCGAAGGGCCGCACCCAGGTTTGCAGCATTGTCGCACACGGCCTTCCCTGGTTTCAGGTCCAGTGGAGACAACCATTCATGAAATTGGTTCTCCAGAGCTGACCACAACTCCTCAGCTGTGTGACTCACATTTCCCAGACATTTCAATGTAAAAACCGCCTGATGACGTTGAGCCCTACTGCCAGCATAGTAAGGAGGTGTGCAGGATCCCTTCTGCGCAGTTAGAAAGCTTGTGGCATGACCAGACAGGCTTTGGGTGCAGGTGGAAGACCGAGAGGAGGTTGAGGAGGCAGAAGCAGTGGAGGAAAAATGACATAAAGAGGATTGACGCACAACTCGTGGGGACGGCAAGACTTGGACAGCAGCCCCTTGTCCTGCTGTCACCATAGTTACCCAGTGCCCAGTCAGCGACATGTAACGCCCCTGTCCATGCCTACTCGTCCAAGTGTCTGTGGTGAAATGCACCCTGTCACACACAGAGTTTCTCAAAGAAGCGGTGATGTTGTGTGCGACATGCTGGTGGAGCGCAGGCACACCTTTCTTTGAGAAGTAGTGCCGACTGGGCATCTGGTACTGGGGCACTGCGACGGACATAAGGTCTCGAAAATCCTCTGTGTCCACCAGGCGGAAAGGCAGCATTTCTGTAGCCAAGAGCTTGCAGATGGTGAAATTCAACCTCTTAGCTTTCTCATGGCTAGGAGGAAATGGTCTTTTACTTGTCCACATCTGAGGGACCGAGGGCTGGCTATTGTGCTTAGACGGGGTTGATAAGGGTGTCCCCGGCAAACTGCCGGTCTGTGAGGAAGATGCAGGCGGACATGTTAGGTTGCCTTGATCCAAAGGTGGTGCTATCGATGTCGGACAGCGCTCAAGACCAGCTGGTGTTACCACCTCCAAAGAAAATGATGACCTGCCAATCACGCTGGCTGTTGCGGGTAAAGAGGTGGCAGGTCTGCGCCCCAAAACAGGTGTGACTGCTGTCCCCCCAGTCACAGAGGATGAAGAGGCCGCGGATGCACAAGATATGGCAGACGGTGGTTGGCCCGGCCGGCTAGACCGCATTGTAGCACACTGAGCTTCCCACTGCAACTTATGCTTCATGTCCATGTGCCGGTTCATGCATGAAGTACTCAAACTATGTATTTTTTGGCCTCTACTTAGCTTTTGCTGACAAATGTTACAGATAACACGAGTTGGGTCATCTTTATCGATCTGAAAAAATGCCCAGGCTATGCAAGGCTTAGCACCCATGCGACCTGAAGAGCCACCACGACTTGTGGTGAGAGGCAGAGTTGTGTTTGAGGATGCAGTTGTTGACGTGCTTCCAGTACTACGTCTCTGTCCAGGAAGGCGCAACCTGACCTCGTCGTCACTAGCATCTTCCTCCACCTCCTCTGCTGACCTCATCTCTTGGCTGACTGTGGGTTGACAGTAAGTGGGATCTCCGACCTCATCATCATCACCCTGTGCGTTATCACACCCGTCGTCCTCAGAGCCAACCTGTTCCTGCCCTGACAAAAAACTAAAGTTGTCGCTCCAATCAGGTATTTGAGTCTTATCATCGTCTTCCTCATTGTCTCCACCAACAGGAGTTACAGTTTGGGAATGAGGGTCTACATTAATCATAGAATCATAGAATCATAGAATGGTAGAGTTGGAAGGGACCTCCTGGGTCATCTGGTCCAACCCCCTGCTCAAAGCAGGATTCACTAGATCATCTCAGACAGATGTTTGTCCAGCCTCTGTTTGAAGACGTCCATTGAAGGGGAACTCACCACCTCTCGTGGCAGCCTGTTCCACTCATTGATCACCCTCACTGTCAAAAAGTTTTTTCTAATATCTAATCTGTGTCTCCTCCCATTCAGTGTCATCCCATTGCTTCTAGTCTTTCCTTGTGCAAATGAGAATAAAGATGATCCTTCTACAATGTTACAGCCCTTCTCCCCTACCTTTTGGAAGATAAAGTTGTCAGCAAGAGAGGATAAGAATTTGCTTGACCTGTTAGTTTTACTTGAGAGAGATTCCCAACAAATGTCTGGATAGTTGAAATCTCCCATGACCACTACGTCATATTTTTTGGAGAACTTGGTCATTTGATACATAAAGAGTTCATCCATATCTTCAGCTTGCCCAGGTGGCCTGTAGTAAATGCCTACAATGGTGTCCTTTCCGTTGTTCTCTCCTTGTATTCTTACCCAAACAGTTTCCACAGAACTCCCAGTCTCTGAAGCTTCAATCTCTGTGCAGATATACGCTTTTCTAACATACAATGCGACACCTCCTCCTCGTTTATCAAGTCTGTTTCTTGCAAATAAGTTGTATCCTTTTAGCCTTTTATTCCAATCATGTGTATCGTCCCACCAAGTTTCAGTGATTCCAATGACATCATATTCCTTTTCCTGCATTAGTAGTTCCAATTCTCCTTGTTTGTTGCCCATGCTTTGTGCATTTGTATAAAAACATTTTATTTTGTGATTGGTTTCTCTTCCTCCCATATTTTTATTATTTAGATTTTTTTGTCTTTGTTCTTCTTTTCCACTTCCAGTAGCAGAGATCTCAATAGTATTTGTCAGCTGTATGGCTTTTTCTGGCCTTTTGCTTCCCTTCCCACATTGTTCTGGTATAAAGCTCTCCTGATGAGTGTAGCAAGGCGACTTCCAAATACATGTTTTCCAGTCTTCGTAAGGTGCACCCCATCTCTAGCAAGTAGTCCATCGTATAGGTAATTCATTCCGTGATCCAGAAATCCAAATCCTTGTTGACGGCACCATCGACGTAGCCAGTTGTTCACCTGTAGAATCTTATTCCACCTCATTGTTCCATGGCCATCCACTGGGAGGATGGATGAGAAGACCACCTGCGCTCCCAATTCTTTCACTTTCTTGCCTAAGTCTTTAAAGTCACTGCAGATGGTTTCCAGGTCCTTTCTTGCGGTGTCATTTGTCCCCACATGTATTAGCAGGAATGGGTAGTGATCTGTAGGTCTGAAGAGTCTTGATATCCTGTCAGACACATCTTTAATTTTTGCTCCTGGAAGACAGCACATTTCTCTTGAGGTTATGTCTGGTCTGCAGATAGCGGCCTCTGTTCCTCTTAACAGGGAATCCCCCATGACCACCACTCTCCGTTTTTTCTTCACAACATTCTTCTTTCTCCATCCAGGAGGATTCTGAGGGCTTACAAGGTTATTCATTGCTGGCAAAGTCTTATCTTGCTGTATTTCTTCATGGTTCTCCTGCGTGAGAGCCTGGTACTGGTTCCTGAGCAGTATGGGTGCTGACTGCCTCTCGATCCTCCTGCTTCTGTGGGTCACATGCTTCCATTCCTCTGTTTCGTCAGGTGCAGTTCGAATTTCTTCTCTTTCTGAATCATGAAGAGATAATTCTGCTCTGTCTAAGAACTCTTCACCTTCCTTAATGATTTTCAAGGTAGTTAACCTCTCTTCTAGATTTCGCAACTTTTCCTCCAACAGGGACACAAGCTTGCATTTCTGGCATGTGAAGTTTGGCTTTTCCACTGGCAAGTCTGTGAACATGTAGCAGGATATGCAGCTCACCAAATGGCTCCTGGACTCTTCCATGTTCTTATTGTTAATGTTCTGAAAACAGTGAAAAAAGCTTGAAAATGCGCGCGCCTTCAGGCGCGCGGTTTACCGATGTCCTCTTTTCAGCTCCAACAGCCAAAATCCAGTGTTCTTTGAGCTCGCGGAGACTCTTCACTTACCCCAAAATGCAGTGGGAATATGCAAATTATCTCCTCAGGACTCCTCCCCTGGTTTACCGATGTCCTCTTTTCAGCTCCAACAGCCAAAATCCAGTGTTCTTTGAGCTCGCGGAGACTCTTCACTTACCCCAAAATGCAGTGGGAATATGCAAATTATCTCCTCAGGACTCCTCCCCTGGTTTACCGATGTCCTCTTTTCAGCTCCAGCAGCCAAAATCCAGTGTTCTTTGAGCTCGCGGAGACTCTTCACTTACCCCAAAATGCAGTGGGAATATGCAAATTATCTCCTCAGGACTCCTCCCCTGAACCTTCTGCGTCTGGTCCTGGATCCGACTCATAAAGATTCTGGGCATCAGTGCAGATCATTTCCTCGTCTGGATTCACAGAAGCGCTGGAGTTGACCTCTGATTCCCAGGCTATAGTATGAGTAAACAGCTCTGCAGACTCAACCATCTGTTCTACCTCATACTCAGACGGGCAGCTGGAGATTTGGGAGCTGTGAGGAAGCAAGTGCGATTTGGGTGACACCTTTGAGGACTGGAGTATTTGTGATGTTGAAGTTGATGTGGAGGAGAGCCCACTTAAAGGAGCACTTGATATCCGTTGAAGCACCTGCTGTTTTTGTGCCTCATCTGGAATTTGTAGCGATTGGCGTGGCCGTAAGAAAGGGATCTTATCACATTGTCCGCTAAAAGAAGTAGACATTTTAGTTTGGCTGGAAGATGGTCTTTCTTCTGCACCTACCCCACGGACACAACCTTTTTTCCCCTTCCCAACACGCCTATTCCCCTTTCCACCAGCAGCAGGCCTTTTTCCACTCATTTTGGTGGTTAACTAATTCACAACTCTGGAGTTGTTTGCACAAAAAAACAATGGATGGTAACCGAGCAGAGCTGAGTGGCCAAACTGTGGTATTAGGCCAAAACTATTGGCTGGGTTAGATGCAGAAAAAAATTATTTTTAATTTGCAACCTGATGGAGGTCAGTATAGATGGACTAATAGACCAAGTCCCACACACTGCTAGAAGCCCAAATATTTTTTCAGAGCTAGATGCAGAAAATTTTTTTATTCAATTTGCAACCTGATGGAGGTCAGTATAGATGGACTAATAGACCAAGTCCCACACACTGCTAGAAGCCCAAATATTTTTTCAGAGCTAGATGCAGAAAAAAATTATTTTTAATTTGCAACCTGATGGAGGTCAGTATAGATGGACTAATAGACCAAGTCCCACACACTGCTAGAAGCCCAAATATTTTTTCAGAGCTAGATGCAGAAAAAAATTATTTTTAATTTGCAACCTGATGGAGGTCAGTATAGATGAACTAATAGACCAAGTCCCACACACCGCTAGAAGCCCAAATATTTTTTCAGAGCTAGATGCAGAAAAAAATTATATTCAATTTGCAACCTGCTGGACGTCAGTATAGAAGGACTAATAGAACAAGTCCCACACACTGCTAGAAGCCCAAATATTTTTTCAGAGCTAAATGAAGAAAAAAATTATTTTTAATTTGCAACCTGATGGAGGTCAGTATAGATGGACTAATAGACCAAGTCCCACACACTGCTAGAAGCCCAAATATTTTTTCAGAGCTAGATGCAGAAAAAAATTATATTCAGTTTGCAACCTGATGGAGGTCAGTATAGATGGACTAATAGAATGATGCTATGCCCAAAAGATTTTACTTCACTAGGTGCAGTAAAAAAATTGGTATTCTATACACAGGTGGTATATCTTGCAACACAGATAGGCTACTCCACTGACTAACACACTCTGCAATAGGCCAAAAAGGATTAGCTTTGCTAGATTCAGCCAAATGCTGTGAAAAAAACTTGCACAGCACTGGCACAGACCTGCCTGGCAAAAACTGATAGGAACTGATGTAACCTAGTCCTGAAAAGGACTCCAATTACAATTAGTCTTTACTCCCACAATCTATCTATTTAAGAGCACAGACCTGCCTGATAAAAGTCGTAGGAAATGCTGTAACCTAGTCCTTAAAAGGACTGCAATCACAACTATTTCCTACTCCCAAGCTATCTGTATATTTGTGCGAAAATTGGCTTGAAATTAACAAGGTATAGCGCACACAGCAACAGCGGTGCCGTCTAACACGCAGCTGCAGCAGTGAGAAAATGGTGTCGACGGGGAAAATGGCTTGGTCTTATAGGGCAAGGACATGTGACATACACTGCCAATCACACATGCCCTTGCTTGTGTGAAAAAAAGCACTTCGCTCCGTGTGTGCGCTGCTGATAGGCTGACAGATTGCACAAATGCGGGAAAGAGAAAAAAAAATGGAGATCTTCATTGTTCCTGCAGAGATCCATCCCCTGCCCCTCCCCCCGCCCCGCTGTACACTCAAACTGCGTATTAACATTAATTTTCATCATTACTGAGAAAAAATCCAGTTATGATTTTGGTGCACGAACAGTTATCGAACATAACCTCGAACAGCCGAATTTTTCTCAAATTGTTCGTGTTCGCCGACCGGCTCGAACACCGCCCAAAACAGCTCGAATTTGAGATTGGCGAACAGTTCGAGTAGAACAACGCTCATCTCTAATCCCTACCATGTCATAATTATTTTCCAGCAAAATTAATTCTAATTCCTCCATTTTGTTGGTGAGGCTTCTGGCATTAGTGTACATGCATTTTATGTATCTCTCTGTACCTCTATTCCTTCTTACTTTATTGACTGTTCTAACCCCACCCCCAATTTCTTTATTTGTGCCCAGGTCACTATCTGCACTATCTTCCCCACCTATAAAATGAATACCCTCCCCCCCAATCCCTAGTTTAAACACTCCTCCAACCTTCTAGCCATTTTCTCCCCCAGCACAGCTGCACCCTCCCCATTGAGGTGCAGCCGGTCCCTAGCGTAGAGTCTGTAGTCAACTGAGAAGTCGGCCCAGTTCTCCAGGAACCCAAATCCCTCCTTCCTACACCAGTTCTTGAGCCACTTATTTATCTCCCTAATCTCCCGTTGCCTCTCTGGCGTGGCACGTGGTACCGGTAGTATTTCAGAGAATACCACCTTGGAGGTCCTTGCTTTCAGCTTGCAGCCTAATTCCCTGAAATCATCTTTAAGGACCTTCCACCTACCTCTAACTTTGTCATTTGTGCCAATGTGCACCATGACTGCTGGGTCCTCACCAGCCCCTCCCAGTAATCTGTCATCCCGATCAGCGATGTGCCGGACTCGAGCGCCAGGTAGGCAGCACACTGTTCGATGATCCCTGTCTTTGTGACAGATTGCCCTATCTTTTCCCCTAATAATTGAGTCCGCCACTACCAGCACCTGCCTGGCCTGCCCTGCTCTCCTATTTCCCTCTTTACTGGAGCTGACACTCCTCTGACTTTCAGGGGACATGCCTTGCTGCAGCAGTGCTACCCCTGGACCGTCACTCCCCTCATCTGCCAACTTTGCAAACTTATTGGGGTGTGCCAGATCAGGACTAGCCTCCCTGGCACTCTTCCCTCTACCCCCCCTTCTAACTGTCACCCAACTAACAGCCTCACTGTCCTGCAGCTCCCGACTACCACCCTCCCCCACATCTACCCCAGTGAGCTACTGCTCAGTGAGCAGCAGACTCCTTTCCATATTGTCAATGGATCTCAGTGTTGCCAGCTGCTCATTTAGATCCAGTATCTGGGCTTCCAAACGCACAACGTGCACACATCTCACACAGCAATAAGCAACCCCGACCGGCTGTTTAAGGAATGCATACATGTGGCAAGATGTACACTGGATAGCAATGTCAATAATGGAGCTCATTTCCTAATGGGGATTGCAATAGACAGAATGTTAAGTAAAAGAAAAGTAAAAAGTTAATAAAATACAGACAGCAATTCAGTCCAAAGTCCTCCCTTCCAAACTCGCTGAATCCAAAGTCACTGAAAAACAAGTCACACACTTACTTTCGTTCGCACTTACGCTCCGGTCCCACTCAGCTCGTTCACACTCGCCAACTAAGAGATTTAAAGAGTTTTTTTTTTTCCCCTTTTCCAGCAATGCACCCTACAGCTCAATGCACTTCCAAAGGACTGGATGCCCAACTAGCTGCCCCTTATAAACCCTTAATTATGACCCGTCTCCCTTAATTAACAGCTTGTGAGTATAGCTACACCTCAGGATTTTAGTGCAATGTAGTTAACCCTTAAATACACAGGTAGTAAACTAAGAAGCTGTAAAACTGTAGTGAGAAAATAGGTTTTAAAAAGCCCAATAAAACTAAACAGGTAGAAAAGCACTCAGCAGGTCACAATGCAGCAACTCACCGCAATTCACACAGGTATTTTCTGCAGGATTCCCAAATACCTCTTCACTGAAAAACAAGTCACACACTTACTTTCGTTCGCACTTACGCTCCAGTCCCACTCAGCTCGTTCACACTCTCAAACTAAGAGATTTAAAGAGTTTTTTTTTTCCCCTTTTCCAGCAATGCACCCTACAGCTCAATGCACTTCCAAAGGGGTATTGTATGATTTTTACATAATTAAATTGTATTTTATTGAATGAAATAAGTATTTGATCACCTACAAACCAGCAAGAATTCTGGTTCTCCAAACCTGTTAGTTTTTCTTTAAGAAGCCCTCCTACTCTGCACTTATTACCTGTATTAACTGCATCAGTTTGAACTCATTACCTGTATAAAAGACACCAGTCCACATAATCAATCACACTCCAACCTCTCCACCATGGCCAAGAGCAAAGAGCTATCTAAGGACACCGGGGACTAAATTGTAGACCTGCACAAGGCCTTCCCAGTGCTAAAGGAGAATAGGCAAGCAGCTTAGTGAGAAGTCAACAACTGTTGGCACAATTATTAGAAAATGGAAGAAACACATGATGACTGTCAATCTTCCTTGGTCTGGGTCTCCATGCAAGATCTTGCCTTGTGGGGTAAGGATGATTCTGAGAAAGGTCAGGAATCAGCCCAAAACTACAAAGGAGGACCTGGTCAATAATGTAAAGAGAGCTGGGACCACAGTCTCAAGCATTACCGTTAGTACCACTACACCGTAATGAATTAAAATCCTGCAGGGCACGCACGGTCCCCCTGCTCATGCCAGCACATGTCCAGGCCCGTTTGATGTTCGCCAATGATTATCTGCATGATCCAGAGGAGGCATGGGAGAAGGTCATGTGGTCAGATGAGATCCAAATAGAACCTCTTGGTATCAACTCCACTGCACCGCATTGAATGGAGGATGGATGGGGTCATGTTTCACGAGATTTTGGTTAACAACTTCCTTCCCTCAATAAGAGCATTGAAGATGGGTCACGGTTGGTTCTTCCAGCATGACAATGACCCGAAGCACACAGCCAGGGCAACTAAGGAGTGGCTCCATAAGAAGCATTTCAGTGTCCTGAGTGGCCTATCCAGTCTCCAGAACTAAATCCAATAGAAAATCTTTGGAGGGAGTTGAAACTCAATGTTGCCCAGCTACAACCCCGAAACCTGAAAGATCTGGAGAAGATCTGTATGGAGGAGTGGGCCAAAATCCCTGCTGCAGTGCGTGCAAACCTGGTCAAGAACTACAGGAAATATCTGACCTCTGTAATTGCAAACAAAGGTTTCTGTACCAAATATTAAGTTCTGCTTTTCTTATGTATCAAATACTTATTGAATGCAATAAAATGCAAATTAATTATCTAAAAATCATACAATGAGATTTTCTGGATTTTACTTTTAGATTCTGTCTCTCACAGGTGAAGTGTACCTACGAAATAAATTACGGACCTCTCCATGCTTTGTAGGTGGGAAAACTTGCAAAATTGACAGTGTATTAACTACTTATTTTCCCTACTGTATGTACAGTATATGTATATATATATATATCTGTAAGGAGGCGGTGTTCACACCGTGCAGTAACTGAGGCAGTGACCCAAGCAAGTCCAACATAAGCAGCTTTTATTCAGCAACTCACGGGTAAACAGAAAGTCCTCCGGTTCGCAGCCGGGTTAACATAAGTCCTTAAACAATGGTCGCCGTGGGCAACGGCCGGTCCGGGCCGCTCAGAGCCTGACGGGTGCAGAGCCTTCCCAGGCGTGGGTTCAGCTACACACAGGCCCGCCAAGCTTTCCTGCTATGCGCCTAGCAGGTCCCAACACTGAACACCACTAACCTTAATGCAGGGTTTTTAAAGGACCTGTGGCAAAAGCCACTGGAAAACCCAGGTTGGAGGGAGGAGGCCGCCCCCACTGCCTTCTTGTAGACTCCTCCAAGAAATGAAGGCCCTGCCGGGTTTTACTTAATCTGCCTTAGCCAGATAGCCTGACCAGGTCAATGCTCACCTTCATTCCTGCATTGCAGGTGTGTCTGTGACTGCAATGCACATCAATGGGTTTCATAGGTCTCTGTACACATTCTGGGGGATATATAACGGCCGTCATATAAGATCCCAGTCACTGCCTCACATATGGTAAAAGTTGTTTCGTGGAATATATGTATTATATATACACACTGCTCAAAAAAATAAAGGAAACACTTAAACAACAGAATATAACTCCAAGTAAATGAAACTTCTGTGAAATCAAACTGTCCACTTAGGAACCAACACGGATTGATAATCAATTTCACATGCTGTTGTGCAAATGGAATAGAGAATAGATGGAAATTATTTGCAATTATCAAGACACCCTCAATAAAGGAGTGGTTCTGCAGGTGGGGATCACAGACCACATCGCAGTACCAGTGCTTTCTGGCTGATGTTTTGGTCACTTTTGAATGTTGGTTGTGCTTTCACACTCGTGGTAGCATGAGACGGACTCTACAACCCACAGAAGTTGCTCAGGTAGTGCAGCTCATCCAGGATGGCACATCAATGCGAGCTGTGGAAAGAAGGTTTGCTGTGTCTGTCAGCGTAGTGTCCAGAGGCTGGAGGCGCTACCAGGAGACAGGCCAGTACACCAGGAGATGTGGAGGGGGCTGTAGGAGGGCAACAACCCAGCAGCAGGACTGCTACCTCCGCCTTTGTGCAAGGAGGAACAGGAGGAGCACTGCCAGAACCCTGCCAAATGACCTCCAGCAGGCCACAAATGTGCATGTGTCTGCCCAAACGGTTAGAAACCAACTCCATGAGGGTGGTATGAGGGCCTGACGTCCACAGATGGGGCTTGTGCTCACAGCCCAAAACTGTGCAGGACGCTTGGCATTTGCCACAGAACACCAGGATTGGCAAAGTCGCCACTGGCGCCCTGTGCTCTTCACAGATGAAAGCAGGTTCACACTGACCACATGTGACAGATGTGACAGAGTCTGGAGAAGGCGTGGAGAACGATCTGCAGCCTGCAACATCCTTCAGCATGACCGGTTGGGCAGTGGGTCAGTAATGGTGTGGGGTGGCATTTCTTTGGATCACAGCTCTCCATGTGCTCGCCAGCGGTAGCCTGACTGCCATTAGGTATCGAGATGAGATCCTCAGACCCCTTGTGAGACCATATGCTGGTGCGGTTGGCCTTGGGTTCCTCCTAATGCAGGACAATGCCAGACCTCATGTGACTGGAGTGTGTCAGCAGTTCCTGCAAGATGAAGGCATTGAAGCTATGGACTGGCCCGCCCATTCCCCAGACCTGAATCCGATTGAGCACATCTGGGACATCATGTCTCGCACCATCCACCAACGTCAAGTTGCACCACAGACTGTCCAGGAGTTGGCGGATGCTTTAGTCCAGGTCTGGGAGGAGATCCCACAGGAGACCATCCGCAACCTCATCAGGAGCATGCCCAGGCGTTGTAGGGAGGTCATACAGGCATGTGGAGGCCACACACAATACTGAGCCTCATTTTGACTTGTTTTAAGGACATTACATCAAAGTTGGATCAGCCTGTAGTGTGTTTTTCCACTATAATTTTGGGGGTGACTCCAAATCCAGGCCTCCATTGGTTAATAAATTTGATTTCCAATGATGATTTTTGTGTGATTTTGTTGTCAGCACATTCAACTTTGTACAGAACAAAGTATTCGATGAGAATATTTCATTCATTCATTCATTCAAATCTAGGATGTGTCATTTGAGTGTTCCCTTTATGTTGTTGAGCAGTGTATATCTATCTATATAATTGTCTTATCCCATCTGTCTGTCTGTCTGTCTGTCTTTCTGTCTGTCTGTCTGTCCTGGAAATCCCGCGTCGCTGATTGGTCTGGCCGCGGCCAATCAGCGACGCGGCATTTCAGAAAAACATGGCGGCCGTTAGCGGCTCATGTGAGGCACGGAGGTCAGCGGCGATGCAGCCGGGAGACGCAGCCGGCTGCTCGCAGCATAAGTCCCCCGACCGCAGGCGCCGCTGACCTACATGCGGCTATCGTCGGAAGATCAGCGGCTACGGCCGCTTATCTCCCAAGGACAAGTGTGACGCCCCTCCCCTCCCCTCCTCTCCCCTCCTTTCCCCTCCTCTCCCCTCCCCTGTCCTCTCGATGCGGCGTCATACTTACCCCTCCCCTCCTCTCCCCTCCACTCTCCTCTCCTCTCGTCCCCCCCCCCACTCGATCAGGACCCCGGCGTCATACTTACCCCTCCCCGTGCCTCCGCTGCAGCTCTGTGATGTCTCAGGTCAGAGGGCGCAGTGACGTCTTTACACCGCGCTCTCTCCTGACCGATCACAGCGGACAGCGTGAAGATGCCGGCTACTCTGGAGTCCAGAGAAGCAGCTGAGAAGGGAGGTGAGTATTGGATTTTTTTTTTTTTGTATGGGGCAATAGGGGAACTGCATGGGGCACTATGGGGGTATGGGACATCCTGCATGGGGTATTATATGGGGGGAGAGGTGACATCCTACATGGGGCATTATATGGGGGAGAGGTGACATCCTACATGGGGCATTATATGGGGGGAGAGGTGACATCCTGCATGGGGTATTATATAGGGGGATGTGACAGCCTGCATGGGGCATTATATGGGGGGAGAGGTGACATCCTGCATGGGGCATTACATGGGGGGAGAGGTGACATCCTACATGGGGCATTATATGGGGGAGAGGTGACATCCTGCATGGGGCATTATATGGGGGGAGAGGTGACATCCTACATGGGGCATTATATAGGGGAGAGGCATTCTTCATGGGGCATTATATGGGGGAGAAGTGACATCCTACATGGGATATTATATAGGGGGGATGTGACATTCTGCATGGGGCACTATAGTGGGATGTGACTTCCTGCATGGGGCATCATATAGGGGGGATGTGACATCCTGCATGGGGTATTATATACGGGGGATGTGACTTCCTGCATGGGGCATTATGAAGGAGGAACGGGAGACATATGCTAGAATACCCGATGCTTTAGAATCGGGCCACCATCTAGTGTATAATATATGTCTATGCACAGGTGCATCTCACTAAGTTAGAATATCATTAAAAAGTTAATTTATTTCAGTTCTTCAATAAAAAAAAGTGAAACTCATATAGAGTTATTACAAACAGTGATCTATTTCACGTGTTTATTTCTGTTAATGTTGCTGATTATGGCTTACAGCCAATGAAAACACAAAAGTCATTATCTCAGTAAATTAAAATAATTAACAAAAACAGCTGCAAAGGCTTCCTACGTGTTTAAAAAAGTCCCTTAGTCTGTTTCAAGTAGGCTTCACAATCATGGGGAAGACTGCTGACTTGACAGATGTCCAGAAGGCAGTCAGTGACACACTCCACAAGGTCCCAGATTTCCAATTTTCATTTGGAAATCCACGTCTCAGAGTCTGGAGGAAGAGTGGAGAGGTACACAATCCAAGCTGCTTGAGGTCTAGTGTGAAGTTTCCACCATCAGTGATGGTTTGGGGAGCCATGTCATCTGCTGGTGTAGGTCCACTGTGTTTTATCAAGACCAAAGTCAGCGCAGCTGTCTACCAGGAAATTGTTGAGCACTTCATGCTTCCCTCTGCCGACAAGCTTTTTGGAGATGGAAATTTATTCTCCAGCAGGACTTGGCCCCTGTCCACACTGCCAGAAGCACCAATACCTGGTTTACACACAACAGTATCACTGTGCTTGATTGGCAGCAAACTCGCCTGACCTAATCCCCATAGAGAATCTATTATAGAGAATCTATGGGGTATTGTCAAGAGGAAGATGAGAGACACCAGACCCAACAATGCAGACGAGCTGAAGGCTGCTATCAAAGCAACCTGGGCTTCCATAACACCTCAGCAGTGCCACAGGCTGATCACCTCCATGCCACATTGCCGCATTGATGCAGTAATTGATGCAAAAGGAGCCCCGACCAAGTATTGAGAGCATTTACTGAACATACATTTCAGTCGGACAACATTTCGGATTTCAAAAACATTTTCAATCTGTTGTTACAAAGTATTCTAATTTACTGAGATAATGACTTTGTGTTTCCATTGGCTGTAAGCCATAATCATCAACATTAACAGAAATAAACACTTGAAATAGATCACTCTGTCTGTAATGACTCTATATAAAATATGAGTTTCACTTTTTGTATTGAAGAACTAAAATAAATTAATTTTTTGATGATATTCTAATTTAGTGAGATGCACCTGTGTAGACAGTGGTGTGGAATAAGTGTTTGCCCCCTTCCTGATTTCTTATTCTTTTTCATGTTTGTCAAACTTAAATGTTTCAGATCACAAAAACTAATTGAAATATTAGACAAAGATAACACAAGTAACCACAAAATGCATTTTTTAAATGAAGATCTTTATTAAGGGAAAAAGAAATCGAAACCTACAGGGCCCTGTGGGGAAAAAAATGATTGCCCCCTAAACCTAATAACTGGTTGGGCCAGCCTTTGCAGCAACAACTGCAATAAAGTGTTTGTGATAACTGGCAGTAAGTCTTTTACAATGCTCTGGAGGAATTTTGGCCCATTCATCATCGCAACATAGTTGTAATTCAGCCACATTGGAGGGTTTCTGAGCATGAATCACCTTTTTAAGATCATGCCACAGCATCTCAATCGAATTAAGGCCAGGACTTTGACTAGGCCACTCCAAAGTCTTAATTTTGTTTTTCTTAAGCCACTCAGAGCTGGTCTTGCGGGTGTGTTTTGAATCATTGTCCTACTGCATAACCCAAGTGCGCTTCAGCTTGAGGTCATGAACAGATGGCCGGATATTCTCCTTCAGGATTTTTTGGTAGACAGCAGAATTCATGGTTCTATTTACCACAGCATATCTCCCAGGTCCTGAAGAAGCAAAACAGCCCCAGACCATCACACTACCAGCAGAAATTCTGAAATGCTGTGTTACTTCTACTCCAGATGTAATGGGACATACATCTTCCAAAAAGTTCAACTTTTGTCTCGTCAGTCCAAAGAATATTCTCCCAAAAGTCTTGGCGATCATCAAGATGTTTTCTGCCAAAACTGAGACGAACCTTTATGTTCTTTTTGCTCAGCAGTGGTTTTTGTCTTGGAACTCTACCATGCATGCCATTTTTGCCAAGTCTCTTTCTTATGGTGGAGTCATGAACACTGACCTTAACTGAGGCAAGTGAGGCCTGCAGTTCTTTGGATGCTGTTGTGGGGTCTTTTGTGACCTCTTAGATGAGTCGTCACTGCGCTCTTGGGATAATTTTGGTCGGCCGACCACTCCTGGGAAGGTTCACCGCTGTTCCATGTTTTCACCATTTGTGGATAATGGCTCTCACTGTGGTTTGCTGGAGTCCCAAAGCTTTAGAAATGACTTTATAACCTTTTCCAGACTGAGAGATGTAAATTACTTTGTTTCTCATTTGTTCCTGAATTTGTTTGGATCGCAGCATGATGTCTAGCTTTTGAGGATTTTTTGGTCTACTTCACTTTGTCAGGCAGGTCCTATTTAAGTAGCTTCTTGATTGAGAACAGTTGTGGCAGTAATCAGGCCTGTGTGTGGCTAGGGAAATTGAACTCAGCTTTCCAAAGATGTGTTAAACCACAGTTAATTTATGTTTTAAGCGGGTGGGGGGGCAATCACTTTTACACACAGGGCCTTGTAGGTTTGGATTTCATTTTCTCTTAATAATAAAGACCATAATTTAAAAACTGCATTTTGTATTTACTTTCAAATTAGTTTTGTGATTTGAAACATTTAAGTGTGACAAACATGCAAAAGAATAAGAAATCAGGAAGCGGGCAAACACTTTTCATACACACACACTGCTCAGTACCACTGCTCTTGTCCTGTATACGGTATACATATATATGTTATATTACAGTGCTCAGCAATAATGAGTATCCCCCCCGTGAAAGAAAGATATTAATCATTATGTTACTGAATACAAGAACAATTTCCAAATGTTGACAAGACTGAGTTTCGTAGAACATGTTTTTGACCCATAACATGAAAATAGGGTTAATAATTTAACTTTAATTACAAAATTATTATTATTTATTATTATAGCGCCATTCATTCCATGGCACTTTACATGTGAAAGGGATATACATAGCACAAATAATTACAATAAATTTGAACAATACAAGTTGGCGACTGATACAGGAGGAGCGAGGACCCTGCCCGCGAGGGCTCACAATCTACAGATCTTCAGTTTTACTCAAATTAGTTGTTGCAAAAATGAGTACACCCTACATTAAAAACTACTACTATTTTGTATGACCCCCATGATTTTTAAGGATCGCACCAAATCTTCTAGGCCTGGAATGAACAAGTTGATGACATGTTGCACCATGTTTTTCCATTCTTCACAAACTCTCTTTTTAGAGCCTGGATGATGACTGGAGAGTGATGACTACTTGTCTCTTCAGAATTCCTCATAGGTGTTCGGTTGGGTTCAGATCAGAAGACATAATTGGCCACTAAATCACTTTCACCCTGTTCTTCAGAAATACAACAGATGTGTGTTTTGGATAATTGTCATGTTGGAAATGTGCACGTCTACCAAGGGCACAGAGTGATGGTAGTATCTTGTCTTTCAATATAGAGCAGTACATCTGTGAATTCATGACACCATCAATGAGATGTAGCTTCCAGACACCAGCAGCACTCATGCAGCCCCACATATAGACACTGAGACCGTCATGTTTCACTGTAGACACCATGTATTTTACTAAATTCATTTTTCTAAATGCATGGTGCACACCAGGATATAAAGAAGCACTCCAAGCTATTTTTCCTAATCCATCCTAAATATCTATGTAATGTATTGTTAACACTTCAATCTTCTCTCCCTCACCGCCCCCCCAATACACATGTATGACTGTTTCGGCCGAGCGTGCATGTGCTTTCTATAGGATAATCAGCCTCTCCAACCAAAGTCAGCAGTTTCAGATAAATTAGCTTTAATGTGAATGGGCACAAGAGAAATGGACTTTTTTTCTGAGATGAATCTTAATTTTCTACCGTACATTATTTTATATATTTTTCATTCACCTATGGGGCCTATGTACAGGGGGAGCCTGGTGCCGAATGGCCCCATCCCTGCTCATGCCGTATATGTACAGTATAAGATGATTTATAAGGAGCAGACTCACAAGCTGAGCCCGCTCTATATCCACTGGGTGCCGGCTGTTCTACACCTGCTGCAATTCAAGCTAGCTCAGTTTAACCCCTTAGACTCCATAGTGACCAGCAACTAAGCAGTTAGACAGGAGGCCTCTGTCATCTCCACCAGGTTGCTTAATAGCTGCCGGGGGCCAATGGGAGATTCCAATTCGGACCTTTGCTATTGGGTCTGAGGGTCTCTATGTATGCCCCTGTATGACCTGATTATTTTCCTGTGGGTTAAGCAGGTGGACTAACAAGATCTGTGTCCTCCCAGTATTCTTCTCTCTGCATATCATACCATAAGTATCCATCTTCATACATGCCATTTTCTGAAAATCATATTTATCTGTTTTCTAAATGTTTTTATTTTGGATCATCATTAAACAAATGAATGGGAAATTTGTATTAAAGTAACTGATTGGCTGCAGTGGTCACCCAATGGGCTTTGCTAGAAGAGGAAGCCAGGAGATTGGCGGGGGACACTGGCAGCAGTACCGAGGAGCAGCTGGGGTCTGTAGGCGAGTTTGTGTTTTGCTTTATTTCAGGACCACCGTGAGAAACCGGTTCTGCAGTGGCTGAGGTTTCTATAGGGAATAATGCGCACATTAATATAAATGATAAAATGATTATTATTCCCAGGTGTCTATTATTCTTACAATGTATGCATGTCATTTGTTTTGTTGTATGTGTGTATATAGAGGACATATAACAGATTGGACAGTCGGCCATCATGACAGCGCGTTGTTGCTCTCACATGTGATGTCACAATGACATAGAATGCTGTGAGGTTATACAATCTCTGCGCACGGTGACATCAGCGCCATTTTCAGAGTTGATGTATTTGCGGAGACTCCACTTTGGTCTTGGAAGCACGAGCTAGATTGTTCTGTACGTCTAGTATTTACTTCCACAGCTTCTTACTGTTATTTGGGCGCTATAACATCTGCGCCATCAGAGAACTTAGTTCTTTTACATTTCACCATCTCAGCCCCGGGTAACCAAGCCATGACTTCCCGGGAGCTTCATCAGCTAAATGCTGACAACGACACATGGATGAGCCGACCTGAAAATCAGGGTAAGTGACAGAATATTCCGCCTTATAGGGGCTTTTCGGAGAGTTTTCCCTGGGGTAAGATGTTTTATAACACACAGTGTGTCCTCCACCCTCCATTCATATTCCTTGGGGGCCGATCAGGGCCAGTTTTGGACAAAGTGGGACCATGGGAAAAAGTTAAAACTGGGGCCCCAAATGCTAACATATTTGCACCCCTGCTTTGTGATGTCTTAAGAGAAGGGATACTGAAACTGAGCAGGATTATGTAGTCCAAAGATGAAATAATTTTTGCTTCTCTCCCTGAATCCCGAAGCATCAGCTGGTTCTATCCCTTTGGCCAAAAAGTGTTTTTTTTTAAATTTAGCATAATAATAGTAATCTTTTTCTTTATAGGTCAGGCCATAATCCTCCACCCTCGATTAAGATCTTCTCAAAGCGATGAGAGAAGGCTAATCAGCAATGATGGACATCAGGCAGACCCCACTGCCGTCACCGCGAGTGGGAGATGGGCCAGAGCTCCTCTGCGGCAGACAGCACAAGAGAACAGGGAAAGAAGCCGCTCGCCACTAAGACCGGTCCCTGCAGAGCCCTCCAGACCCAGGGAGCTTCCAGCGCCAAGCCGATCTGCTGTACAGCTACACCAGGACAACCGTCTGGTTGACCCCATCATTCAGCTGCAGGGAATGGGAATGGTGACATCTCGGCCACAGATGCAGCCACCATCCCCACCTGCACAGTATAATCTGGTTAATATTCTGCAGCGAAGGCAAGCTCTGCGAGCTAGGAACTTCCCAACAAGGAATATAAAATCTCAGGAGGAGGCCGAATCTTGTGCCATCTGTATAATGGATTATGAGATTGGAGAGGAAGTCGTAGTTCTGCCATGCAATCATTCCTACCATCACGGTTGCATCTCTACATGGCTCCACTCCAACCCTCGCTGCCCCCTATGCCGTAGTCACTGCTTCCTTTGAAGCTTCAGAACATCTTAAAGATTCAAGGAATGAGATAAGATTGTGGCAGTGATACTGGAAGAGACCATGAGTCCATTCAGCAGCTATCTAATGGCAGCAGTGTTGTCAGCGCTGCTCCTCTGGACTCCATTGCCTGATTGTTCTGTTAGGGCTTACCTGGTGAGGTGGGTTCACTAAGCCAAGGTGAGCACAAGGACTGAAGGCGATGGCACATGGTACAGACACGGATGTCGCCATACATTACATCCACTGGCAAAATATTCATTCAAATAAATATCATTTGTCATCTTTATGTCCGGCTGTTACTCTTTACTGTATAGAATTAGGTTACACATCTGAATACTGGGTACGGTGCTGGGTTCTGTTGGACTGTAAAGGTATGTTCACACAATGTCATATACATGCAGATTCTGCCTGAAACCCGCCTGAAAAAGAGCTCGATAAACGGCAAATAGAATGAATATATACACAGCAAAGTCAAAACGCCTTGCTGAGAATATGTCCCGTCTTTTGTCACTTCTTTTAACCACTTCAGATTTCAACAGCAGTGAAGAGGCTAAAAGACGTGACCGGGCCATTCTTCAGACGGAGCCATTATCTTAGGTATAAAAGTAAAGAAAAAGGACATTGACAGCAAAGCCGCCACAGAAATGACAAGAAAGACGGCAAAGAAGTCGCTTCAGGAGACACGCCGCCATTGTTTTCCTGAAGTGTCATCTGCTTCAAAAATGATGCGGATATTTTGGCTTCTAAAAAATGTTGTTTAATGGGTCACACAACACTTCAGGTGGGTCAGTAGACATACCCCCAGTATTTTGTACACCTTATTTGGAGGGCTGCCTGCATCTTCTATACTTATATAGTGGACCTCAGGTCGCTGTACAGGGGTTTGCACCCAATATTTCACAGTGCAGCTGTTACTGTCTATTCCTACCTATCTATATACTGTCGTTGTCTTACGGTGCGTCACTGCCATGCACCGTCCATGACGGGCTGGCCGACATCAGCTGCCGGCCTCTGATTGGCCTTTGGAATGGATTGTAGTGCAGGGAGCCAGTTGGTCTCGGACACACATCCCCCCTATAGCTTTTTATATACAGTATGAACCCCCTATAGCTTGTTATATACAGTATGAGCCCCCATAGCTGGTTATATACAGTATGAGCCCCCCTATTGCTTCTTACATACAGTACGAGACCCCCATAGCTGGTTATATACAGTATGAGCCCCCATAGCTGGTTATATACAGTATGAGCCCCCTATAGCTTGTTATATACAGTATGAGCCCCCATAGCGTGTTATATACAGTATGAGCCCCCTATGGCTTCTTACATACAGTATGAGACCCCCATAGCTGGTTATATACAGTATGAGCCACCCTATGGCTTCTTACATACAATATGAGACTCCCATAGCTGGTTATATACAGTATGAGCCCCTATAGCTGGTTATATACAGTATGAGCCCCCCATAGCTTGTTATATACAGCATGAGCCCCCATAGCGTGTTATATACAGTATGAGCTCCCCTATAGCTTGTTATATACAGTATGAGCCCCCATAGCTGGTTATATACATTATGAGCCCCTCACAGCTGGTTATATACAGTATGAGCCCCCATAGCTGGTTATATACAGTATGAGCCCCCCATAGCTTGTTATATACAGCATGAGCCCCCATAGCGTGTTATATACAGTATGAGCTCCCCTATAGCTTGTTATATACAGCATGAGCCCCCATTTAGTGTTTTATATACAGTATGAGCTCCCCTATAGCTTGTTATATACAGTATGAGCCCCCATAGCTGGTTATATACATTATGAGCCCCTCACAGCTGGTGATATACAGTATGAGCCCCCATAGCTGGTTATATACAGTATGAGCCCCCTATAGCTTGTTATATACAGTATGAGCCCCCCTATGGCTTCTTACATACAGTATGAGACTTCCATAGCTGGTTATATACAGTATGAGCCCCCATAGCTGGTTATATACAGTATGAGCCCCCCACAGCTGGTTATATACAATATGAGCACCCCATAGCTGGTTATATACAATATGAGCCGCCCATAGCTGGTTATATTTAGTATGAGCCCCCATAGATGGATATATATATATATATAGTTAAAAAAATAAACACAACACATACTCACCTCGCTCCCGTACCCCAGACGCTGTGCTCCAGATGGTACCCGGGGCCATTCCTGCTCTGGCTGCCGTCATGAGGCAGGGCGGGCCCAGCATCTGCGCGCGATGGTGACCATATGCGGCCGCTGCAGGCGGCTGGGTCGTGACATGAGTGGGAAAATAGACGCGCCCGTCCGCCCGCGCTATGTATGCTGAGTCCGCTCTGCCTGACGTCATGCGGCAGGGCGGGCTCAGCATCATTCAAGCCGCCTGCTGCCGCGGGCCTGCAGCGGTAACTTAAATAACACATGGGATTGCCAATTATAATGAGGGAAATTTATGGACCCCCCCGGAGCCTCAGGCCCTGGGCAATAGCCCAGATTGCCCTCATTATAATCCGCCTATGCTCACCTTGCCTCTTAATTGCTGCTGGCTCTCTGAGGAACACTGACCAATCTTCTATCAGTCTGATGCTCATTGGTCAGTGCTCTTCTCCTGCACGACACGCCCCTTTGACCTGTATTGGTGTCAGTTTACGCTAACACAGTTCAATGCAGCAGTAGCAGGAGATCCAGGGCTCTAAGCAAAACGTTCGGGGCTGGAGCCCCAGATCTTTGATGGTAGCGATGCCCCTGACCAGCATTCTGATAGGGGACATGGCAGACCCCCATCTACCTCCGCAGTCATCTGTTAGGGGCCCCCATAAATATTAGGTTAAGTTCAAATAATATTTTATTTGAGGATTTTACCCATAGACTTGAATGAGATGAGGAAAATCTGCAGAGAGCAAACACTTTTTGTATTTTTATTGCATTTCTGCAGTGAAAAGTTAATAAATGCGCATGTAACCTTCACATGACTGTATCAGTGAGGTCCACGTAACAGCAAGCCTAAAAATACAGTGTGGATGTGGCCACAGGGGGATCTGAGCCCACAACCCCAGCACCGCCTGGTCACTAAGCTCTGAGCCACCAAACCTGTAGGAAAAAGTGTGTGCAGCGGAGAGACCACTTCGTGTCACGAGTTCCAGTTATGTATCACCACATATGAGAACTCTCAGGTAAGGTGGGCTGCATTGTAAACCATGAAATCGTATGTGCACATGGCAAGTACCTGGATCACTAAGTACGGTAAGCCCCAAACAGATACCTGCGTCACTCCCGTGCTCTCCATGCAAATGCCTGGATGACGACCTCAATCTCTGCTCCACACACAATTATACAGGAGAAATTCAGCTCTATTTATGGGACTGTAATGGAGAATTTTTTACCTTAGGGAGACAAAAAAAAACAAAACTCAAAAGTAACGTGCTGACAATATGACCCGCCCCTGCTGACAAATTGACCCGCCCCTGCTGATAAATTGACCCGCCCCTCCTGACAAATTGACCCGCCCCTCCTGACAAATTGACCCGCCCCTGCTGACAAATTGACCCACCCCTTCTGAAAAATTGACCCACCCCTCCTGAAAAATTGACCCGCCCCTCCTGACAAATTGACCCACCCCTTCTGACAAATTGACCTGCGCCTGCTGACAAATTGACCTGCCCCTGCTGACAAATTGACCCGCCCCTGCTGAATATTTAGGCATTGGAGGGCGGGTGCATAAGACGGCAGGGGGCGGCGCCACCATGAAGGAGTTAAAAAACTAATATTAATTCCCCCCTGCTTCACCACTGGACCAAATATCAGTATCATGGTTTCTGTTTGGAGAGGATGGGAGGGGAAAGATGGTGGAGGTTCAGGAGTCGCCTGTGTGCTGCATGGGCGGAGGAGCACTGAGTATCTCACTGCTCCCGCAGGAGACAATGAATCCTAGAGGACAGGTAAAGGACCTGTGAGGACGTCATGCCCATGTGACTCATATAGGAGGAGCCATCATCCCATGCAAGTTTGCAGGAAGTGAAGTGGGGGGTTCATGGTGTGTAGGCTGTATATGGGGGTTGCAGTCTGTATGAGGAGTACATGGAGTTTAGGCTGTATATGGGAGGTACATGGAGTGCAGGTTGTATATGGGGGGGTGCAGGCTGTATATGTGGGTACATGGAGTGCAGGCTGTATATGGGGGGTGCAGGCTGTATATGGGGGTACATGGTCTGCAGGCTGTATATGGGGGGTGCAGGCTGTATATGGGGGTACATGGTGTGCAGGCTGTATGAGGGGTACATGGGGTGCAGGCTGTATATGGGGGGTGCAGGCTGTATGAGGGGTACATGGAGTTTAGGCTGTATATGGGAGGTACATGGAGTGCAGGTTCTATATGGGAAGGTGCAGGCTGTATATGAGGGTACATGGCATGCAGGCTGTATATGGGGGGTACATGGAGTGCAGGCTGTATATGGGGGGTGGAGGCTGTATATGGGGGTACATGGTGTGCAGGCTGTATATGGGGGTACATGGTGTGCAGGCAGTATATGGGGTGTGCAGGCTGTATGAGGGGTACATGGGGTGCAGGCTGTATATGAGGGGTTGATCACTCCCTGAGGAAGCTGAGTGACTAAGCGGGAGGCGGCGGCAGCAGCATCGACAGCATGAACCCATGTTAGTAATTTTCCCTATTTATTTAATGAGGACTTATACCACTTATACCATAGCCTCTTCACATTCATTTGCCACTGTTGCTTCAGTAAGGCTAAGTGCCCCCGATGCAGAAATGCTGCTGATTTTTTCTGCATTTCCCTGGCAGCAAAAACGCATGCGGATTTTACATGCTTTTTTCCTGCCAGGTAGAAGCATTTGTCAAGTGTTTTTGCATGCATTTTCGCATGCGGGTTATCAAGCGCTTTTCCAAGCGATTTAGCATCACTTGGAAAAGTGCTTGACAACTTGGTCACACTACATATATATATATATATATATATATATATATATATATATATATAAATCGGCATGGATTTATACAGTGTGACCAAGTTAATAGTTAAAAAAGAATAAAAATGTAAAAATAAAAAACATTATACTCACCTTCTGATGGCCGCCAGTCTCCGGTGCGTCCGGTGTCTTGGGCGGCTAGCGAAGGTGTAAAAGAACCTTCCATGCTGACGTCAGCGGTCGCGTGACCTGTCACATGACTAAATGACATCATGGAAGGTCCTTTTACACCATCGCGAGCCACCAGGGAACCAGGACGCACCGGAGAGAAGACCGCGGGCCATCAGAAGGTGAGTATAATTTTTTTTTTATTTTAAATTCTTTTTTTTTTACAGGTACTATGGTACCCGGGTCTGGATGAGAGTCTCCTCTTCTCCAGACCTGGGTACCATCCGCACATTGAATCGCTTCATGTAGTCATGCGGATATTATGCGATTCAATGCAAGTCAATGGCGGCAATAATGCCACGTTTCCGCAAAAATAATGGACATGCTGCAGATTTTTCCGCAATGATAACCGCAGTGGAAATTTCCGCACCATGTGCACAGCACATGTGGATTGTCATTGGGGACCATGGGGCACGTATAACCAAGTGTTTTTTAAGCGTTTTGCTGCAGAAATTCAGCGGCAAAAATGATTGAAAAACGGATAGTGGGCACGCAGCCTTACTCTTTATCTTCTCTATTTACTTACCGTAGGTCCACACTACGACCTCTTTATACTTAAGTGTTATTTGTGCTTAAGTAAATCTTACTCTGCACTTAATAATAATGATAATTTTTATTTTTATAGCACCAACTTATTCTGCAGCAAAAAGAACTATCTGGGCATCCAGTAAAAGACCTGGATGCGCAGGTAGTTTTTTCTTCTATCCTTCCAGTAGACGGGCATGGCGTCAGGAGATGGAACAGGATCCTTGATGTGAACAACTGGCTGAGACGATGGTGCAGACAACAAGGATTTGGATTCCTGGACCACGGTGTGAATTACCTCTATGACGGACTCCTTGCCAGAGACGGACTACACCTCAACAAACCCGGGAAACACACATTCGCCAGGAGACTCGCAACACTCATCAGGAGGGCGTTAAACTAGAAGAAGAGGGGATGGGAAGAAAAACGCCGGACACGAACATGCAACCAGAGAACATACTAATGAAAGATATGAAGTGCGACAAAGAAGGTCCAAGACAAGATACCTGGAAGGGAGGTAAGAAAATTTCTAATACAATCCACAGGGAGAAGATTGGAACAAAACAAAATTGTGTAAACTGCGTGCTAGCAAATGCCAGGAGCCTGACAAACAAGATGGATGAACTGGAAGCAGAAATATCTACAGGTAACTATGACATAGTGGGAATAACCGAGACATGGTTAGATGAAAGCTATGACTGGGCAGTTAACTTACAGGGTTACAGTCTGTTTAGAAGGGATCGAAGAAATCGGAAAGGGGGTGGAGTCTGTCTATATGTAAAGACGTGTCTAAAGCCTACAATACGGGAGGATGTATGGGAGGGAAATGAGGAGGTCGAGTCCTTATGGGTGGAGATACATGGGGCAAAAAGCAATAATAAAATTATCATAGGAGTCTGTTATAAACCACCAAATATAGCAGAAGCCACGGAAAGTCTATTAATGAGACAAATAGACGAAGTAGCAAAAAATAACGAGGTGATTATTATGGGGGACTTCAACTACCCCGATATAGACTGGGAAACCGAAAGCTGTAGATCTCAGAAAGGAAACAGGTTTCTGTCAATTATCAAAGACAATTATTTGTCACAACTTGTGCAGGAACCAACTAGAGGGACGGCCCTTTTAGACTTAATATTAACTAACAGGCCAGACAGAATAACTGAGGTGCAGGTCGGGGGGCACCTGGGAAATAGTGACCACAACATTATACAATTCCACATGTGCTTCAGTAGGTGCCCAGCAAGGGAGTCACAAAAACACTGAACTTCAGGAGGGCAAAGTTTGATCAGCTAAGAGATGCCCTTCACCTTCTAGACTGGGATAGTATCTTTAGTAATAGGAGCACGGATAGAAAATGGGAAATTTTCAAAACAGTCCTACATAGTCACTGTAGAAGGTACATACCTTATGGGAATAAAAGGGCTAGGAATAGGAGGAAGCCAATGTGGCTAAATAAGGAAGTCAAGAGGGCAATGAAAAACAAAAAAAGGGCTTTCGGTAAACTTAAACAAGAAGGCAGCGAGGAAGCGCTAATATCTTATAGGGAAAAAAACAAAATCTGTAAGAAACAAATAAGAATAGCAAAAGAGGAGACAGAGAGACTAATTGCCAAGGAAAGTAAAACGAATCCCAAACTGTTCTTTAACTATATAAACAGTAAAAGGATTAAAACTGATGGAGTTGGCCCATTGAAAAATAACCTGGGTAAAATTATAGAGGGCGATGAGGGTAAAGCAAACCTACTCAATAGCTTCTTCTCCACTGTTTTCACAAAAGAAAACAATTTATCGGAGGAAATGCAGAGTGATAAAGTAAACCCTCCGCTAAATATCACCCACCTAACCCAGGAGGAAGTCCAGAAACGCCTAAATAATATCAAAATAGACCAGTCACCAGGCCCAGATGGCATACACCCCCGGGTACTAAAAGAATTAAGTAATGTGATAGACAGGCCGCTGTATCTTTTATTCAAGCACTCTTTATGGACAGGGACTGTCCCACTAGACTGGCGCCAAGCAAATGTGGTACCAATATTCAAAAAGGGGTCTAAAAGTGACCCTGGGAACTATAGACCAGTAAGCTTAACGTCTGTTGTGGGTAAATTGTTTGAAGGATTTCTTAGAGATGCTATTGTAGAATATCTTAATGATAATAACTGTCTAACTCCATATCAACATGGATTCATGAGGGATCGCTCCTGCCAAACAAACCTGATGGCCTTCTATGAGGAGGTGAGCTCACAGCTGGACCGGGGAGAGTCAGTGGATGTTGTATACCTTGACTTCTCCAAAGCGTTTGATACCGTGCCACACAAAAGGTTGGTGTTATGATCTGCTACCAGAGCTAAGGAAAGAGAGGAGATCTGTCCCTACGATAGAACTCTGCTTAATCCCTACGATGTAACAGGGGACCTGATCCTGCGATCAGACCTGCTAAAGTCCTAAGCTAGTCTGTACGGAGACCTATAGATGTGGGGAAGGAATCCCTACAAGTACTAAGGACTGGGAGGAATATGGGACACCTCCTAACAGAAATAGTAGCAGACAGACGAACAAACAAAATATATAGAACAAAGAGGTCAGTAGACCAAGCAAACTAACAGAGCAAGACACAGAGCACAGGCTAGCTAGAAAGTAGATATACAATGAAGTCCAGCAAAGCCAGAAGGGCGGAGCAGGATTAAATAGGCCAACAAGGTCATGTGACCAGCAAAGGAAAAAAAACCTAAGAGCAAGGTTCTAACAGTACCCCCCCTTCTAAGAGGATCCTCCGGATCCCCTAGGACCAGGCTTATCAGGAAATCTCCTGTGAAACGCTCTGATAAGTCTGGACGCGGAAACATCATCCGACCTCACCCAAGAGTTATCCTCGGGACCGAAACCTTTCCAGGCCACAAGATACTGCAAACTACCTCTATACCGTCTAGAGTTAAGGATGCGAGAAATTTCATATTCCCCGTCCTCCACCACCGGAGGAACAGAGGCAGAGGCGTCACAATCCGATACAACAGCTTTTTTCAACAGAGAGACATGAAATACCGGATTAATTCTCCAGGAGGTCGGAACCTCCAACCTAACAGCAGATTGGTTGACAACCTGAAGCACCTTAAAGGGCCCTACAAACTTGGGACCCAATTTCTTAGAAGGAATCCTCAACCGCAGATTCCTAGAGGACAACCAAACCATGTCACCAACAGCGAACAAAACCTCCTGTCGTTTCCTATCAAAGTAGTCTTTAGATTTTCTGTTGGCCTCCTGAAGATTACCACGCACATCCGTCCAAACTCTCTCCAAATCACCGGAAAAATTCTCCTCCTCAGGCACGGCAGATCCCAACTTGGAGAACGACCCAAACGACGGATGTCTCCCAGAACAACAAAAAAAAGGCGAACAACCAGCAGAAGAAGATGTATGATTGTTCAGAGCAAATTCAGCAAGTGGCAGAAACTCAGACCACCCCTCTTGATTGTCTGCCACAAAACAACGCAAGAACTGCTCAACATCCTGGTTTTTCCTTTCTGTCTGGCCATTAGATTCAGGATGATATCCGGACGAGAACGACAAATGAACTCCCAACCTATCACAAAAGGCACGCCAAAAACGAGCCACGAACTGAGGACCCCTATCAGAAACAATGTCAGTAGGAACGCCATGAAGTCTGACAATTTTCTTGACAAAGGCCTTAGCGAGAGTTTTAGCGCAGGGCAGTTTGACGAAAGGAACCAAGTGACACATCTTGCTAAAACGGTCCACGACCACCCAAATGACAGTAAAACCCTCAGAGGGGGGAAGGTCAGTTATAAAGTCCATAGCCAAATGTGTCCAAGGAGCACTGGGAACCTCCAAAGGACAAAGCAACCCCGCAGCAGGAGTATGTGAGGACTTAGATCTAGCACATATAGTACATTGACGCACCCACTTAATGACTTCCTTCTGCCATCCAGGCCACCAAAAACTGCGACCCACCAGTCTCTTGGTCTCAGAGATTCCGGGATGACCTGCCAACCGAGATTCGTGACACTCAACAAACAAATCTCTCCTAAAGGTCCCAGGCACAAACAACCTCCCATGAGGAGTGTTAGAAGGGGCATTCTCCTGTGCTTTAAGAATCTCATTTTCCAAAACGGAGTCTAAAGCAGCTATCACAACACCTTCTTGTAAAATGTTCTCCTCTTTCTCAGCACCGACTATGGGAGAAAAACTGCGAGACAAGGCATCCGCCTTAACATTCTTAGTACCAGGGATGTAAGTAACGGAGAAATTAAACCGCGAGAAAAACAGTGCCCACCTAGCCTGACGGGCATTCAGGCGCTTGGCAGCATCAAGATATATCAGATTTTTATGATCCGTAAGAACCTGAACGGGAAATTCCGCACCTTCCAAGAAGTGGCGCCAGTGTTCAAATGCGAGTTTAATAGCCAATAATTCCCGATTACCAATATCGTAATTCAGTTCAGTCTCCGAAAATTTTTTTGAAAAAAAGGCACAGGGATGTAATCCATCCCCGTTATCCTGAGACAATACTGCGCCAACCCCCACAGAGGAAGCATCAACCTCAACCAAAAACGGCTTAGTCACATCAGGCTGCATAAGGATGGGAGCAGAGGTGAACCTCTCCTTGAGATACACAAAAGCTTCAATGGCCTCAGAAGACCACTGAACCGCATCAGCACCTTTCCTGGTGAGATCAGTCAGAGGTTTGACAATACTAGAAAAAATTTTTATGAATTTTCTGTAGTAATTGGCGAAACCCAAAAACCTCTGTATCGATTTCAAACCAATAGGCCTAGGCCATTCCTGCACAGCCTGAACCTTAACCGGATCCATCTCAAAACCTTTGCTGGAGATAATGTAGCCCAAAAAACTAATTCTCTGTACAGCGAACTCACATTTCTCCAGCTTAGCAAAAAGCGAATTGTCCATTAATAACTGTAATACCTCACGCATGCTCCGCCAATGAGACTCCAGATCCGGCGAATAAATCAAAATGTCATCCAAATACACAACCACATTTTTGCCGATCAAAGGTCTAAGGATGTCATTAATCAGATTCTGAAAAAATGCAGGAGCATTAGTAAGACCAAAAGGCATAACCAGATTCTCAAAATGACCCACAGGAGTGTTAAAAGCAGTCTTCCATTCGTCACCCTCCTTCATGCGCAACAGATTGTATGCCCCCTTAAGGTCAATTTTAGAGAACCACTTGGCCCCCATTAACTGGTTAAACAGATCAGGAATCAATGGCAGTGGGTAAGGATTGCGTACAGTAATTTTGTTAATCTCACGAAAATCCAGACAAGGACGTAAACCGCCGTCCTTTTTTTTTACAAAAAAAAATCCAACCGCCACAGGAGACTTAGAGGGCCTAATGTGACCGGCGGCCAAACTTGTCTGTATGTATTCCTCCAAAGCCTTCCTCTCAGGAATAGTAAGGTTAAATAAACGACTTTTAGGAAGAGTCGCTCCAGGGACAAATTCAATAGAACAATCATAGTCTCTATGGGGAGGCAAAACCTGCGATTCCTTCTCAGAAAAAACTCTCCAAAAATCCTGAATAGGAACAGGCAATTCTCCCCTATCCAAAGCTGCAATACGCCCGTTACAACACTTGTCATAACATTTATGGCTCCAGGATTTAATTTCACTGGTAGACCAATCCAGTACAGGATTGTGAAATTTTAACCAGGGCAATCCCAATATTACTGGAGAAGGCAAGTTATTCAACACTACCAAATCCAATTTCTCATGGTGAACACCATTAATAGTGAGAGGAAATTCACAGACCTTGAGAGTAATATTCTTCAAAGGGGAACCATCCACAGAAACCACAGCAATGGGGGATGATAAAGGTTCAGGTTTTAAATTGAGTCTTTCCACGAATCCCCCATCAATTACATTCAGAGTAGACCCGCAATCAACAAACACCCGAAATTCCATTAATTTTTTCTGAGCAATCGTGGAAGCAGCTAAAAATATACCCTTGGAATTTAAACAGGCAATACGGGCATGACTGACCATTTTTTTTTCTTTCTTCATACGAAGCTCACAGCCTTTAATCAAATGACCAGATTTTCCGCAATAGAAACACAAGCCTTCAGAAAATCGACGGTCTTTTTCTTGAGAGCGAGGTGCCACCGATCCAATCTCCATCGGTTCACCACTGTTAGTACACACATTCTCATAACCAGAAACTGACATAGCAGAGGATTTGCTCTCATTAACCCTTGCACGCAGTCTTCTATCCACCCGTATAGCTAATTGCATAGCCTGTTGCAAATCTTCAGGTGTAGGATAAGCAATTAGCAGGTCTTTAACCCTTTCACTGAGCCCAGCAAGAAATAGACTTTTCAGAGCAGAATCGTTCCACCCTGTTTGAGTAGACCAACGACGGAAATGAGTACAATATTTTTCCACATTACCTGATCCCTGTTTTAAACGTCTCAACTCAGTCTCAGCTGATGCGACACGGTCAGGATCATCATATAATAGTCCCAAAGCAGAAAAAAAAACTATCCACTGATCTGAAGCATGTATCACTAGGTTGCAAAGAAAAGGCCCACTCCTGAGGCTCTTTGCGCAAAAGTGACATTATGAACCCTACGCGCTGGGATTCATCCCCAGAGGACTTAGGTCTCAAACGAAAATACAATAAGCAAGCATTTTTGAATGAAAAAAATTCTCGGTGTTCACCAAAAAATAAATCCGGCAAACATACCTTAGGCTCCAAGAAATGTGCTCCAGGACAGTTACTCACGTGCTGACGGAGCTCGGCCACCTCCAGAGAGAGTCCCAGCAGGCGATGAACCAAATCCTGAACCGACACCATGATGGAACAGAAAAATCTTTCCTTAGAGAATTTGCTGGCTGGACTTACTGTTATGATCTGCTACCAGAGCTAAGGAAAGAGAGGAGATCTGTCCCTACGATAGAACTCTGCTTAATCCCTACGATGTAACAGGGGACCTGATCCTGCGATCAGACCTGCTAAAGTCCTAAGCTAGTCTGTACGGAGACCTATAGATGTGGGGAAGGAATCCCTACAAGTACTAAGGACTGGGAGGAATATGGGACACCTCCTAACAGAAATAGTAGCAGACAGACGAACAAACAAAATATATAGAACAAAGAGGTCAGTAGACCAAGCAAACTAACAGAGCAAGACACAGAGCACAGGCTAGCTAGAAAGTAGATATACAATGAAGTCCAGCAAAGCCAGAAGGGCAGAGCAGGATTAAATAGGCCAACAAGGTCATGTGACCAGCAAAGGAAAAAAAACCTAAGAGCAAGGTTCTAACAGTTGGTATATAAAATGAGAATGCTTGGTCTGGGGGATAATGTGTGCAAGTGGGTAAATAGCTGGCTGAGTGATAGAAAGTGTAGCGTCGGCGTCCCTGTCCTCTGCTAGGCAGTGACGCTGTTCCCCTCACCTCTCTGCTCCGAGCCCGGCGTCCTCCTCCCGCTCTGCTGGCAGCGCGCGCTCCTTCCCGGCCACTGTGCTTAGGGCGCGCGCGCGCTCCCTCCCTCTTAGAGGGGCCGCGCGCGCCGTCCTAAGGAGTCCCCGGCCAATGGCCGGAGGACTTCACCATATATAAGGCACCTCCTCCAAAATGGAGGTGCCCGAGCAATGTTGTTGCACTGTTCACTACTCTGCTTCAGCCCTCAGGTCCCGTTGCCAGTTACCTGCCTGATTCCTGCCAGAGTCCTGCCAGTTTGCTGTCTGTTTCCTGCCTGATATTCCTGCTACCTGCTTGCTAGCCTGTGGTCCGACGGTCTGCCTTCCTACTCCTGTCAGTCTGTCTAAGGACCAGCTTGGCCGCTCACCTGGGAGCGCACATCTGCTACCTGCCTGCTAGCCTTCCTGGAGGCTCCGCCGTCACGTGCTGTGACCACCTGCTATTCCAGAGACTCCTGCCCGCTCACCTGGGAGCACACATCTGCTACCTGCCTGCTAGCCTTCCTGGAGGCTCCGCCGTCACGTGCTGTGACCACCTGCTATTCCAGAGACTCCTGCCCGCTCACCTGGGAGCGCACATCCGCTACCTGCCTGCTTGCCTACCAGGAGGCTCCGCCGTCACGTGCTGTGACCACCTGCTATTCCAGAGACTCTCGCCTGCTCACCTGGGAGCTCACGTCTATCATCTGCCGCCACAGGTCGTACCAATCCTTTACCCAGAGACTGCCCCGGTCACTTGCCGTGACCTCCTGTCCGTTCATTCAGAGACTGTCCCAGTCACCTGCTGTGACTGCCTGCCCGTCTACCCTGGTCGCCACCCGCTCCCTTACAAGGACCGCCCCCTTGTATAGTAGCTCAGAGGTTCCGCCTCCCAGACCCGTTACAGAAAGCAGAGGGTGGTTATCAATGGAGTAAGCTCAGGGTTTGTCAGGGTTACTAGCGGGGTGCCTCAAGGGTCTGTCTTGGGCCCTATATTATTTAATATATTTATTAATGATCTAGTGGAAGGGTTGCATAGTAAAATAGCAATATTTGCAGATGATACTAAACTTTGTAAAGTAGTTAATACAGATGAGGATAGGGCACAGCTACAGGAGGATTTAGATAAATTGGGGAGTTGGGCCAAAAAATGGCAAATGGGGTTCAATGCCGATAAATGTAAGGTCATGCACATGGGAAAGAAAAACAGCAGTCACCCATACATATTAAATGGGAAACCGTTGGGGAAATCTGACATGGAGAAGGACCTGGGCGTCTTGGTTAACAGCAAATTAAATTGGAGTGCCCAGTGTCAGGCAGCAGCTGCAGAGGCAAATAGAGTCATGGCATGCATCAGAAGAGGAATAGGGGTATATGATGAGAACATTGTTCTTCCTCTGTATAAAGCGCTGGTAAGGCCGCACTTAGAATATTGTGCACAGTGCTGGGCTCCGGTGCTCAGGAAAGACATATTGGAGCTAGAGAGGGTACAAAGGAGGGCGACTAAGGTAATAAAGGGAATGGAGGGACTAGAATACCCAGAGAGGTTGTCAAAATTAGGCCTATTTACGTTGGAAAAGAGAAGGCTTAGGGGAGACCTCATAAACATGTATAAATACATCAGGGGGCAGTACAGAGATCTCTCCCATGACCTGTTTATACCAAGGATGGTGACAAAGACGAGGGGGCACACTATGCGTCTGGAGGAAAGGAGGTTCCTGCACCAGCATAGAAGGGGATTCTTTACGGTCAGAGCTGTGAGACTCTGGAACTCTCTGGGAGAGGAAGTAGTGATGTCCAACTCACTTAATGAGTTCAAGAGAGGCCTGGACGCCTTTCTTGAGAGCAATAAAATTACATCTTATGCTTAGTGATAGTTAACTAATCCAGATTGGAGTCGGGAAGTGAATTTTTCCTCAATGATGTAAATTGGCCTATACCGCATGGTTTTTTTTTGCCTTCCCCTTGATCAACGCTGCGGAATACCTGCAGTGCACAAGAAATAGGCTGAACTGGATGGACGCTTGTCTTTTTTCGGCCTTATAAACTATGTAACTATGTATCTTCAATGTAAAGAACAAGGAGTCCTGGAAATGATCTGGTCCCACCCAGTGCAGTAACTAGAGTCTGATAGGCCCCCACCTGCATGATGGTCAGATGTATGGGCCCTTGTAGCGTTCTGGATCCTATAAAGATACAGTATATGTGTTCTCTCCCTATGTAGTAATGTCCCCCATCCTGGCTCCTTCTTGTAATAATCTCCCACATGCTGGGCCTTATGTTATAACATTTTCCCCCACCCGTGCCCCTGTCTGGTAATGTCCCCATTCTGGCATCATTTCCTTCATTCTTGTTTAATGTCCCCATCCTGGTATAGTGTCCCCATTCTGATATAATGTCCCCATTTTGGTATAATGTCTCTAACCTGGTATAATATCCCCCATGCTGGTGTAATGCTCCCAATTCTGCTATAATGTCCCCAAAGCTGGTATAATGCCCCACATCCTGGTATAGTATCTCCAGTTCTGGCATAATGTCCCCCATGCTGCTATAATATCCCCCATACTGGTATAATATCATCATTGTGATATAATGTCCCCCATCCTGGTATAACATCATCATTATGATATAATGTCCACATTATGATATAGTGTCACCCATCCCGGGTATGGTGTACCCCATTCTGGTATAGTGTCCCTTATTCTGGTATAATGTCCCCAATTCTGGTATAATTTCCCTATTCTGATATAATGTCCCCATTCTGATTTAATGTCCCCCTTCCTGGTATATTGTCCCCATTCTGATATATTGTCCCCATTCTGATATAGTGTCATTCATCTTGGTAAAATGTCCCCATACTAGTATAGTGTCCCCATTCTGGTATATTGTCCCCATTCTGATATATTGTCCCCATTCTGATATAGTGTCCTTCATCTTGGTAAAATGTCCCCATACTAGTATAGTGTCCCCATTCTGGTATAATGTCCCCATCCTGGTATATGCCCCCCATCCTGGTTTAATAACCATCATACTGGTTTAATGTCCCTCGCCCTGGTTTAATGTCCCCCATCCTGGTACAATGCACTCCATTCTGTTACCATGTCTCACATTCTGGCATAATGACCTAATTCTGATATAATGTCCCCATTCTGGTATAATGTACTCATTCTGGCATAATGTCTCCCATCCTGGTATGGTATCTACTGAGCTGCCATCCTGGGGATAGGTTATAAATATCAGATTGGTGGGCTCCGACACGCGGCACTGGCTCTACCCATCAGTTGTTTTCAACGCTCAGATGTAAATAGTTTGAAGATCTGAACATCACTGCTCCATTCACTGTACTGTGGGTCCTGCAAGTCAGCTAATATTCATGTAATAGGAGCTGATCTGCAGCACCAGGTAGCAGCCACTACACAGTGACCAGAGCTGTGATGTTCAGCTCCTCAACAATGTTTATGACTCGCCCCCTGGGCCGTGTGGCACCCGGAACCGGGCTTTAGTGCGATGATGGGGGTAGTAGTGGCAACCCGATCCCGTGGCTCAGGGTGGTTAGACCAAATGCTGTGGCAGTCTATTTATAGATTTGAATGTCCGACTACGCCACCCGTGGATTGCGGTCAGGGATAACCGCCGCTGCGAGGCAGACTGCTGAGGCTGGTGTTGGTGTGCAGCAGAGGGATAGGACAACTCCCCACGGGAAGAGTATAGCCTCAGGGCAGTGTAAGAGGATGCTGGGGGTGATGGTGCAGGCGCAGCATAAATAACACAGAGTCCAATGATGCAGTCCAGGGTTTTACTCACAGTTGTTATCCATGCCATTTCTGTCAGCAGTGACTGCCCAAGCCGTGCTGCGTCTACCAGGTGAGGGGCTCGGTCAACCCCCAGACAATTCAGGAGTACGGCACAGGACCCCCTTCTGTCTTTTCTCTGGCCTCTCGTGCCCCACCAGTGACCAAACTTCTGTCCAGCTGCCGCGGATCTTTGCGGGCAAACGTTGGCCCCCGTTTTCCGCTATCCTATATGGCGCCTTCCTAGCAGGTTTGGTGGAGGGTCGCACCAATAGATGATCACGACCCCTGTCTGAGGGATAATTTACCTCCACCAACTTGGGAATCCGGTACCCTTCCACGACCTGACCCTTCACCCGATATAACGTGGGTTTGCAACGGTTGCTGTCCGTTCTGCTCTCTCTAAGGGTCCCTTCTGCCTCCTTGTTTCTGGAGCCTTTCTACTCCTCTGTCTCTCCTCTTTCCTTCCTTCTCCTTCTTCTCTTCTCCTCTCTGGCTCCGGCCTTCACCCCAGGCCTGCCTTCTGAGCAGAGCTCCTACAGAGCCTCTGCTCCCTGTCACCTCTCCACTGTACTGAACTGACCCGACTCCTCAACTAAGATGGCTCCCACCTTTTATCTGCCTCTGTGTATGAGCTCAGGTGACCAGCACCCAATGAGCTCCTTCCTATGCTCCAGAAACCGTCCCCTTCTGCTCCTACATCACTGGGTTCTCTCCCCCCTCCCCACTCCTGCCAGGGACATGGTCAGTTGTGCCTGCAATTATATGGGAGCACCGTCGAATTGTCCCCCGGAAATGGGGTGAGTGTGTGTATGCAGATACTGGGCCCTGGTCCATACTCCATCCTTACCTGGGAGTGGAATATCACACCTCTGGTTGAGGTGCAATACCCCTGTAGCAACCGAACCCTCGGGGCGCTACATTTACATCTGACCTCTGCCAGAGTTTCAAACAACTGAGTAGTGGAGGTGCCACATGCCGGACCCCCACAAATCAGATATTAATGAGCTAACCAGGGGATAGGCCATCAATATGTTTGTCCTGGAAATTCCCTTTAAGGCCCACCTGCACATACTATGTATATAATATATATATATATGGCAAAGAGTGGGAAGGGGTTAATCACAGGCTCATAAAACGGACAAACAACACAAATATTGGTTCTATCTTTTACACATTTGGGGTAGCCCTTAAGAGGGCCGTTGGGTCAAAGAGAGAGAGAGAGAAGAGAGAGGGGAGGGAGAGATACCAAGAGAGAGAAAAAAAGAGAGACCCATCAAGTGCAAGGCTAAGCCTGGCAGGCGGCAGCGGCTATTTATACCCACTGCTGATCTCTTATTGGTGGAAAATCTGGGCGTGGCTGCTCTCTGATTGGTGGAAAATCTGGGTGTGGCTGCTCTGTGATTGTTCAGCATTATGACCTCACAGTGGCGATGACTCATACCTCCTGGGTGGTTCTTCTGGGCGGTTCTGTTTTCTGACTGGTGGAAATTCTAATCAGCATTATGACCTCACAGTGGCCGTGACTCATGTTTCATGGACTGTTCTATCTGGGTGACCTGAAACATGCTGATCTCTGATTGGTGGAAATTCAAGTCATCTTCATGACATCACAATCAGCATGTTATTACTGCTGAGATGTTCAGTTTTTTCCTAAATTTCCTATGTTTTGTCCTAATTTATTAGCACATATATACCACTCATTCCTACAATAAAAGGATCAGGAAACCCCTCTGAAATCAATATCCTACAATTTACCCCAACAGCAAAATAACAACTATACACAAAATACCAAAAGATATATCAGATTATTAATGAGCAAATAAAAGACACAATAACATAAAAATAATTTTTAGAAAGGTGTAGAAAAAATGCTGTAAAGTAAGAATGCTTCAAAAATAGAAATGTTAATGATTTATTTAATCAATTAACAAAATACAAGTGAATGAACAAACGAAAAATCTAGATCCAATCAATATTTGGTGTGACCAACTGTTCACTTTAAAACAGCATCAATTATTCCAGGTACACCTGCGCAAAGTCAGGGATTTTGTAATAATACAGTCAGGTGTCTGGTCATACACCATGGTAAGACTGAGCAAGAATACACAAGGAAGTTATACTACATCAGCAAAGTCTCTAAGGCACAAATTTCAAAGCAGATTGAGGGTTCAAGATGTGTCATTCAAGCACTTATGAAGAAGCACAAGAAAATGTGCAACGTTGAGGTTAGTAGATGCAGTGGTCGGCCAAGGAAACTTAGTGCAGCAGATGTATGACACATTATGGTTACTTTCCTTCAAAAGCGGAAGATGTCCAGCAGTGCCATCAGCTCAGAACTGGCAGCAACCTGTGGGACTCAGCTTCACTCATCTACTGTTCAGAGAAGACTGGCCAGAAGTGGTCTTCATAGCAGAATTGTGGCGAAAAAGCCATATCTTCCACATCAAAACAAGGCCAAGTGACTCAACTATGCATTAAAACAGAGGAACCAGGGTGTAGAAAATTGGCAGGATGTGCTCTGGACGGTTGAGTCAAAATATGAAAAATGTTGTTATTACAGAAGAGATTTTGTTCACTGAAGGGCTGGAGAGCAGTACAATAATGAGTGTCTGTGGGCAATAGTGATGCATAAGCACGGTGGAGGGTCCTGTAAGATTGGGGCTGCATTTCAGCAAATGGAGATGGAAATTGGGTCAGAATTATTGGTTCCCTCAATGCTGAGATATAGAGGCAGATACTTATCCATCATGCAATATCATGAAGGAGGTGTCTGATTGGATCCAAATGTTTTCTTCAGCAGAACAACAACCCCAAACGTACAGCCAATGTCATTAAGAATTATCTTCAATGTAAAGAACAAGGAGTCCTGGAAATGATCTGGTCCCACCCAGTGGAGTAACTAGAGTCTGATAGGCCCCCACCTGCATGTTGGTCAGATGTACAGTACAGACCAAAAGTTTGGACACACCTTCTCATTTAAAGATTTTTCTGTATTTTCATGACTATGAAACTTGTACATTCTCACTGAAGGCATCAAAACTATGAATTAACACATGTGGAATTATATACTTAACAAAAAAGTGTGAAACAACTGAAAATATGTCTTATATTCTAGGTTCTTCAATGTAGCCAACTTTTGCTTTGATGACTGCTTTGCACACTCTTGGCATTCTCTTGATGAGCTTCAAGAGGTAGTCACCGGAAATGGTTTTCACTTCACAGGTGTGCCCTGTCAGGTTTAATAAGTGGGATTTCTTGCCTTATAAATGGGGTTGGGACCATCAGTTGTGTTGTACAGAAGTCGGGCGGATACACAGCTGATAGTCCTACTGAATAGACTGTTAGAATTTGTATTATGGCAAGAAAAAAGCAGCTAAGTAAAGAAAAATGAGTGGCCATCATTACTTTAAGAAATGAAGGTCAGTCAGTCCGAAAAATTGGGCAAACTTTGAAAGTGTCCCCAAGTGCAGTTGCAAAAACCATCAAGCGCTAAAAAGAAACTGGCTCACATAAGGACCGCCCCTGGAAAGGAAGACCAAGAGTCACCTCTGCTTCTGAGGATAAGTTTATCCGAGTCACCAGCCTCAGAAATCGCAGGTTAACAGCAGCTCAGATTAGAGACCAGGTCAATGCCACACAGAGTTCTAGCAGCAGACACATCTCTACAACAACTGTTAAGAGAAGACTTTGTGCAGCAGGCCTTCATGGTAAAATAGCTGCTGGGAAACCACTGCTAAGGACAGGCAACAAGCAGAAGAGACTTATTTGGGCTAAAGAACACAAGAAATGGACATTAGACCAGTGGAAATCTGTGCTTTGGTCTGATGAGTCCAAATTTGAGATCGTTGGTTCCAACCAAGCAGTCATCAAAGCAAAAGTTGGCTACTTTGAAGAACCTAGAATATAAGACATATTTTCAGTGGTTTCACACTTTTTTGTTAAGTATATAATTCCACATGTGTTAATTCATAGTTTTGATGCCTTCAGTGTGAATGTACAATTTTCATAGTCCTGAAAATACAGAAAAATCTTTAAATGAGAAGTTGTGTCCAAACTTTTGGTCTGTACTGTATATGCAAGCTTTCAGAGCACAGAGGCTCCTTCTTCAGGCAATATTACAAATGAATTGATAACATTTGTAATCCTGCCTGAAGAAGGAGCCTGTGTGCTCTGTAAGTTTGCATATATATATATATATTTTCTGGTTAGCCAATAGAGGTATCACTCCAAGAATACTTTTGCCATTTTTGGGCATAAAAGTATTTACATCAATTTGTACTGTACATCACAATTAGGGGATAATAATTGCGTATGGACATAATGGCCAACGATAGATAAGTTCCTGTCAGGGTGAGGGGCAGCATCCTATCACAACATATAGTTGCCCTGAGACATCTGAATGCATCGGCTTTCCTTTATGCCATTCATCAAACATGTCGTATATTTTGTGTATAGCGAGTCACAAGCCTCGCACTGCTCTGCGTCTTATCATTTGGTTCTATGAGCTGCAGTAAAACGTGACGTATATTCCAGGTGCTGACGATAACAATGCCGGTGCAGCCAGCATAGGGGTGGGCTCAGAAGATCAGCTTTGGAAAATGTTCCTCTTTACTCTGTCGCCTCATTGGGGGACACAGGACCATGGGTGTTATGCTGCTGTCCACTAGGAGGCGACACTAGGTTTATTCTGAAAAAGATTAACGGTGGCTCCTCCTCTGCAGTATACACCCCTGGACAGCATCAGTCATCTTCAGTTTTTGCTTAGTGTCGCAAGGAGGCACACCTAAAGATTTTTACTCCATTTTTTTCCGATTTTTTTTCTTTTTTCAACGGAATTACAGATGGAGATAAGTGGGTCTCCGGAGAGACTCCCGGCATGGCTCCTTCCTCTGCCCCCTTCTAGGGGTGCACAGTTGAAGTCGAGACGTCTCCCTACCATGTCGCTCCTTCCCAATCCCTCAGGTGTTGGTTCGAAGTCGAGAACCCCCTGCTTCCCCAGTTCCCTTTGGTCTCTGGGTTGAGGTCGAGGCGAGAATTACAGCCCCCTGACGGTGACGACAGCCCCCTGACGGTGACGGCAGCACCCTCCCTAATCCCCCTCTGGGGTTATTAGGTTGAGACACCGCAGGTAGGGTCTGTGCAGACAGCAATATACAGCTCCCAGTAGCTGATGCTCTGCACCAACTTCCAGGAATCACAGCTCTGCTGCAGACTCCTGCTGGGGCCGGGGGACAGTGCAGGCAGATAGGCATCAGAGACAAAGGCTACTCTTAGCTCTGTCTCTCTGCTGGCACCAGCACTCTGGTGCCTCAGGGGGACCCTTTAAGGGCCCCCCTTAAGCTAATACCCCCACCGCCTTCACTGCCATTAAAACCGGGGGGGTCCGGTTCAGATCCGGCACCCCCCCAGACTACTGCGCCGGCCTGGAGCCCTTTTGGGCATAGATTATAAATTTAGACCGCGGCTCTGGCCTAGCCGAAGCTGCCGCCCCCCGGGCCGGAGGACCAATATGACACTACACAGTGTCATAGAAGGGGCGGAGATGAACTGAAAGGGCGTGCTTTCCAGCATACTGCCGCCCCTTTCAGCGCTCCACCCACCTTCTTCTCCGCACTCCGGCGGCCATTATCTACTGAAGGAGCGTTAACCCTTCAGTTACCGGTCGGCAGCTAGTCTCTGGGGGGCACAGGATCGCGGATGTAAGCGGCGCTGGACTTCAAGAGGCACACTGGTGGGGTAAGATCACAGCTGGAGTCTCTCACTCGGCTGTGAATTCTATAAGCTTCTCTGCATTGCTGGCCCCCTCTGCATAGCCACCCCTGTATACTATACCGGGCTCAAAGTCCAAGAGAACCAGGCAGGATTGCTATTATGCACTCTGTACAGCCTGCAGTAATACTCTCCCTAGTGGCAGCACGTATCCACATTGCCAGGACTGCAGGCAGACTGCTGCGCCAGAGCCCCATGAAGCACTTGCCAATACTTCGGTGCCTAATACCACACCGGAATGGGTCACTCAGATGTCGCAATCTTTGATGCAGTCTATAGATAACCTCACATCCACATTGCTTCAGGCTTTGCAGACTCATGCCTCGGCTATGAACATTACTCAGCAAAGGGAGAGTTCCAATCGGGGACATGATGGCACGGTCACATCCACGTCTAGATCAGGACACAAGCGAACTCACAGGTTACGTTTATTTGCGTCATCCCATACCCACACGGTCGTCCCCTTCCAGTGAGAGACACCGTACTCCCAGCTCATCTAGACTGTCCCCTGACAGGGACAGGCAACGTAGCTCCAAACAGCCATCCCTGACCAGAGAAGGCCTCTGCTCCGGTTCTCCCAGCAGGAGACGCCTTAGTGATACTCAGGATTCGGAAGATATCTGTGATTCCGACTCAGACAAGGAAACGAAGGGTCCCTAATTCCTATTCCCCCTGGCAATACAGTGCTAGTTGATGATTTAATCTCATCCATCCATCGGGTGCTGGACATCTCCGATCCACCCCTGGAGACACCAGGACATAAGATTTCCTTTGAAGGAGTCCTGAAACCACCTAAGGTCTTCTTTGACCACCCAGAGTTTAATGCGATCTTTAAAAAGCAGTTCTCACAACCTGAGAAAAAGTTTACTAATCGCAAATATCTGGAGGCGCGGTACCCCTTTCCACAGGAGGTCACCAAACAGTGGACAGCTCCACCTGAAGTGGATCCCCCAGTCTCCAGACTAGCAGCACAGACACTCCTTTCACTGCCAGATAGCTCAACCCTCAGGGACACAGCCGACCGGCAGGTGGAACGCATGGCTCGTTCAATTTTCGAGGCCGCAGGGGCCTCCCTGGCTCCCGCGTTCGCCTCAGTTTGGGCTGCCAAGGCAATCTTGGCCTGGGCCTCCAAAATGTACAAACTGGCCTACAAGCATCTACCCCTGAACTGTCGGACCAAGCGGCTCAAATAGCAGTTGTGGAAGATTGCATGCTCCATGCAGCTCTGGATTCTGCAAGGGGTGCAGCCAGGATAGCATCAAACGCCATCACGATTCGGCGTATCCTCTGGCTGCAGGAATGGAAAGCTGATGCAGCTTCAAAGAAGTCCCTCACACACCTCCCATACCTCAGTGGTCGGCTTTTCGGTGAACAGTTGAACACAATGATATCCAACGCCACCGGGGGTAAGAGTACCTCTCTCCCGGAACTAAAGCCCAAACATACACTTACAAAAAGCGCAATCAAGCACGATACCGATCCTTTCGGAACTCTTCCAGCTGGTCCGTCTTGCGACCAGCACAGAATAACAACCGTGCTCCACACAGGGACAACTCGAGGTCGACGCAAAAGTGGGACAAGACCTGGCAATCAAGGGCAAGCCAGTCAAAATTTAAAGGAGGAAAATCTCTTATTTCCTCCTCATCATGACTCACGAACTCCAGAAGACACCCCACCTGTAGGCGGCCGTCTTTTGCTCTTTCACCAAGTCTGGCTGCCTATTACAGAGTACAGGTGGGTCAAGGAACTAGTGTCTTCAGGATACAAAATAGAGTTCACTTCCAACCCGCCAAACAGATTCTTTCTGTCTGTTCCCCCAAAACCCCCAGCCAAGGCTCGTGCCTTCCACCATGCGGTTTCCTCGCTTCTTCAAGCAGGTGTCATAGTATCGGTCCCCACGGCCGAACGCTTCCAAGGGTTCTACTCAAATTTATTCGTAATCCCCAAAAAAGGAGGCAGCGTACGGCCCATATTGGACCTAAAACAGCTCATCAAATATGTACGGGTACGTCATTTTCGCATGGAGTCCCTTCGGTCCATCATTGCGTCCATGGAGAAGGGAGAATTTCTCGCCTCCATAGACATTCAAGATGCATACCTACATATACCAATTACGCCCGCTCATCAGAGATTTCTGAGGTTCGCAATCAAACAGGAACACTAGCAGTTCGTGGCTCTCCAGTTCGGACTCGCCACGGCTCCCAGAGTGTTTACCAAGGTCATGGCAGTCACCATGGACATCCTGCACTCCAGAGGCATAATAGTCGTTCCATCTCTGGACGATCTCCTCATCAAGGCTCCCACCTTCAAGGACTGCGAAATCAGCGTCTCAATCACAATCGACATTCTGAGTCGTTTGGGCTGGTTAGTCAACTTAAAAAAGTCATCACCAACCCCGAGTCAGTCTCTGACCTTCTTGGGAATGTTATTCAACACCCTCAAGGGTCTGGTACCCCTACCCAAGGAAAAAGCACTGCCTCTCCGTATAGGAGTCCGCACCCTACTTCGCAAACCCCCTTGGTCTCTCCGGTTTGCCATGAGAGTCCTTGGCAGGATGGTGGCGGCAATAGAAGCGGTCCCATTGCCCAGCTTCACCTCAGGCCTCTCCAACTAGCTATCCTCAAGTCATGGGACAGGAATCCTTTTTCTCTCGACAGGGAGTTTCAGTTGACATCGTCAACCAGGAGATCCCTGCACTGGTGGCTCAAGCCAACCTCACTAACAAAAGGAAAATCCTTTCTCACGGGTCAATGGAAAGTTCTGACCACCGACGTGAGCCTGACGGGTTGGGGTACGGTACACCTACACCACAGAGCACAGGGCAAGTGGTCCCCAACAGAAGCGACCATGCCCATCAACATCTTGGAAATTCGTGCCATTCTCCTGGAGTTGAGAGCCTTCTATCATTTATTGGCAGCCTCTCACATCAGAGTACTGTCGGACAATGCCATAGCTGTGGCATATGTAAATCACCAAGGGGGGACCCGCAGTGCCCAGGCGATGCGAGAAGTGACACACATTCTCCACTGGGCGGAAGACACAGGTTCTGGTCTCTCTGCGGTCCACATTCCGGGTGTGGACAACTGGGAAGCAGACTTCCTCAGCCGGCAAGGAATGGACTCGGGAGAGTGGTCTCTCCATCCAGAAGTTTTTCACCAGATCTGCCATCGCTGGGGGACTCCGGACGTGGACCTAATGGCATCCCACTTCAATGCCAAAGTCTCCAACTTCATGACCAGAACACACGACCCGCGGTCGCTGGGAGCGGACGCCCTGGTTCAGGACTGGATTCAGTTCCAGCTCCTGTACATCTTTCCACCTCTTCCCCTGATATCCAGAATGGTGAGGAAGATCAAGCAAGAAGGAGTTCCAACCATTCTCATCGCACCAGACTGGCCCAGACGTACATGGTGCGCTGACATCGTGCAGCTTACAGCAGACGTCCCCTGGTGTCTCCCCAACTGCCCGGATCTTCTGTCACAAGGCCCGTTCTACCACCAGAACTCAGGGGCCCTCAATTTGACGGCATGGCCATTGAGACCTGGGTTTTAACCCAGTCAGGGTTCTCGCCTGACGTCATCAAAACCATGATCAGAGCACGAAAGCCAAACTCTGCAAAGATTTATTACCGTACCTAGAAAGCTTTCTTTACCTGGTGCGATTCTCGTGACCAGACCCCATTCCCTTATTCCCTCCCCAGGGTACTTGGGCTTCTCCAATCGGGTCTGGAGGCCAAACTGTCTCTGGGCTCTCTTAAGAGCCAGGTGTCAGCTCTCTCTGTGCTCTTTCAGACGCGCATTGCTAACAAGCCGCAAGTAAATACATTTCTTCAGGGGGTTTCCCGATTGGTTCCTCCCTACAGACGGCCACTAGAAACTTTGGATCTCAACCTGGTGCTGACAGCATTGCAGGAAACACCTTTTGAACCCCTTAGGGAAGTCTCACTCCGCCTTCTATCCCAGAAAGTGGTTTTCCTAGTGGCAATCACCTCGCTACGTAGGGTGTCTGAACTCGCAGCACTCTCCTGCAGACAACCCTTCCTGGCTTTTTACCAGGACAAGGTAGTTCTCCATACGGTTCCATCCTTCCTTCCGAAGGTTGTGTCCAACTTCCACCTCAATGAGTAAATTTCACTGCCATCCCTCTGTCTGGCCCCGGTTCATAGAGTGGAAAAGGCTCTGCATACACTTGACCTTGTCAGGGCATTACGTATCTATGTGTCTAGGACTGCTCTGATTCTCTTTTCCTTCTTCTGGAAGGCGGCCGCAAGGGTCTACCAGCTTCCAAAGCTACCCTTGCCAGGTGGATCAAATCCACCATACAAGAGGCGTACCGCCTCAAAAATTCTCCTCTTCCAGCAGGTATTACGGCACACTCTACTCGTGCGGTAGGGGCCTCCTGGGCCATTCGGCACCAGGCTTCGGCGCAACAAGTGTGTAAGGCAGCCACCTGGACTAGTCTACACACGTTTACCAAGCACTACAGGGTTCATACCCAATCCTCGACAGACGCGAGCCTGGGTAGACCTATCCTGCAGGCGGCAGTGCCCCAATTATAGGGGCCTGTCTACACAATATTCGTCCATTGCTTCCCACCCAGGGACTGCTTTGGGACGTCCCATGGTCCTGTGTCCCCCAATGAGGCGACAGAGTAAAGGAGATTTTTGTGTACTCACCGTAAAATCTCTTTCTCTTAGCCTCTAATTGGGGAACACAGCTCCGACCCTGTTGCCTGTCTCGGGCCGTTGTTACGTTGAGTTCTCATATTGGTGTTTTTCTTGAGCTCGTTCATAGTTGCCTTCTTATAGGCATGGTTATGTTATCCATGTTACGTTCCTCCTACTGCTTTTGCACAAAACTGAAGATGGCTGACGCCGTCCAGGGGTGTATACTGCAAAGGAAGAGCCACCATTAATCTTTTTCAGATTAAGCATAGTGTCGCCTCCTAGTGGACAGCAGCATAACACCCATGGTCCTGTGTCCCCCAATTAGAGGCTAAGAGAAAGAGATTTTACGGTGAGTACACAAAAATCTCCTTATATAGATCCAGTGGATCCTACTTACATTCGCTGCTGTTTACATTGTATGGTTACAAGTCTATTTACACTTCAATATGACTCCAGAATAAATTTTTGTCTTTCTTATACTTGCCATATATTTTTCCCAAGGAGGGGGTTTAGGTATTGTGCTTTTTTTTTTTCTTTTTTATTTCTACTGTAATATTTCATAATATCTGTGAATAAGTCTTGAAAATAATTTGCATTGAAAAGGTTGAGATCCTCTGAATCTACAGGGATTTTTAGGAATTAAAAATCTACAGCAGTAAATCTGCAGCAGAATTTACATTTTGCACCATGTCTGGATTTAGTAGCAGCTGCCCCTTTAAATGGAATATGTCAGCAGGTTTTTGCTATCCCATTTGAGAGCAGCATAATCCGAGGCCCTGATTCCAACGATGTATCACTTACTGGGCTGCTTGGTGTTATTTTGATAAAATTGCAGGGTTTTTTTCTCATGCAGATCTCTGAATGCTGAGCTCTGTATAATAACCCCACCCACACCACTGATTGGCCGCTTTCTGTGTACACTGTATATAAACTGCCAATCAGTGGTGGGGGGCGTGGTTGGACTACCTGGCTGCAGGTTTACTAGTCCTCTAGTGATAATCTTCTGCTAATAAAAGTGTGATTTTTATCAAAACTACAACAAGCAGCCCTGTAAGTGAGACGTCCCTAGAATCAGGGTCTTTGTCTCTACATCATGCTGCTCTCAACAACAACCAATATATAGTACATCCGACAAGGGGTCAATGTGTTAAAAAAGACCTTTATTATAATAATTTGGGTACATGGCGGCAAAGAAAAGAGCACACACACATATATATAGTAATACCATATAATAGTGAGGAGGTGTAATGTAAATATTTGAATTGCAGAGACACCAGGGCTAAATAGTAGTAGCTCCAATTGTGCTAATGCATACTGATAGTACTGATAGTATATCCTAGGTCACATAGTAAAAGGATATAATCCCAAATAATAAAAGCCAATATAGGCATTCCCAAGATAATGACCTTTTGGTATATACATATCAAGGGATGTATTATATCCAAGTAGGTTAATTCCTAAGTAACAATAATGTTGCATTGGATTCATTCATACCTGGTATATATTGTCTGCACGTCTTGCAATAGCTCTGGGCTCGGTGGTCCTACTCCTAGTGTGGCGCTCACCCCATCATGCTGCTCTCAGAATAGCCAAGAAAAACCTGCTGACAGATTCCCTTTACAAATAGCTGAAATGGCTCCTAGATACCAGAGAAGGAAAACTTTATTAAAACGGTTTTGTTTCCTAAATAGAAAAGCAAATTAAACACCACTGGATAATGTGGTGTGTGAAACCGTCCATTGGATTGCTGTTTCGGGTGGGCTCAGGAGCAGAGCCCCCATCCTACACAGCTGACATCTTGCTGTAACAGCAGCGGCCAGAGTGAAGCGTCAATCACTGCTGTTTAACCATTTATATGCCGTCAATCACTGATGGCAAGTTAAATAGCGCAATCACCGGTACGCTATGCAATGTTACTAGAATTTTTTTTTTACTTTTCGATTTCCTTGAATTACTTGTTGTGATTTGCGGATCCATTGACTGGCCACGTGGAAGGGCTGCAGCCGATCATTCATGTCCGTAGCAGATACACATTTACATGTGTAAATAGGCCCTTATGGAAATCAATCAATAGAACGTATACCTGGATATCCAGGTTTATCCTTTGCATACATTTAAAGAGGTATAAGTCATGGCATATTACTAGGATGTCATTCTTGGGGGTCTGACAGCCTAATTTAGAAAGAAGTGGATGCATTATTTTTTTCACGCTCCCAATTTAACAATTTGTGTACAGTTGGATCTATTGTTTTTTTTATTTTTTTGCACTATGGGTGGGTGGTTGGGAGCACAGCTGTGCAGGAAAAAAAAAGCTTACAGGTTCTCAATTCCTTCATTCTTGGGATCGGTGGCGGAACCACAGGTCGGACCATCGCCAATCAAGATATTACATCCCTTCACACTCATCATTGCTCCCAATTAACAATTTGAGTACGTGCATTTTTTTAGGGTATTTTTTTAGGGTATTTTTGCGCAATGGGTGGGAGCACAACTGTGCAGGAAAAAAAGCTAATAGGTTCCCCATTTCTTCATTCTCAGAATCAGTGGATGGAACATCGCCAATCACAATATTATATCCTTCACACTAATCGTTGCTCCCAATTATCAATTTGAGTACGGTTATACCTATTGTTTTTTTAGGTTGTTTTTTTGCACTGTGGGTGGTTGGGAGCACAGCTGTGCAGGAAAAAAAAAGCTGATAGGTTCCCCATTCCTTCATTCTCAGGATCAGTGGTGGAACCAGAGGGTGGATCATCTCCAATCAAAATATTATATTATTCACACTAATCATTACTCCTAGTTAACAATTTGAGTACCCATTGTGTTTTTTTAGGGTTTTTTTTTTTTTTTGCACTATGGGTGCAAGTTATAGTAATATGTGTCACCGTAAAAAAAAAAACTAATAGTGTCTCCTGATTGTTCAGACACAAATATATATGTTGAAAATAGTCTGGTATACACCAGTAAATTATAACTGTGGTTTTGCTGTTCCACGGTAAAAAATCTCTATTATCCTGCTTTTGGCATTTTTTGCCGCAAAGAAAAACAGTAGTAGTGTCTCCTGATTGTTCAGACAAATATATCTGTTGAAAATAGTCTGGTGTGGGCCCAAGAAATACAAGTGTGGTTTTGCAGTTCCACGAGTCAAATCTTTGTATTATCCACTTTTGGGCCATTTTTGCCTAAAAATAAACAGTTTGAGTGTGTCGCTCATTGTTCAGCCGCAAATATATCTATTTAAAATTTTCTGGTATACCCCAGTAAACAATAACTGTGGTTTTGCCATTCCACGGTAAAAAATCTCTATTATTCACCTTTTGATATTTTTTCCGTAAAGAAAAACAGTAAAAGTTTCTCCCTGATTGTTCAGATTGTTTAAAAGAGTCGGGTGTAGGCCAGAGAAATAGAACTGTGGTTTTCCTCTTCCACGGTTCTAATCTACTTTATTACCCTTTTTCCATTGATAGTGCGAGTGTAAGCTATTTTACTTACTTTACAATGGGCAAGGCGCGTGGCAAGGGACATGGAAGTGGACGTTCTGGTGATGGTGCATGCAGAGGACGGGGCCGTGGCCAAGGTGAAAATGTGCCACAACCAACAGCCATATCTTCTCGCTCCCACTTCTTAACCGAATTACTAGGGAAGCACAGAACAACACCAGTATTGCGAACTGATCAGTGTGAACAGGTTATTAATTGGATAGCAGATAATACTTCCAGTTACCTGGGCACCACCACTTCCGGTCTGTCTTCCACACGGTCAACTCTTAGTAGCCGTGAGTCTCGACCGCATACTCCTCCTCACCCTGATGCTCCTCCCTCCCACCATGCCGAGTGTCGTCAGACAGCAACTGATCCCACACTTGGACTCTCTGAAGAGCTGTTCACTGGTCCATTTCCAGATTTGTGCCCCTCGCCTGCTCCGCTTGAAGAGGTGGAAGAGGAGATCCCATGTAGAGATGCCCAAATATTTGAACAGCCACGGCCACAGGAAGTCAACGCTGGCAATTTGTCACAAGAGGTGGACGATGACGAGACACAGTTGCCAGGAAGTGAGGAGGAGGATTGTGGTGCGCAAGTGGAAGAGGAGGAGGTGGTGGATGATCTAGTAACTGACCCAACGTGGCAGGAGGACATGCAGAGCGAGGCCAGCAGCACACAGGCAGGAAGAAGCAGTGTGGTGGCCGCACACATGGGTATACGCTTCCTCATTTCGGCTGTTTTATGTTCTTCTCCTTATCCTCAGCCTCCACCACCACTATACCACCAGGGTGACCGTGGTCCGTGTTGCCATTATTGAAAGTTCCTCCGTCCTTATTTTTGTCAGCTTTTGCTTGGAAGGCATAAGCAAAGACTGTGGGAGACCCACTCCCCAATAATGGGAATAATATTTTTAAAATGCTGTACTGTATGGCTCTTGTAAGGGGCATTAAAAGCGTCTTGTTAAGCTACTGCGACCTCCACCACTTTTCCGAGGGGCATTCAAACCGTCTTGTTAAGCTACTGCGATCTCCACCACTTTTCCGAGGGGCATTAAAACCGTCTTGTTAAGCTACTGGGACCTCCACGTCTCTTCCAAGGGCATTCAAACCGTCATGTTAAGCTACTGTGACCTCCACCACTTTTCCGAGGGCCATTAAAAGCATCTTGTTAAGCTACTGGGACCCCCACCACTTTTCCGAGGAGCATTAAAACCGTCTTGTTAATCTACTGGGACTTCCACGTGTCTTCCAAGGGGCATTCAAACAGTCTTGTTAAGCTACTGCGATCTCCACCACTTTTCCGAGGGGCATTAAAACCGTCTTGTTAAGCTACTGGGACCTCCACGTCTCTTCCAAGGGGCATTCAAACAGTCTTGTTAAGCTACTGGGACCTCCACCACTTTTCTGAGGGGCATTAAAAGTGTCTTATTAAGCTACTGGTACCTCCACCACTTTTCCGAGGGGCATTAAAAACGTCTTGTTAAGCTAGTGGGACCTCCACGTCTCTTCCAAGGGGCATTCAAACTGTCTTGTTAAGCTACTGCGACCTCCACCACTTTTTCGAGGGGCATTAAAAGCGTCTTATTAAGCTACTGGGACCTCCACCACTTTTCCGAGAAGCATTAAAACCGTCTTGTTAAGCTACTGGGACCTCCACGTCTCTTCCAAGGGGCATTCAAACCGCCTTCTTAAGCTACTGGGACCTCCACGTCTCTTCCAAGGGGCATTCAAACCGTCTTGTTAAGCTACTGGGACCTCCACGTCTCTTCCAAGGGGCATTCAAACCGTCTTGTTAAGCTACTGCGACCTCCACCACTTTTCCAAGGGGCATTAAAACCATCTTGTTAAGCTACTGGGACCTCCACGTCTCTTCCAAGGGGCATTCAAACCGTCTTGTTAAGCTACTGGGACCTCCACCACTTATCTGAGGGGCATTAAAAGCGTCTTGTTAAGCTGCTGTGACCTCCACCACTTTTTCGAGGGGCATTAAAACCGTCTTGTTAAGCTACTGGGACCTCCACGTCTCTTCCAAGGGGCATTCAAACTGTCTTGTTAAGCTACTGCGACCTCCACCACTTTTTCGAGGGGCATTAAAAGCGTCTTATTAAGCTATTGGGACCTCCACCACTTTTCTGAGGAGCATTAAAACCGTCTTGCTAAGCTACTGGGACCTCCACGTCTCTTTAAAGGGGCATTCAAACAGTCTAGTTAAGCTACTGGGACCTCCACGTCTCTTCCAAGGGGCATTCAAAGTGTCCTGTTAAGCTACTGGGACCTCCACCACTTTTCTGAGGGGCATTAAAAGCATCTTGTTGAGCTACTGGGACCTCCACCACTTTTCCGAGGAGCATTAAAACCATCTTGTTAAGCTACTGTGACCTCCACGTCTCTTCCAAGGGGCATTCTAACGGTCTTGTTAAGCTACTGCGACCTCCACCACTTTTGCAAGGGGCATTAAAACAGTCTTGGTAAGCTACTGCGACCTCCACCACTATTCAAAGGGGCATTAAAACCGTCTTGTTAAGCTACTGGGACCTCCACCACTTTTCCGAGGGGCATTAAAACAGTCTTGTTAAGCTACTGGGACCTCCACGTCTCTTCCAAGGGGCATTCAAACCGTCTTGTTAAGCTACTGGGACCTCCACTTCTCTTCTCAGGGGCATTAAAAGTGACTTGTTAAGCTACTGTGACCTCCACCACTTTTCCGAGGGGCATTAAAACCGTCTTGTTAAGCTACTGGGACCTCCACGTCTCTTCCAAGGGGCATTCAAACCGTCTTGTTAAGCTACTGGGACCTCCACGTCCCTACCAAGGGGCATTCAAACCGTCTTGTTAACCTACTGCGACCTCCACCACTTTTTCGAGGGGCAGTAAAAGCGTCTTATTAAGCTACTGGGACCTCCACCACTTTTCCGAGAAGCATTAAAACCGTCTTGTTAAGCTACTGGGACCTCCACGTCTCTTCAAAGGGGCATTCAAACTGTCTTGTTAAGCTACTGGGACCTCCACGTCTCTTCCAAGGGGCATTCAAACCAACTTGTTAAGCTACTGGGACCTCCATGTCTCTTCTGAGAGGCATTAAAAGCATTTTGTTAAGCTACTGTGACCTCCACAACTTTTTCGAGGGGCATTAAAACCGTCTTGTTAAGCTACTGGGACCTCCACGTCTCTTCCAAGGGGCATTCAAACTGTCTAGTTAAGCTACTGGGACCTCCACGTCTCTTCCAAGGGGCATTCAAAGCGTCCTGTTAAGCTACTGCGACCTCCACCACTTTTTCGAGGGGCATTAAAAGCGTCTTATTAAGCTATTGGGACCTCCACCACTTTTCTGAGGAGCATTAAAACCGTCTTGTTAAGCTACTGGGACCTCCACGTCTCTTCCAAGGGGCATTCAAACAGTCTAGTTAAGCTACTGGGACCTCCACGTCTCTTCCAAGGGGCATTCAAAGCGTCCTGTTAAGCTACTGGGACCTCCACCACTTTTCCGAGGGGCATTAAAAGCATTTTGTTAAGCTACTGGGACCTCCACCACTTTTCCGAGGAGCATTAAAACCATCTTGTTAAGCTACTGCGACCTTCACCACTTTTGCAAGGGGCATTAAAACCGACTTGTTACGCTACTGGGTCCTCCACGTCTCTTCCAAGGGGCATTCAAACCCTCTTCTTAAGCAACTGTGACCTCCACCACTATTCAAAGGGGCATTAAAACCGTCTTGTTAAGCTTATGTGACCTCCACCACTTTTCCGAGGGTCATTAAACAGTCTTGTTAAGCTACTGGGACCTCCACGTCTCTTCTGAGGGGCATTAAAAGCGTCTTGTTAAGCTTATGTGACCTCCACCACTTTTCCGAGGGTAATTAAACCGTCTAGTTAAGCTACTGGGACCTCCACGTCTCTTCCAAGGGGCATTCAAACAGTCTTGTTAAGCTACTGTGACCTCCACCACTATTCAAAGGGGCATTAAAACCGTCTTGTTAAGCTTATGTGACCTCCACCACTTTTCCGAGGGTCATTAAACAGTCTTGTTAAGCTACTTGGACCTCCACGTCTCTTCCAAGGGGCATTCAAACCGTCTTGTTAAGCTACTGCGACCTCCACCTCTATTCAAAGGGGCATTAAAACTGTCTTGTTAAGCTACTGGGACCTCCACGTCTCTTCCAAGGGGCATTCAAACCGTCTTGTTAAGCTACTGGGACCTCCACGTCTCTTCCAAGGGGCATTCAAACCGTCTTGTTAAGCTACTGCGACCTCCACCACTATTCAAAGGGGCATTAAAACTGTCTTGTTAAGCTACTGGGACCTGCACCACTTTTCCGAAGGGCATTAAAACAGTCTTGTTAAGCTACTGGGACTTCCACGTCTCTTCCAAGGGGCATTCAAACCGTCTTGTTAAGCTACTGAGACCTCCACTTCTCTTCTCAGGGGCATTAAAAGTGACTTGTTAAGCTACTGTGACCTCCACAAATTTTCCGAGGAGCATTAAAACCGTCTTGTTAAGCTACTGGGACCTCCACGTCTCTTCCAAGGGGCATTCAAACCGTCTTGTTAAGCTACTGGGACCTCCACGTCTCTACCAAGGGGCATTCAAACCGTCTTGTTAAGCTACTGCGACCTCCACCACTTTTTCGAGGGGCAGTAAAAGCGTCTTGTTAAGCTACTGGGACCTCCACGTCTCTTCCAAGGGGCATTCAAACCGTCTTGTTAAGCTACTGGGACCTCCACGTCTCTTCCAAGGGGCATTCAAACCAACTTGTTAAGCTACTGGGACCTCCATGTCTCTTCTGAGCGGCATTAAGAGCATCTTGTTAAGCTACTGTGACCTCCACAACTTTTCCGAGGGGCATTAAAACCATCTTGTTAAGCTACTGGTACCTCCACGCCTCTTCTAAGGGGCATTCAAACCGTCTTGTTAAGCTACTGGGACCTCCACGTCTCTTCCAAGGGGCATTCAAACCGTCTTGTTAAGCTACTGGGACCTCCACCACTTATCTGAGGGGCATTAAAGCGTCTTGTTAAGCTGCTGTGACCTCCACCACTTTTTCGAGGGGCATTAAAACCGTCTTGTTAAGCTACTGGTACCTCCACGTCTCTTCCGAGGGACATTCAAACCATCTTGTTAAGCTACTGGGACCTCCACGTCTCTTCCAAGGGGCATTCAAACCGTCTTGTTAAGCTACTGCGCCCTCCACGTCTCTACAAAGGGGCATTCAAACCGTCTTGTTAATCTACTGCGACCTCCACCACTTTTTCGAGGGGCAGTAAAAGCGTCTTATTAAGCTACTGGGACCTCCACCACTTTTTCGAGGGGCATTAAAACCGTCTTGTTAAGCTACTGGGACCTCCACGTCTCTTCCGTGGGGCATTCAAACCATCTTGTTAAACTACTGGGAACTCCACTTCTCTTCTCAGGGGCATTAAAAGCGACTTGTTAAGCTACTGTGACCTCCACCACTTTTCCGAGGGGCATTAAAACCGTCTTGTTAAGCTTCTGGGACCTCCACGTCTCTACCAAGGGGCATTCAAACCGTCTTGTTAAGCTACTGGGACCTCCACGTCTCTACCAAGGGGCATTCAAACCGTCTTGTTAAGCTACTGCGACCTCCACCACTTTTTCGAGGGGCAGTAAAAGCATCTTATTAAGCTACTGGGACCGCCACCACTTTTCCGAGAAGCATTAAAACCATCTTATTAAGCTACTGGGACCTCCACGTCTCTTCCAAGGGGCATTCAAACCGTCTTGTTAAGCTACTGGGACCTCCACGTCTCTTCCAAGGGGCATTCAAACCATCTTGTTAAGCTACTGGGACCTCCACGTCTCTTCTGATAGGCATTAAAAGCATCTTGTTAAGCTACTGTGACCTCCACAACTTTAACGAGGGGCATTAAAACCATCTTGTTAAGCTACTGGGACCTCCACGTCTCTTCCAAGGGGCATTCAAACCGTCTTGTTAAGCTACTGGGACCTCCACCACTTATCTGAGGGGCATTAAAAGCGTCTTGTTAAGCTGCTGTGACTTCCACCACTTTTTCGAGGGGCAATAAAACTGTCTTGTTAAGCTACTGGGACCTCCACGTCTCTTCCGAGGGGCATTCAAACCGTCTTGTTAAGCTACTGGGACCTCCACGTCTCTTCCAAGGGGCATTCAAACCGTCTTGTTAAGCTACTGCGACTTCCACGTCTCTACCAAGGGGCATTCAAACCGTCTTGTTAAGCTACTGCGACCTCCACCACTTTTTCGAGGGGCAGTAAAAGTGACTTATTAAGCTACTGTGATCTCCACCACTTTTCCGAGGGGCATTAAAACCGTCTTGTTATGCTACTGGGACCTCCACGTCTCTTCCAAGGGGCATTCAAACCGTCTTGTTAAGCTACTGGGACCTCCACGTCTCTACCAAGGGGCATTCAAACCGTCTTGTTAAGCTACTGCGACCTCCACCACTTTTTCGAGGGGCAGTAAAAGCGTCTTAATAAGCTACTGGGACCTCCACCACTTTTCCGAGAAGCATTAAAACCGTCTTGTTAAGCTACTGGGACCTCCATGTCTCTTCCAAGGGGCATTCAAACCATCTTGTTAAGCTACTGGGACCTCCACGTCTCTTCTGATAGGCATTAAAAGCATCTTGTTAACCTACTGTGACCTCCACAACTTTTCCGAGGGGCATTAAAACCATCTTGTTAAGCTACTGGGACCTCCACGTCTCTTCCAAGGGGCATTCAAACCATCTTGTTAAGCTACTGGGACCTCCACCACTAATCTGAGGGGCACTAAAAGCCTCTTGTTAAGCTGCTGTGACCTCCACCACTTTTTCGAGGGGCAATAAAACCGTCTTGTTAAGCTACTGGGACCTCCACGTCTCTTCCGAGGGGCATTCAAACCGTCTTGTTAAGCTACTGGGACCTCCACGTCTCTTCCAAGGGGCATTCAAACCGTCTTGTTAATCTACTGCAACCTCCACGTCACTACCAAGGGGCATTCAAACCGTCTTTTTAAGCTACTGCGACCTCCACCACTTTTTCGAGGGGCAGTAAAAGTGTCTTATTAAGCTACTGGGACCTCCACCACTTTTCCGAGAAGCATTAAAACCGTCTTGTTAAGCTACTGGGACCTCCACGTCTCTTCCAAGGGGCATTCAAACCATCTTGTTAAGCTACTGGGACCTCCACGTCTCTTCTGAGAGACATTAAAAGCATCTTGTTAAGCTACTGTGACCTCCACAACTTTTCCGAGGGGCATTAAAATCATCTTGTTAAGCTGGTGGGACCTCCACGTCTTTTCCAAGGGGCATTCAAACCGTCTTGTTAAGCTACTGGGACCTCCACCACTTATCTGAGGGGCATTAAAAGCGTCTTCTTAAGCGGCTGTGACCTCCACCACTTTTTCGAGGGGCATTCAAACCATCTTGTTAAGCTACTGGGACCTCCACGTCTCTTCCAAGGGGCATTCAAACCGTCTTGTTAAGCTGCTGCGACCTCCACCACTTTTCCAAGGGGCATTAAAACCGTCTTGTTAAGCTACTGGGACCTCCACCACTTTTCCGATGGGCATTAAAAGCATCTTGTTAAGCTACTGGGACCGCCACCACTTTTCTGAGGAGCATGAAAACCGTCTTGTTAAGCTACTGGGACCTCCACTTCTCTTCCAAGGGGCATTCAAACCGTCTTGTTAAGCTACTGGGACCTCCACCACTTTTCCGAGGGGCATTAAAACCATCTTGCTAAGATACTGGGACCTCCAGGTCTCTTCCGAGGGGCATTCAAACCGTCCTGTTAAGCTACTCGGACCTCCACGTCTCTTCCAAGGGGCATTCAAACCGTCTTGTTAAGCTACTGGGACCTCCACCACTTTTTCGAGGAGCATTAAAACCGTCTTGTTAAGCTACTGGGACCTCCTCGTCTCTTCCAAGGGGCATTCAAACCGTCTTTTTAAGCTACTGGGACCTCCACGTTTCTTCTGAGGGGCATTAATAGCGTCTTTTTAAGCTACTGTGACCTCCACCACTTTTCCGAGGGGCATTTAAACCGGCCAGTTAAGCTACTGGGACCTCCACGTCTCTTCCAAGGAGCATTCAAACAGTCTTGTTAAGCTACTGGGACCTCTACCACTTTTCTGAGGGGCATTAAAATCATCTTGTTAAGCTACTGGGACCTCTACCACTTTTCTGAGGAGCATTAAAACCGTCTTGTTAAGCTGCTGGGACCTCTACGTCTCTTCTGAGGGGCATTAATAGCGTCTTGTTAAGCTACTGCGACCTCCACGTCTCTTCCAATGGGCATTCAAATCGTCTTGTTAAGCTACTGTGACCTCCACGTCTCTTCCAAGGGGCATTCAAACCATCTTGTTAAGCTACTGCGACCTCCACCACTTTTCCAAGGGGCATTAAAACCATCTTGTTAAGCTACTAGGATCTCCACGTTTCTTCTGAGGGGCATTAAAAGCGTCTTCTTAAGCTACTGTGACCTCCACCACTTTTCCGAGGGGCATTAAAACCGTCTTGTTAAGCTACTGGGACCTCCACATCTCTTTTGAGGGGCATTAAAAGTGTCTTGTTAAACCACTCTGAACTCCACAACTCTTCCAAGGGGCATTGATATGTTGTTTTTAATTAACTCTAACCTCCACGACTCTTCGAACGGGCATTGCATTTCCTCTTAATTTTTGGCTGCTTTTTCTTGGAAGGCATAAGCAAATACTATGGGAGACCCACTCCCCAATAATGGGAATAATGTTTGTAATATGCTGTACTGCATGGCTCTTGTAAGGGGCACTGCAAGTTCCTCTGTCCTAATTTTTGGCAGCTTTTGCTTGGAAGGCATAAGCAAAGACTATGGGAGACCCACTCCCCAATAATGGGAATAATGTTTGTAATATGCTGTACTGCATGGCTCTTGTAAGGGGCATTGCAAGCTCCTTCGTCCTAATTTTTGGCAGCTTTTGCTTGGAAGGCATAAGCAAAGACTATGGGAGACACACTCCCCAATAATGGGAATAATGTTTGGAATATGCTGTACTGCATGGCTCTTGTAAGGGGCATTGCAAGTTTCTCCATCCTAATTTTTGGCAGCTTTTGCTTGGAAGGCATAAGCTATGACTATGGGATACACACTCCCCAATAATGGGAATAATGTTTGGAATATGCTGTACTGCATGGCTCTTGTAAGGGGCATTGCAAGTTTCTCCATCCTAATTTTTGGCAGCTTTTGCTTGGAAGGCATAAGCTATGACTATGGGATACACACTCCCCAATAATGGGAATAATGTTTGTACTATGCTGTACTGTATGGCTCTTGGAAGAGGCATTAAAATCCCCTTTTCCGAGGGGCATTCAAACCGTCTGGTTAAGCTACTGGGACCTCCACGTCTTTTCCGAGGGGCATTAAAACCATCTTGTTAAGCTACTGTGACCTCCACGTCTCTTCAAAGGGACATTAAAACAGTCTTCTTAAGCCACTCTGAACTCCACAGCTCTTCCTAGGGGCATTGAAATGTTGCTTTTAATTACCTCTAACCTCCACGACTCTTCCAACGGACATTGCATTTCCTCCTAATTTTAGTCAGCTTTTGCTTTTCAATGCAAAGGCGAAAACTAAGGGAGACCCACTCCCCAATAGTGGGTAGAAGGTTTTTAGTATGCTGTAATCCACGTCTGTTTCAAGGGGCATTGCAGTTCCTCATAATTTTTGGAAAGCCTTCCATTCACTGTTTAGGCCAACAGTGTACAGGAGACCCAGTTGATATAAATGGAAAAAACGGTTTAGTTAAGGCCCTCTGACCTCCATGTCATTTCCAAGGTACATTGGAGTGCCTCGAAATTTTTGGTAGGCATTGCACTCACTGTATGCCCTATAACTATGTAGCCAAACCGCTCCTTTTGTTACAGAAACATATCCTACAAGACATATGTGGTTGACTGGCCTGATATTGATGTGAATGGTCCCTGTTCCTCCTGCTCTTTCTCCCTTGCCACCACCTCATCCATCATTCATCACCTGAAGCTTTGTTTTAATGGGAGTCATAGAACTGGGATAGTAGCAGGAAAACATCCAGCAATCCTCGGAGGAGGTAGGATATGCGCCAAAACGCTGACCACCTCAGGCCTAGCCGCTACTACATACATACGCTTGCATTCCAAGAAAACAAAGCAGATGCTAACTTGTATCATCATCATCATGGTCCTTACCTTGGCACTCTCAACTCCCCTGATGGAGAAGCCAGGGCCCACCGGAGGAGTCTGGTTCTCTGGTGGGCTCGTCCAATGCTGCCCTAAAGCAGGCCAGGCTAAGAAAAGTGTGTGGGGGGATGTTCCAAGGAGAAATAGGGGCGGCTGGGGACCGTTTATGGACACCCGGCTGCCCCAGGGGGCTGGGGACCGTGTGTGAACACCCGGCCGCGGGGCGGCTGGGGACCGAGTATGGACACCCGGCCGCCCCCTGGCGGCTGGGGACCGAGTGTGGACAACTGGCAGCCGGGCGGCTGGGGACTGAGTATGGATTCCAGGCCGCCAATGCTGCCATGACTCGGTGGTCAGATTCCGCCTCCACGTGCCTTAAAAGGCCCAATTTCAAGTTCAAGCAAGCAAGCAGTATGGTAATGCAGCCTGGCGGTGGGTGGGTGGCAGGCTGCACACTTACGCTTGCATTCCAAGAAAACAAAGCAGATGCTAACTTGTATCATCATCATCATGGTCCTCACCTTGGCACTCTCAACTCCCCTGATGGAGAAGCCAGGGCCCACCGGAGGAGTCTGGTTCTCTGGTGGGCTCGTCCAATGCTGCCCTAAAGCAGGCCGGGCTAAGAAAAGTGTGTGAGGGGATGTTCCAAGGAGAAATAGGGGCGGCTGGGGACCGTTTATGGACACCCGGCTGCCCCCAGGCGGCGGGGACTGAGTATGGACACCCGGCCGCCCCCTGGCGGTTGGGGACCGAGTGTGGCACCCCGCCGCCGGGCGGCTGGGGACTGAGTATGGATACCAGGCCGCCAACGCTGCCATGACATGGTGGCCAGATTCCGCCTCCACATGCCTAAAAGGCCCAAGTTCAAGTGCAAGCAAGCAGTATGGTATTGCAGCCTGGGGGTGGGTGGGTGGTTGGCTGCATTTTTGCGCTTGCATTGCAAGGAATGGGGGGGGTACAATTGAACCCTGCCCTGGGACAAGAACTTGCACGGGGATAGTTGCAAGTCTGCATCTTCTGATGCGGCAAGGATGACTTCTGATGGGCACACTTTTAGGCAGTGACTGGGGAGTCAGAGATGCTTCCAGGGGTCTTTCCCATGCTGTCCCCATGTCTTTTCAGCACTGTATGCATGTGTTACACAGCACATGGCCAGATAAGGTTGTAAAATGTTAAAATGACATTTCCCGGTGAATGCATTTGTCACGGTTGAAAGAATACAAAAGTGCAAAAACGCATTAAAAATGCTACTTGTGAACATAGCCCAAGGTGTGGAGGAGTATTTTTTTTTTTGGTTATTTATTTTACCTTATACACAAGTCTTTACTCTGGAAAGGAACTTCCTTAACATATTTCACAGGAAAGCAGTTTCAGTTTAGTTTTTGAACGTTTTATTGTGAGCCCTTAAAAGTGGCTTAATACCTCTGACCACGTTGTTGACAGCAGTGACCTGGGGGGCAGAAATGCTTCCTGGGGCGATCCCCATGCTGTCCCCATGTCATTTGAGCACTGTCACTATCGTTTTGGGCACTTGTTAGGCTTTTAAAAGACAGCCGGGGATGCCGCCGCAAAAATGCTCGGGTCTCCCATAGACTAACATTGGGCTCGTGGCTCAGGTCGAGCAACCGAGTATCATGGCGAGCTCGGCCCGAGCTTTGAGCACCCGAGCATTTTAGTGCTCGCTCTTCACCACTAAATACCCTTCATTATTTATTATTTTTGCACTTTGCGATTTACCCATTTACTTCCAGTTACTTGGTTATTTTGCTTCCCTTTGGTTTTTCTTTGTCTAGTGGCCTTGTGTGAACATGCATTTACATTTTGCATGCAGTTTATGTTTCAGGTCAGACTTCTAGGTTTTTTCTTTGTAGTGTGCTTTAGTACATATTAGGGTGTGGCCACCCTTTGTCTGAGCTGAAATGTTTATTCTGCCTCAGGTCTATGCTTCTACTAGGGGGTCAGTCTCTCTGTCCTTATCCATATGTACGTCACTTGACAAATGGTAAGGTTTTAATATTAGAGTTAGGACTGTCCCATAAGGGTTGCCGTGATGTGGCGGGATAGTTTTTGCATTATTTTTATCAAAATTATGTTAACTAAATACCCTTCATTATTTATTATTTTTGCACTTTGCGATTTACCCATTCACTTCCGGTTACTTGGATATTTTGCTTGTCTTTGGTTTTTCTTTGTCTAGTGGCCTTGTGTGAACATGCATTAACATTTTGCATGCACATCAATTTATGTTTCAGTTCAGACTTCTAGGTTTTTTCTTTATATGCTATATATGCTGTATGTGCGGGAAGGGAGCTTGTCTGTACACTGCTTGCTATGTGTGGGGGAGGGAAGCTGTCGGACAAAGAGGGGTCCTGCAAACATCCAACTAATGGCCCCCCATATATATTACAGGAAGGTAGGTCAAACCCAAGGATTTTTGCTGGAGCAGCCGACCATGTGCTGTGTATGGGGCCATCTCCCCCACACATATAACCACATTCATGTATATGGGGGAGTCGGGATGTGTTGTGTGGACAAGCGTCCGGTCTAAAGCTAACTAGTGTATGGGCATCTGAGACTAAGGCAAGTTATCATCCAGAAAGTCTTTCTCCAGCCTGCTGAAAAAATGCCGGATAGAGAAAGGCTTTTATCACCTAAGCCAGATCTCACTGGAGGGGAAGCAAGAAGAAAAAAGGAGAAATGTAAAATAAGACACAAGTCCAGACAGTTGTCATCCAAAACTTTATCTGGTATCGACCAAGAAAATTACAATCAGTAAAAGTATAAACCACATTTAGGAAAAACACAGATGAGCTGCGGGACCATCGCTTCTTCTTCTGGGACTTTTTGGCGGACAGGTTGCTCTGCTGTCGGAGGCCTTTCTTGTTCTTGGACTTCTCCTTCATGTGGATTCTGAAGACTAGGAGGCTCCTGAGGGTCCATCTCTCCTGCCGGCAGCTCAGAGTGACTTGGAGATATGTTTCCTTCAGTCCAGGAAAGCAAGAGAGGAAAAAGATGAATGTGATGTAATAACAAGACAAAGCTAAAAAAAACATGTATAAAAAATCATGTAACTGCAAACTGCACAAAAATGACCCCAATAACGTAAGTGCTGTAGTATTAAAGAACCTGCAAAACGAGTGGTGTGAAAAGACCTGGGACTTGTCAGGAATATGTAATGTTTTGTCTAAAATGACAAAAGAAAACAAAAGATTCAAGGGATGAGCAGCATTTTATAACAGGTAAAAAATATACAAATTTGTGACAAGTGATCGGTATTAAGTATTGTGGATGATAACCAGACGTTTATTTCAAATGAAGAGTTTAATGAACGTCTTGTATTTGGCCAATTGGAACCTTCCCGGAAATGTCTGCGCCGGTGATAAAATCTACTTACTAATAGAGTTCCCGACTGGACACAAAGAACTGCAGCTCATGGAGGAATGAAGCTTCTTTCCTTCTCAGCCAAGAACTTCTTATATCAGTCCCGTACGGCCTCTATCATGTCCTGATATCTAGCAGAAAGAGAAAAAATCAATTATAAACTAAATAAAATTTATTAAAGAAAAAAAAACCTCCTGCAAACATGAAGCATTTGTAGCAAAGCACAGCCATTATTTACACAGCACAATTGTTTTACTTTATTCTATATTAGTGGCCGCTCTGTGCAAAAACTTGTGGGAAATTACTGCAGCACTAATATTGTCCGTCCAGAGAGCACCCAAGTATTCCCCAATTTCTGACTCCACCGCCCGATTGCCCCCACAAGCACAATGCTGCACCGCTGTCACCTGCCTGGTACAGGCTCCTTTATAGGGTCCTTTCAGCTGTTGTTCACCAAGATGTGAAGTAATCCGAGTACAGGGTTTCCCATGTCTGAGTGCAGGGGTGGAGAGCAGAGAGGATCAGACAGGGACAGGCCCATACACAGACTGCTGGTATATAGAGGACAAATCTCGCTGAACAGCAGCCACAAGAAGCTTCTGGATGGGGGCAGTGGGGGTAAGACAGCACTTCAGCAACGTGTTTGGGAGAGAAGGAAGAAAATAAGCAAATGAAGAATATTTATAAAGTTCACAAGTCTGCAATGTGAGGAGGATAATTACATGAAGAAAACCCTCTAGGTGCAGCGTCGGCAACCGGAAAACCGCCCCTAGGTCCACCTGTGTCATCAGCGCCCCCCTGCTGGACCCCTAATCAGTTGTACTGCAGACTCAGATGATTGTTAGTGACACTAGGTCAGCTCTTTCCCTATGGCGGCACTAGCTGACCATCCTGTGGATAGGACAGGTGCCGGATCATTCAGTCCTTTCCCTCTTCCCCAACGTGAAGCAAACATCCCTCTGACCAGACAAACATCCCCCTGACCAGGCAAACATCCCCCTGACCAGGCAAACATCCCCCTGACCAGGCAAACATCCCCCTGACCAGACAAACATCTCCCTGACCAGACAAACATCCCCCTGACCAGGCAAACATCCCCCTGACCAGACAAACATCTCCCTGACCAGACAAACATCCCCCTGACCAGGCAAACATCCCCCTGACCAGACAAACATCTCCCTGACCAGACAAACATCCCCCTGACCAGACAAACACCCCCCTGACCAGGCAAACATCCCCCTGACCAGGCAAACTTCCCTCTGACCAGGCAAACATCCCTCTGACCAGGCAAAAATACAACCCCTTATTTTCTTTCCCATTTTACTTCCTTTATTAATTTCTCCTCCAACATTACTGACAACTCCAAGTTCAATAGTTTGATAGTCTCATCTCCTGCCTTTGTATGTGGAGGAGACAATAAACAGCCGTATACATCCTAAACCTGTCACAATGACTTTCTCTGTAACTCCCTACTCTCAGCTGTCCCCCTGTAACAATCCACCTTTTTCTCTTTCTCGCTCATACATTTCAGACACTTTATTAACATGTTAATCATATTTCCAAACTTACTGCATTCCACTTCATCTGATCATACATCACCGTTTAAAAGAATCACAATCACTTACTTGTCTGCTGCTGTAATTCTTGGATTGTTTTCTTGCTGTTACTTGGTCTTATTTTGCTTTTTTGCGGTCCTTAAACCACCATCTGCCGCACAGTGTCCACATCTTGTTCCAGCGGGTCGCTCTTTTGATCCCTGCAACAACAGACACTATGCGAGTATGAGTTCACAAGTGACATTTCCAAGTCCCTTTACCATTGTGGTGCCAATGGAGTACCCCTTTTCTCATTATCATGCCTCCGAAGCACACCATTTCCCGCTAGCATGCCACCGTAGCATGCCTTTTCCCGTTAGTATGCCACCGGGCACACCTAATCCCGTTAGCATGCCATCGGAGCACACCTATTCCCGTTAGCATGCCACCGGAGCACACCTTTACCATTAGCATGTGACCGGAGCACACCTTTACCGTTAGCATGCCACTGGAGCACACCTTTACCATTAGCATGCCACCGGAGCACACCACTTTCCCGTTAGCATGCCACCGGAGCACGCCACTTTCCCGTTAGCATGCCACCGGAGCACATCATTTCCCGTTAGCATGCCACCGGAGCACGCCACTTTCCCGTTGGCTTGCCAGCGGAGCACGCCACTTTCCCGTTGGCTTGCCACCGCAGCACGCCATCTTCCCGTTGGCTTGCCACCGGAGCACGCCACTTTCCCGTTGGATTGCCACCGGAGCACGCCACTTTCCCGTTGGCTTGCCACCGGAGCACGCCACTTTCCCGTTGGCTTGCCACCGGAGCACGCCACTTTCCCGTTGGCTTGCCACCGGAGCACGTCACTTTCCCGTTGGCTTGCCACCGGAGCACGCCACAGTCCCGTTGGCTTGCCACCGGAGCACGCCACTTTCCCGTTGGCTTGCCACCGGAGCACGCCACTTTCCCGTTGGCTTGCCACCGGAGCACGCCACTTTCCCGTTGGCTTGCCACCGGAGCACGCCACTTCCCCGTTGGCTTGCCACCGGAGCACGCCACTTCCCCGTTGGCTTGCCACCGGAGCACGCCACTTTCCCGTTGGCTTGCCACCGGAGCACGCCACAGTCCCGTTGGTTTGCCACCGGAGCACGCCACTTTCCCGTTGGCTTGCCACCGGAGCACGCCACTTTCCCGTTGGCTTGCCACCGGAGCACGCCACTTTCCCGTTGGCTTGCCACCGGAGCACGCCACTTTCCCGTTGGCTTGCCACCGGAGCACGCCACTTTCCCGTTGGCTTGCCACCGGAGCACGCCACTTTCCCGTTGGCTTGCCACCGGAGCACGCCACTTTCCCGTTGGCTTGCCACCGGAGCACGCCACTTTCCCGTTGGCTTGCCACCGGAGCACGCCACTTCCCCGTTGGCTTGCCACCGGAGCACGCCACTTCCCGTTGGCTTGCCACCGGAGCACGCCACTTTCCCGTTGGCTTGCCACCGGAGCACGCCACTTTCCCGTTGGCTTGCCACCGGAGCACGCCACTTTCCCGTTGGCTTGCCACCGGAGCACGCCACTTTCCCGTTGGCTTGCCACCGGAGCACGCCACTTTCCCGTTGGCTTGCCACCGGAGCACGCCACTTTCCCGTTGGCTTGCCACCGGAGCACGCCACTTTCCCGTTGGCTTGCCACCGGAGCACGCCACTTTCCCGTTGGCTTGCCACCGGAGCACGCCACTTTCCCGTTGGCTTGCCACCGGAGCACGCCACTTCCCCGTTGGCTTGCCACCGCAGCACGCCACTTTCCCGTTGGCTTCCACCGCAGCACGCCACTTTCCCGTTGGCTTGCCACCGCAGTACGCCACTTTCCCGTTGCCTTGCCACCGGAGCACGCCACTTTCCCGTTGCCTTGCCACCGGAGCACGCCACTTTCCCGTTGCCTTGCCACCGGAGCACGCCACTTTCCCGTTGCCTTGCCACCGGAGCACGCCACTTTCCCGTTGGCTTGCCACCGGAGCACGCCACTTTCCCGTTGCCTTGCCACCGGAGCACGCCACTTTCCCGTTGGCTTGCCACCGGAGCACACCACTTTCCCGCTGGCTTGCCACTGGAGGACACCATCATCCATTTAATAAAATGGGCCACACTTAGCTTTTTCTTTTATATAATGGGCCCATATAGTTTTTCATTGAATATATTGGGCCCCACATAACCTTACATTTAATATATATAATCGTCTTATCATGTCTGTCTGTCTGTCCTTCTGTCCAGGAAGTCCTGCGTCGCTGATTGGTCCGACCGTGGTCAATCAGCGACGTGGGATTTCAGAAAAAGATGGCGGCCATTAGCGGCTCATCTGCCGCACGGAGGTCAGCGGCGATGCAGCCGGGAGATGACCGGCGCTAGCCGGTCAACTTCCGGCTCGCAGCAGAAGTACCCCGACCGGCGGCGCCGCTGACCTCCATGCGGCTACCATCGGGAAATCAGCGGTTAGGGCTGCTGATCTTCCGACGGCAAGTGTGAAGGGAGGACCGGGGAGCGGCGCCGCCGGTTGGGATACTTCTGCTGCGAGCAGCCAGTCATCTCCCGGTTGCTGACAGTGGAAGTACCCGCTCCCCGGTTCTCACTAATACGATTCGCTGATTGGTCGTGGCCGCCGGCCGTGTCCAATCACCGGTTTTGGCGCCAAATTTAAACATGCTCTCCGGTCCTCACTAACACGGTTCGCTGATTGGTCGCGGCCGGCCGCATACATATTCTAGAATACCCGATGAGTTAGAATCGGGCCACCATCTAGTTTAATATAATGGGCCACAAATTGCCTTCTAGTTATTACAAGAGGTCCTGCATAGTCTTCCATTTATTTTAATAGGCCCCATATAACCTTTCAGCATCTGAAACAACGGATACTGAAAGCCTGTGCTAGCATTTCTTCTGCGGTGTTGCTATCAGTGTGTCAAGAGTGGGAGAAGAGGGTTGCATTGACAATCCAACACAATGGGCAGTACTTTGAACACATTTTATAAGTGGTCATAAACTTGTAAAAAATTCATGAAAGAATAAAGTTATGTTAAAACCAAGCACACCATTGTATTTTCTTATGAAATTCTTAATGAGTTTGATGTGTCACATGACCCTCTTCCCATTGAAAAAAATAAAGTTAGATCCAAAATGGCCGACTTCAAAATGGCCGCCATAGTCACCACCCATCTGGAAAAGTTTCCCCCTCCCATATACTAATGTGCCATAAACAGGAAGTTGACATCACCAACCATTCCCATTTAATTTAGGTGTATCCATATAAATAGCCCACCCTGTATTATTACCATTTTTATTATTGCTGTACATACTGTAGCTTTTCATTTAATTTATTAGGCCCCATACAGGCTTCCATTTAATATAATGGGCCCCACATAGCCTTCCATTTAATATAATGGGCCCCACATAGCCTTCCCTTTAATTTAATGGGGTCCACATAGCCTTCCATTTAATTTAATGGGGTCCACATAGCCTTCCATTTAATTTAATGGGGCCCACATGTTTTTATTTAATATAAAGAGCCCCACATAAGCCCCTAATTAATATAATGGGCCCCACCTTGCTTTCCATATAAAATAATGGGTCCCACATAGCCCTCCCTTTTGTTATCATGAGCCTTACATATCACACCATTTCCCGATGGTCTGCCACCGAAGTACACCATTGGCTGCTAGGGTGCCACTGGAACACACTCTTTACAGTTGGGGTGCCAACAGAGCACACCTTTCACCATTAGCATGCCACCGGAGTACACTTTTTGCCACTGGCATGCCACTGAAGCACACCCTTTACCATTGGAGTACCATCGGGCACACCCTTTACCGTTGGCGTGCCATCGGAGAACTCTATTTCCCGTAGGCCTACCAGAGGGGCCCAATATGTGACCTTTTTTGCTTACCACCGGGGCACCCATCTTGAGCTTTTTAGCTTCCACCGGGGTGCACTCTTTGGCCTTTTAGCTTACCACCGGGGCACCCAACTTGGGCTTTTTAACTGCGACCGGGGTACACTCTGACCATTTTGCTTACCACCGGGGCACTCTTAGGCTTTTTTAGCCTGCCACCGGAGTGCACTTTTTGGCCTTATTGCTTACCACTGGGGCGCACTCTAGAGCTTTTTAGCCTGCCACCAGGGTGCATTCTTTGGCCCCTATTGCTTACCACTGGGGCGCATTCTAGAGCTACTCAGTCTGCCACCAGGGTCTACTCTTTGGCCTTTTTGCCATTGGTGTGCCACCAGAGCACACCCTATGACGTTGGAGTGCCACCGGAGCACACCCTTTACCTTTGGAGTGCCACCGGAACACACAATTTGCCATTGGCAAAAGTATAATGGACCCCCACATAGAATTCTATAAAGTATAATGGCCCCCACATAGCCCTCTATATAGTATAATGAGCCGCACATTGCCTTCCATGTACTATAATTTAATTTATTGGGCTCCACATAGCTTTTCATTTAATTTATTGAACCCCACATAACCTTCAATTTAATATAATAGGCCGCACTGGACTCCATTTAATATATTGGACCTGACATAGCCTTCCATTTAATAAAATGGGGCCAAAATATCCCTCTATTTAATATAATGGGCACCAAAAAGCCTTCCATGTTTTATATTGGGCACCACATAGCCCTCTATTTAATACAATTGGCCCCACTTAACCTTCCATTTAAAATATTGGGCCCCACATAGCTTTACATTTAATTTACTGGGCTCCATATAGGCTTCCATTTAATATAATGGGCCCCACATAACCCTCCATTTAATATAATGGTCCCCACATTGCCTTCCATTTATTATAATGGAAGCAAGATACATCTCTATTTAATATAATGGACAAAACATAGGCTTCCATTTAATATAATTGGCGCTACATAGCCCTTTATTTGATAAATGTGCCTCACATAGCCCTCCATATAATATTATGGGCCCCGCAACGCTTTCCATTTAATTTAATAGGCCTCACATAGCCCTCAATTTAATACAGAGGGCCCCACAAAACCTTCCAGATAACATAGTGGGCCCCAATATAGCTTTCTTTTTAATGTATTGGTCCCCACATAGCCCTCTATTAAATATAATGGGCTCCACATAGCCTTCCATTTAATATCATGTGCCCCACATAGAATTTATCATAATTAAATGGGCCCCGCATAGCCTTCCATTAAATATAATGGAACACACATAGTCATCCATTTAATATAATGGGCCCCATATAGTCATACATTTATTATAATGGGCCATACGTAGCTCTCTCTTTAATATAATGGGCCCCACATAGCCATCCATTTAATATAATGGGCCCTACGTAGATGTCCCTTTAAGATAACGGGCCCCACATAGCTTTCCCTTTAATATAATTGGCCCCACATAGCTTTCCCTTTAATATAATAGGCCCCACATAGCTTTCTCTTTCATATAATGGGCCCCACATAGCTTTCCCTTTAATATAATGGGCCCACATAGCTTTCTCTTTAATATAATGGGCCCCACATAGCTTTCCCTTTAATATAATGGGCCCCACATAGCTTTCTCTTTAATATAATGGGCCCCACATAGCTTTCCCTTTAATATAATGGGCCCCACATAGCTTTCTCTTTAATATAATGGGCCCCACATAGCTTTCCCTTTAATATAATGGGCCCCACATAGCTTTCCCTTTAATATAATGGGCCCCACATAGCTTTCCCTTTAATATAATGGGCACCACATAGATTTTATTATTATATAATGGGTCCCACATAGCTTTCCCTTTAATATAATGGGCCCCACATAGCTTTCTCTTTAATATAATGGGCCCCACATAGCTTTCTCTTTAATATAATGGACCGCACATAGCTTTCCCTTTAATATAATGGGCCCCACATAGCTATCCATTTAATATAATGGGCCCCACATAGCTTTTACTTTAATATAATGGGCCCCACACAGCTTTCTCTTTAATATAATGGGCCCCACATAGCTTTCTCTTTAATATAATGGGCCCCACATAGCTTTCTCTTTAATATAATGGGCCCCACATAGCTTTCCCTTTAATATAATGGGTCCACATAGCTTTCTCTTTAATATAATGGGCCCCACATAGCTTTCCCTTTAATATAATGGGCCCCACATAGCTTTCTCTTTAATATAATGGGCCCCACATAGCTTTCCCTTTAATATAATGGGCCCCACATAGCTTTCTCTTTAATATAATGGGCCCCACATAGCTTTCCCTTTAATATAATGGGCACCACATAGATTTTATTATTATATAATGGGCCCCACATAGCTTTCCCTTTAATATAATGGGCCCCACATAGCTTTCTCTTTAATATAATGGGCCCCACATAGCTTTCTCTTTAATATAATGGGCCGCACATAGCTTTCCATTTAATATAATGGGCCCCACATAGCTATACCTTTATTATAATGGGCCCCACATAGATTTTACTTTAATATAATGGGCCCCACACAGCTTTCTCTTTAATATAATGGGCCCCACATAGCTTTCTCTTTAATATAATGGGCCCCACATAGCTTTCTCTTTAATATAATGGGCCCCACATAGCTTTCCCTTTAATATAATGGGTCCACATAGCTTTCTCTTTAATATAATGGGCCCCACATAGCTTTCCCTTTAATATAATGGGCCCCACATAGCTTTCTCTTTAATATAATGGGCCCCACATAGCTTTCCCTTTAATATAATGGGCCCCACATAGCTATACCTTTAATATAATGGGCCCCACATAGCTTTTACTTTAATATAATGGGCCCCACACAGCTTTCTCTTTAATATAATGGGCCCCACATAGCTTTCTCTTTAATATAATGGGCCCCACATAGCTTTCTCTTTAATATAATGGGCCCCACATAGCTTTCCCTTTAATATAATGGGTCCACATAGCTTTCTCTTTAATATAATGGGCCCCACATAGCTTTCCCTTTAATATAATGGGCCCCACATAGCTTTCTCTTTAATATAATGGGCCCCACATAGCTTTCCCTTTAATATAATGGGCCCCACATAGCTTTCTCTTTAATATAATGGGCCCCACATAGCTTTCCCTTTAATATAATGGGCACCACATAGATTTTATTATTATATATTGGGCCCCACATAGCTTTCCCTTTAATATAATGGGCCCCACATAGCTTTCTCTTTAATATAATGGGCCCACATAGCTTTCTCTTTAATATAATGGGCCGCACATAGCTTTCCCTTTAATATAATGGGCCCCACATAGCTATCCCTTTAATATAATGGGCCCCACATAGCTTTTACTTTAATATAATGGGCCCCACACAGCTTTCTCTTTAATATAATGGGCCCCACATAGCTTTCTCTTTAATATAATGGACCCCACATAGCTTTCTCTTTAATATAATGGGCCCCACACAGCTTTCTCTTTAATATAATGGGCCCCACATAGCTTTCTCTTTAATATAACGGGCCCCACATAGCTTTCTCTTTAATATAATGGACCCCACATAGCTTTCTCTTTAATATAATGGGCCCCACATAGCTTTCTCTTTAATATAATGGGCCCCACATAGCTTTCCCTTTAATATAATGGGCCCCACATAGCTTTCTCTTTAATATAATGGACCCCACATAGCTTTCTCTTTAATATAATGGGCCCCACATAGCTTTCCCTTTAATATAATGGGCCCCACATAGCTTTCTCTTTAACATAATGGGCCCCACATAGCTTTCTCTTTAACATAATGGGCCCCACACAGCTTTCTCTTTAACATAATGGGCCCCACATAGCTTTCTCTTTAATATAATTGGCCCCACATAGCTTTCCCTTTAATATAATGGGCCCCACATAGCTTTCCCTTTAATATAATGGACCCCACATAGCTTTCCCTTTAATATAATGGGCCCCACATAGCTTTATCTTTAATATATTGGGCCCCACATAGCTTTCCCCTTAATATAATTTGCCCCACATAGCTTTCCCTTTAATATAATGGGCCCCACATAGCTTTCTCTTTAACATAATGGGCCCCACATAGCTTTCTCTTTAACATAATGGGCCCCACATAGCTTTCCCTTTAATATAATGGGCCCCACATAGCTTTCCCTTTAATATAATGGACCCCACATAGCTTTCCCTTTAATATAATGGGCCCCACATAGCTTTCTCTTTAACATAATGGGCCCCACATAGCTTTCTCTTTAACATAATGGGCCCCACACAGCTTTCTCTTTAACATAATGGGCCCCACATAGCTTTCTCTTTAATATAATTGGCCCCACATAGCTTTCCCTTTAATATAATGGGCCCCACATAGCTTTCCCTTTAATATAATGGACCCCACATAGCTTTCCCTTTAATATAATGGGCCCCACATAGCTTTATCTTTAATATATTGGGCCCCACATAGCTTTCCCCTTAATATAATTTGCCCCACATAGCTTTCCCTTTAATATAATGGGCCCCACATAGCTTTCTCTTTAACATAATGGGCCCCACATAGCTTTCTCTTTAACATAATGGGCCCCACATAGCTTTCTCTTTAACATAATGGGCCCCACATAGCTTTCTCTTTAATATAATTGGCCCCACATAGCTTTCCCTTTAATATAATGGGCCCCACATAGCTTTCCCTTTAATATAATGGACACCACATAGCTTTCCCTTTAATATAATGGGCCCCACATAGCTTTATCTTTAATATAATGGGCCCCACATAGCTTTCTCTTTAATATAATGGGCCCCACATAGCTTTCTCTTTAATATATTGGGCCCCACATAGCTTTCCCCTTAATATAATTGGCCCCACATAGCTTTCCCTTTAATATAATGGGCACCACATAGATTTTATTATTATATAATGGGCCCCACATATCCGTCCCTTTAATATTATGGACCCCACATAGATTTATTATAATATAATGGGCCCCACATAGATTTATTATAATATAATGGGCCCCACATAGATTTATTATAATATAATGGGCCCCACCTAACCCTCCAGTTTATACACTGCAGTCGCTCTCTTTCTTCTCTTCTTTACCTAGTCCAGTCTTTCGTGACGACTTCCCGCCATGATTCGTCTTTGCAGTTTGCTGTCCAGGTTTCGGCTGCTCCGCACTTTTCAGCAGATCACCGCACTCCTGAAAAACAAAAATGTTACAAATATAAGCGACTTAAATAAATAATGCCACCCACTGTGCCACCAAATGCAAATATGTGCCACACTGTGCCCATGAGTATATCATTCACCGCAATGAAGCCTGCTCCACTGAGAATATAAATCAGTCACTAGCTTGTGCCCCCGTTATAAATAGTGTTGAGCGAGCACTAAAATGCTCGGGTGCTCGAAGCTCGGCCCGAGCTCGCCGTGATACTCGGGTGCTCGACCCGAGCAACGAGCCCATGTTAGTCTATGGGAGACCCGAGCATTTTTGCGGCGGCACCCCCGGCAGTCTGTAGAAAGCCTAAAAAGTGCCCAAAATGCTAGTGACAGTGCTCAGATGACATGGGGACAGCATGGGGATCGCCCCAGGAAGCATTTATGACCCCCAGGTCACTGTTGTCAACTATGTGTTCAGAGGTATTAAGCCACTTTTACAGGCTCATAAGAAAATGTTCAAAAACGAAAGTGAAACTTTTTTCCTGTGAAATATGTTAAGGAACATCCTTTCCAGGGTAAAGACTTGTGTATAAGGTAAAATAAATAACCAAAAACAAAAATACTCCTCCACACCTTGGGCTATGTTCACAAGTAGCATTTTTTATGCGTTTTTGCACTTTTGTATTGCTTTCAACTGTGACAAATGCATTCACCGGGAAATGTCATTTTAACATTTTACAACCTTATCTGGCCATGTGCTGTGTGACACATGCATACAGTGCTGAAAAGACATGGGAACAGCATGGGGAAGCATCTCTGACTCCCCGGTCACTGCCTAAAAGTGTGCCCATCAGAAGTGATCCTTGCCGCATCAGAAGATGCAGACTTGTAACTATCCCCGTGCAAGTCCTTGTCCCAGGGCAGTGTTCAATTGTACCTCCCCCATTCCTTGCAATGCAAGCGCAAATATGCAGCCAACCACCCACCCACCCCCAGGCTGCAATACCATACTGCTAGCTTGCCCTTGAAATGGGACCTTTTAGTTTTGAGGAGGCCGAAGCTGGCCACTACCTCATGGCTGCTTCGGCAGCGAGGTATCCATACTCAGTCCCCAGCCGCCCGGCGGCCGGGTGTCCACACTCGGTCCCCAGCCGCCCCGCGGCTGGGTGTCCACACCTGGTCCCCAGCCGCCTGGGGGCGGCGGGGTGTCCATAGACGGTCCCCAGCCACCCCGATTTCTCCGCGGAACATCCCCACACACTTTTCTTAGACTGGCCTGCTTTAGGGCAGCATTGGACGAGCCCACTAGAGAACCCAACTCCATCAGGGGAGGTGAGAGTGTCAAGGTGAGGAGCATGATGATGATAGAAGTTAGCATCTGCATTGTTTTGTTGGAATGCAAGCATAAGTGTGCAACCTGCCACCAACCCACCCCCAGGCTGCAATACCATACTGCTAGCTTGCGTGCACTTGAAATTGGGCCTTTTAGGCATGTGGAGGCCGAAGCTGGCCACTACCTCATGGCTGCTTCGGCAGCGAGGTATCCATACTCAGTCCCCAGCCGCCAGGGGGCGGCCGGGTGTCCACACTCAGTCCCCAGCCGCGCCGCGGCCAGGTGTCCATAAACGGTCCCCAGCCGCCCTGATTTCACCGCGGAACATCCCCACACACTTTTCTTAGACTGGCCTGCTTTAGGGCAGCATTGGACGAGCCCACCAGAGAACCCGACTTCTCCGGTGGGCCCTGGCTTCTCTATCAGGGGAGTTGAGAGTGCCAAGGTGAGGAGCATGATGAGGATGATAGAAGTTAGCATCTGCTTTGTTTTCAAGGAATGCAAGCGCATGTATGTAGTAGCGGCTAGGCCTGAGGTGGTCAGCGTTTTGGTGCATATCCTACCTCCTTTGAGGATTGCTGGATGTTTTCCTGCTACTATCCAAGTTCTATGACTCTCGTTAAAACAAAGCTTCAGGTGATAAATGATGGATGAGGTAGTGGCAAAGGAGAAAGAGCAGGAGGAGCAGGGACCATTCACATCAATATCAGGCCAGTCAACCACATATGTCTTGTAGGATATGTTTCTGTAACAAAAGGAGCGGTTCGGCTACACAGTTATAGGGCATACAGTGAGTGCAATGCCTACCAAAACTTTTGAGGCACTCCAATGCCCCTTGGAAATGACATGGAGGTCAGAGGGCCTTAACTAAACTTTTTTTTCCATTTATAGCAACTGGGTCTCCTGTGCACTGTTGGCCTAAGCAGTGAATGGAAGGCTTTCCAAAAATTATGAGGAACTGCAATGCCCCTTGGAAATGACATGGAGGTCAGAGGGCCTTAACTAAACCGTTTTTCCATTTATAGCAACTGGGTCTCCTTTATACTGTTGGCCTAAGCAGTGAATGGAAGGCTTTCCAAAAATTATGAAGAACTGCAATGCCCCTTGAAACAGACGTGGATTACAGCGTACTAAAAACCTTCTACCCATTATTGGGGAGTGTGTCTCCCTTAGTTTTCACCTTTGCATTGAAAAGCAAAAGCTGACTAAAATTAGGAGGAAATGCAATGCCCGTTGGAAGAGTCGTGGAGATTAGAGGTAAGGTAATTAAAAACAACATTTCAATGCCCCTTGGAAGAGCTGTGGAGTTCAGAGTGGCTTAAGAAGACGCTTTTAATGCCCCTTTGAAGAGACGTGGAGGTCACAGTAGCTTAACAAGATGGTTTTAATGCCCCTTACAAGAGCCATACAGTGCAGCATCTTAAAAACATTATTCCCATTATTGGGGAGTGGGTCTCCCATAGTATTTGCTTATGCCTTCCAAGCAAAAGCTTCCAAAAATTATGAGGAAATGCAATGCCCGTTCGAAGAGTCGTGGAGGTCCCAGTAGCTTAACAAGACACTTTTAATGCCCCTCAGAAGAGACGTGGAGGACAGAGTTGTATACCAAGACGCTTTTAATGCCCCTTACAAGACACGTGGAGGTCAGAGTGGTATAACAAGACGCTTTTAATGCCCCTCAGAAGAGACGTGGAGGTCAGAGTGGTATAACAAGACGGTTTTAATGCCCCTTACAAGAGACGTGGAGGTCAGAGTGGTATAACAAGATGGTTTTAATGCCCCTCAGAAGAGACGTGGAGGTCAGAGTGGTATAACAAGATGGTTTTAATGCCCCTTACAAGACACGTGGAGGTCAGAGTGGTATAACAAGACGGTTTTAATGCCCCTTACAAGAGACGTGGAGGTCAGAGTGGTATAACAAGACTCTTTTAATGGCCCTCAGAAGAGACGCGGAGGTCAGAGTGGTATAACAAGACGCTGTTAATGCCCCTTACAAGAGACGCTCATTATTCTGGCATTTGGCAATATTAGAAATTATGGTAATCCTAATTGACCTAAAATGGGAAAGGTTTATTCTGATTTCATGTCAGATATTGAGAAAAACATGCAGATGTGTCTATTTATACAGTGTATGGAAACTTCTGATTTCAACTGTATATATATATATATATATATATATGTATATATATATATAATATATACACGGCGAAGCTCACACACCACAACACCCACAGCAGAGGAACGGGCTGCACACACACCTGCTCCTGTGAGTGCTGTGAGAGCCCCTCATATCGCTGCTGGCTCTGCCCCTCATATCGCTGCTGGCTCCGCCCCTCATGTAGCTGCTGGCTCCGCCTCTCATATCGCTGCTGGCTCCGCCCCTCATGTCGCTGTTGGCTCCGCCCCTCATATCGCTGCTGGCTCCGCCTCTCATATCGCTGCTGGCTCCGCCCCTCATGTCGCTGTTGGCTCCGCCCCTCACATCGCTGCTGGCTCCGCCCATCAGCCGCTCACAGTCCTCAGCAATATGGAGACATCCACACTGATCAGAATCCTCGGGGGCGTGGCCTGTCACTGTAGTCACACAAGGGTTGTCATGGAGATCTCAAGGGAAGGCAGGTGGGCGGGGCTTAGAGCAGGAAGTAGAAGCCGTGCAGTGTGATTGGCTCCTTACCTTCTGCCAGTAATGGAGCAGATATATGGCTCCTATATAATGGAGGGGGCTCAGGAGGGGTTCCCCACCCAAAAGGTCAGGGGATAAATAATACTGGACATGAGCGAGGGCAGGAGGACATTATTCTATATTGTAAGGAATCTGATTTCTTCTTTCCTCACAGTTTTTCCTGTGCAAGGCCACATGTATTGTGCGATAATCTGTGAATATGGGGGGGATCTGCTCCTCACATCCACATCAATCCCCCCACGTCTGAGCTCTCCCTTACAGGGGTCTTCTGCTCTGCACACTGATGCCGTATCCATGGAGATGACATCATGGCCGGTACATGCGGATCTCCCCGATGGGACCCTCATGTATCTGGAGGACGAGGCACTGCTGCTCCTCGGGGAGAGGGGGCACAATTCCTGTACACATGATACAGGGGCTTCTGCCCTCTCTGGGCTGAGAATAATGCTGGCAGCGCGCAGTCTACATGATGTGAGGATTACAAGTCTGCAGTCACAGAGAGTCACACAGATGACTGCAGCCTTCAGCTTCACACCGGACAATCCCTTTAAATACATGTATATTGCTCTAAAAAGACTTTTTACTATTTTGCTTCATGTAACATTTGCTCTGTTCGGCCTTTACCAGCTTTTTGTTTCCCAGCAGCACATTGATGGCTGCAGAATGAGTTAACTTGAGATTCAGTCAGTGAGCTCCTTATGATGTGGAGTTTCCAGCTCTTTTATTTCTGCGATGATTTATGACTGAATCAGAGATCAGCCCAACTTTCATGCTGGTCTGTGAACATAATCAGTATAATGACCCTACTGTACCCGACCTCAACTCCCAGTGTAAAGTATGATCCCCCAACTGCCCCACACCTCTCCACACTCCATAGAGTATAAGACTCTCGCCATGGTTCTCCACACAGTATAAGGCACTCGCCATGGTCCTCCACGCAGTATAATGCACTCCCTCGTGGTCCTCCACGCAGTATAATGCACTCCCCCATGGTCCTCCACACAGTACAATGCACTCCCCCATGGTCCTTCACACAGTACAATGCACTCCCCCATGGTCCTCCACACAGTACAATGCACTCCCCCATGGTCCTCCACACAGTACAATGCACTCCCCCATGGTTCTCCACACAGTATAAGACACTCGCCATGGATCTCCACTCAGTATAATGCATTCCCCCATAGGGTAAAATGCAGCCCCCCCCACTCGTAGGGTAAAATGCAGCCCCAGTCCTCCAGTATTATCAGTACACACTGATTTATAAATAAATCCATACTTACCGCTCCTCGTTCCCCGCTGCTTCAGTCTCTGCAGCTGATCACCTCAGCAGCTGCCAGCTCCACTGTCTGACACAGCGTGGCGCGTCATCATGCCGCTGCGTCAGACGCAGAGGAGGAATGATGGGAGAGGGAGTGTCACATGATGCTCCCTCCTCCAGGTTTTCGTGGGCCCCGGGCGAAAGAGTCTCAGTGGCCCCTTTAACACATCCAACCATTCATGATGCACAGATACAGCAGAGAAATTATAGATATAGATATAGTACAATGCCAAAAATGTCACTGACTTCTTACATTTCATGAGTGATATCTATTGTAAATTCTACAATAGCTCAGAAACCGGTGAATCCTCACAGCGCACAGTGCAGACCGGACAGTATAGTCCTCCATACAGTGTTATGGCACCACTAAGTCCTCCATACAATATTATGGGCACCACATAGTCCTCCATACAGTATTATGAGCCCCATATCATGTTCCATACAAAATACTGGATCCCATATAATTCACCGTAGAGAATACTGCCTGGTCCCCATGTAATGCCATATGCAGGCTGGACCCCATACAGAGGCCCCACAAGCCGGCTGCATCCCCCCCGGGGCCCCCACAAGCCTTCTGCATCCCCCCCGGGGCCCCCACAAGCCTTCTGCATCCCCCCGGGGCCCCCACAAGCCTGCAGCACCCCCCCCAGAGGACCCAGAAGCCTGCAGCATCCCCCCCCAGAGCACCCACAAGCCTGCAGCACCCCCCCCCCAGAGCACCCACAAGCCCACAGCATCCCCCCCAGGGCCCCACAAGCCCGTAGCATCCCACCCAGAGCACCCACAAGCCCACAGTATCCCCCCAAGGGCCCCCACAAACCCACAGCATCCCCCCCAGGGCCCCAGAAGCCCACAGCATCCCCCCCAGGGCCCCCACAAGCCCACAGCATCCCCCCCAGGGCCCCACAAGGCCGCAGCATCCCCAGCAGAGCACCCACAAGCCCACAGCATCCTCCCCAGGGCCCCACAAGCCCGCAGCATCTCCCCCAGGGCCCCACAAGCTCGCAGCATCCCCCCCAGAGCCCCCACAAGACCGCAAAATCCCCCTTAGCGCCCCCACAAGCCCGCAGCATCCCCCCCAGAGCCCTCACAAGCCCACAGCATCCCCTTAGGGCCCACACAAGCACGCATTATCCCTGCATTATTCCCCAGAGCCCCCTAAGATCTCCACAAGCATTAATTAACCCCACCAGACTGCCCTCCAGCATTAAACCCCCCAAATCCCTCACTCGCAAGTATCAAGCCCCCTCACCCCAAAAACAACAAGAAGAAAAGACATCAGACCAGCAATTAATAGAACAATCTCCTGTTTCTCAGCTTAGGATACTGACCTCCTCCTGCAGCTTCACCGGCAGCTCTGTCTCTGCATGAGACTCTGGCATCTGGTGCTGAACTAGAACACGCCCCCGGAAATGACATCATACCTGGAAGGATCCCATACATTCTAGCGTCTAGGGCACCGGAAGAGGTAAGTATTGTGCCGGCCGGGGCCCTGAGCAGGCGGGGGTGGCCCATGGCGCGCCGGGATGCCCGACGGCGAGTAAGCCCCCCGCCTGCTCAGGGCCCCTCCGCTTGCCTGGGTGCAGGAGGGGGACCTGATGAAGGGGTACACAGTGCAGGCGACTGCTATGGGGCCCCCCCAGCTCACGGGCCCCATAGCAGTCGCGTGGCCTGCCGCCATTGGCGGGACGCCACTGGGTACAATGGTGTCTGGCCTGGACAATCCTCTGTAAGGGAAACCAAGTCCGAACTGATAGATTTTCCCTGCACTGATACATTGTAGCAAACGGTCAGGACAGGAGGGGGATCGTCTAGACTGAATACCATTGTAATAAATGCTCCGCTGCTGTCAGGATTAGATTTTTTTCAGGTTCTGGATATTAACAAGAATGATTTTATTCTCAGACAACAAGCAGAGATCTTACAAATGGCCGAAAAGTGGAATAATCCTTCATTGCAGAGACGAGAACTTTCCTCCTGTATCCGGCGGATCGTCCTGTGGCTGAGAACAGTCTTTGCGGAGCGATTCCTCCCTATGAGGGGAACGTCGGCGCGGTGGAGCTGCTGTATCAGCCACGGAGGGGAATGAAGAGCAAGAAAGATTTATCCCTCATCCTGGAGGATCCGGAACTGAAGACTGCGGAGATCAAAGCTGAAGGTGAAGCCACATGTGATCTGTATACATCGGCAGAGGGGTCGTCACATGAGGAAATCCCCCCATATCTATGGAGATGGCGATCTGTGGGGGCCGGACACAGAATGGGTGTGTGGTGTAACCAAAGAGAACACTAAGTCAGCACAGGAGCTGTGTACACAAAACGGAAGCATTCTGCAAAGTTACTTTATTCTCTTTATCCCCTTCCCGACATCCGCAGAATTTAAGTGTCGCAATTCCAATGAGTTGTGGATTTTTGATTCAAGTTGCCCAACGGGACCAAAAAATAATGTGATAGAAAAGGATTAAAATTGAAATTTATATATATAAAAAAATCCTTTGAAATTTCCTACCTCCATTTGTCAAAACAAAACAAGACTAAAAGATTATATATATATATTTATTTATTTAGTATTGACACACTGCCAAAAAGTCCGATCTATCAAATCATAAATATATTAACCCCTACAGCAAATGCCCAACAGCAAAGATAATCTAAACACCCAATTTTTTTTTCTTTTTGGGTAATTTTACCTCCCAAAAAATGCATCAAAAAGAGATGAAAAGTTTGTAGACAGCAGAGAATGGCATCAATAACCCCCGCAGGTCGGCGAGCAGAAAGCGAACCTCGCCCAGATTCATCAGCAGAAACATGGAACAAATGCAGGGTCTCACAAAATGGTGACACAATACCGGGTTATTTATTACTGTTTGGTGACACCATAATACGGCAATTCTGGCTTCTTCATTTATTTTTCCACTATTTAACGTGCGGTTTAAATAATTTGGGCTTTGATAGGTCGGACTTTTACAGACACGACAATATAAAATGTTTCTTTTTTAATTTCTTTTTTTTTACCTCGGAAAATAGGGGTGATTTAACATTTTTGTTTATTTTTTTTCCTTTGTAAAACTTTTTTCTTTTTTTTCCATTTTTACTTTATTTTTTTATGTCCCCTTAGGGCACTTGAACCTGCGATCTCTTGACTGCTTATTCTATATACAGTAATCCTCTAGTAATGCAGTATACAGTTTATAAGATTAAGTCCAGACTGTGGATGAACTTCACAGGAGTACCAAGATGGCAGCCATGCAGGCCTTCACCATTCCCCTGACTGCCATTGTCATCCATTTCCTGGCGATGGCGCAATTTAAATGCCGCTGTTGGCTCAGGTGGCCACAGTCTACTCAAGTCGCTGCTGTCGGCTCAGGTCACCGCTGTTCTGCGCTGGCTGGCAAATTGCACACAGTAGCAACCCATCCTTACTGAGTTTTATCTATGGCTGATTCATAAAGTGAGTAAAGGTTACAAAGCTTTAAAAAGATAAAGCCGGTGTTATGATGTAATAGTTGAGGTCAAATGCCGACTAGATTCTCATCCACTTCTATCAGTGGGCTACTCAGAGAGGTGTCTGAGACTCTAGTCAGCATGTGACCAGGCTCGGACTGGCCTGCTGGGGAATTCCCCGGTGGGCCCCACTGCAGGGCCAGCACGGACAAGAGAAGGAAGGCTCCTCCCACTCCTACCCTAGCACAGCTATGCACTTGTCTATACATCGTATGCTGTGTGTGTGGGGGTGTGTGGTTTGACTTGTCTATATACCGTATGCTGTGTGTGGGGGGGGCTTGTCTATATACTGTATGCTGTGTGTGGGGGACTTGTCTATATACCGTATGCTGTGTGTGGGGGACTTGTCTATATACCGTATGCTGTGTGTGGGGGACTTGTCTATATACCGTATGCTGTGTGTGGGGGACTTGTCTATATACCGTATGCTGTGTGTGGGGGACTTGTCTATATACCGTATGCTGTGTGTGGGGAACTTGTCTATATACCGTATGCTGTGTATGGGGGGACTTGTCTATATACCGTATGCTGTGTGGGGGACTTGTCTATATACTGTATGCTGTGTGTGGGGGACTTGTCTATATACCGTATGCTGTGTGGGGGGGGGACTTGTCTATATACTGTATGCTGTGTGGGGGGGACTTGTCTATATACCGTATGCTGTGTGTGTGGGGGACTAGTCTATATACTGTATGCTGTGTGGGGGGGGGACTTGTCTATATACCGTATGCTGTGTGGGGGGGGGACTTGTCTATATACCGTATGCTGTGTGGGGGGGACTTGTCTATATACCGTATGCTGTGTGTGTGGGGGGGACTAGTCTATATACTGTATGCTGTGTGTGGGGGACTTGTCTATATACCGTATGCTGTGTGGGGGGGGGACTTGTCTATATACTGTGTGCTGTGTGTGGGGGACTTGTCTATATACCGTATGCTGTGTGGGGGGGACTTGTGTATATACTGTATGCTGTGTGTGTGGGGGACTAGTCTATATACCGTATGCTGTGTGTGGGGGACTTGTCTATATACTGTATGCTGTGTGTGGGGGACTTGTCTATATACTGTATGCTGTGTGTGGGGGACTTGTCTATATACTGTATGCTGTGTATGAGGGACTTGTCTATATACCGTATGCTGTGTGTGTGGGGGACTTGTCTATATACTGTATGCTGTGTGTGGGGGACTTGTCTATATACTGTATGCTGTGTATGGGGGACTTGTCTATATACTGTATGCTGTGTGGGGGACTTGTCTATATACTGTATGCTGTGTGTGGGGGACTTGTCTATATACTGTATGCTGTGTGTGGGGGACTTGTCTATATACCGTATGCTGTGTGTGGGGGACTTGTCTATATACCGTATGCTGTGTGTAGGGGACTTGTCTATATACCGTATGCTGTGTGTGGGGGACTTGTCTATATACCGTATGCTGTGTGTGGGGGACTTGTCTATATACCGTATGCTGTGTGTGTGGGACTTGTCTATATACTGTATGCTGTGTGGGGGGGACTTGTCTATATACTGTATGCTGTGTGGGGGGGACTTGTCTATATACCGTATGCTGTGTGGTAGGGACTTGTCTATATACCGTATGCTGTGTGTGGGGGACTTGTCTATATACTGTATGCTGTGTGTGGGGGACTTGTCTATATACCGTATGCTGTGTGGTAGGGACTTGTCTATATACCGTATGCTGTGTGTGGGGGACTTGTCTATATACCGTATGCTGTGTGTGGGGGACTTGTCTATATGCCGTATGCTGTGTGTGGGGGACTTGTCTATATACTGTATGCTGTGTGTGGGGGGACTTGTCTATATACTGTATGCTGTGTGTGGGGGGACTTGTCTATATACCGTATGCTGTGTGTTGGGGACTTGTCTATATACCGTATGCTGTGTGTGTGGGGGACTTGTCTATATACTGTATGCTGTGTGGGGGGGACTTGTCTATATACCGTATGCTGTGTGGGGGACTTGTCTATATATTGTATGCTGTGTGGGGGGGACTTGTCTATATACTGTATGCTGTGTGGGGGGGACTTGTCTATATACCGTATGCTGTGTGGGGTACTTGTCTATATATTGTATGCTGTGTGGGGGACTTGTCTATATACTGTATGCTGTGTGTGGGGAGACTTGTCTATATACCGTATGCTGTGTGGGGGGGACTTGTCTATATACCGTATGCTGTGTGTGGGGGACTTGTCTATATACCGTATGCTGTGTGGTGGGGACTTGTCTATATACTGTATGCTGTGTGTGGGGGACTTGTCTATATACCGTATGCTGTGTGTGGGGGACTTGTCTATATACTGTATGCTGTGTGTGGGGGACTTGTCTATATACTGTATGCTGTGTGTGGGGGACTTGTCTATATATTGTATGCTGTGTGTGGGGGACTTGTCTATATACCGTACGCTGTGTGTGGGGGACTTGTCTATATACTGTATGCTGTGTGTGGGGGACTTGTCTATATACTGTATGCTGTGTGTGGGGGACTTGTCTATATATTGTATGCTGTGTGTGGGGGACTTGTCTATATACCGTATGCTGTGTGTGGGGGACTTGTCTATATACCGTATGCTGTGTGGGGGGGACTTGTCTATATACCGTATGCTGTGTGTGGGGGACTTGTCTATATACCGTATGCTGTGTGTAGGGGACTTGTCTATATACCGTATGCTGTGTGGGGGGGACTTGTCTATATACCGTATGCTGTGTGGGGGGGACTTGTCTATATACCGTATGCTGTGTGGGGGGGACTTGTCTATATACTGTATGCTGTGTGTGGGGGACTTGTCTATATACCGTATGCTGTGTGGGGGGGACTTGTCTATATACCGTATGCTGTGTGTGGGGGACTTGTCTATATACCGTATGCTGTGTGTGGGGACTTGTCTATATACTGTATGCTGTGTGTGGGGGACTTGTCTATATACCGTATGCTGTGTGTGGGGGACTTGTCTATATACTGTATGCTGTGTGTGGGGGACTTGTCTATATACTGTATGCTGTGTGTGGGGGACTTGTCTATATACCGTATGCTGTGTGTGGGGGACTTGTGTATATACCGTATGCTGTGTGGTGGGGACTTGTCTATATACCGTATGCTGTGTGTGGGGGACTTGTCTATATACTGTATGCTGTGTGTGGGGGACTTGTCTATATACCGTATGCTGTGTGTGGGGGGACTTGTCTATATACCGTATGCTGTGTGTGTGGGACTTGTCTATATACCGTATGCTGTGTGTGGGGGACTTGTCTATATACCGTATGCTGTGTGTGGGGGGACTTGTCTATATACCGTATGCTGTGTGGTGGGGACTTGTCTATATACCGTATGCTGTGTGTGGGGGACTTGTCTATATACTGTATGCTGTGTGGGGGACTTGTCTATATATTGTATGCTGTGTGTGGGGGACTTGTCTATATACTGTATGCTGTGTGTGGGGGACTTGTCTATATACTGTATGCTGTGTGGGGGGGACTTTTCTATATACCGTATGCTGTGTGGGGGGGACTTGTCTATATACCGTATGCTGTGTGGGGGACTTGTCTATATATTGTATGCTGTGTGTTGGGGACTTGTCTATATACTGTATGCTGTGTGGGGGGGACTTGTCTATATACTGTATGCGGTGTGTGGGGGGGACTTGTCTATATACTGTATGCTGTGTGGGGGGGACTTGTCTATATACCGTATGCTGTGTGGGGGGACTTGTCTATATACCGTATGCTGTGTGTGGGGGACTTGTCTATATACTGTATGCTGTGTGGGGGGACTTGTCTATATACCGTATGCTGTGTGGGGGGGACTTGTCTATATACTGTATGCTGTGTATGGGGGACTTGTCTATATACCGTATGCTGTGTATGGGGGACTTGTCTATAAACCGTATGCTGTGTGTGGGGGGGGACTTGTCTATATACCGTATGCTGTGTGTGGGGGACTTGTCTATATAATGTATGCTGTGTGTGGGGGACTTGTCTATATACCTTATGCTGTGTATGGGGGACTTGTCTATATACTGTATGCTGTGTGTGGGGGACTTGTCTATATACTGTATGCTGTGTGGGGGGGACTTGTCTATATACCGTATGCTGTGTGGTAGGGACTTGTCTATATACCGTATGCTGTGTGTGGGGGACTTGTCTATATACTGTATGCTGTGTGTGGGGGACTTGTCTATATACCGTATGCTGTGTGGTAGGGACTTGTCTATATACCGTATGCTGTGTGTGGGGGACTTGTCTATATACCGTATGCTGTGTGTGGGGGACTTGTCTATATGCCGTATGCTGTGTGTGGGGGACTTGTCTATATACTGTATGCTGTGTGTGGGGGGACTTGTCTATATACTGTATGCTGTGTGTGGGGGGACTTGTCTATATACCGTATGCTGTGTGTTGGGGACTTGTCTATATACCGTATGCTGTGTGTGTGGGGGACTTGTCTATATACTGTATGCTGTGTGGGGGGGACTTGTCTATATACCGTATGCTGTGTGGGGGACTTGTCTATATATTGTATGCTGTGTGTGGGGGACTTGTCTATATACTGTATGCTGTGTGGGGGGGACTTGTCTATATACCGTATGCTGTGTGGGGGGACTTGTCTATATACTGTATGCTGTGTGTGGGGGACTTGTCTATATACCGTATGCTGTGTGTGGGGGACTTGTCTATATACTGTATGCTGTGTATGGGGGACATGTCTGTATACCGTATGCTGTGTGGGGGGGACTTGTCTATATACCGTATGCTGTGTGTGGGGGACTTGTCTATATACCGTATGCTGTGTGGGGGGGACTTGTCTATATACTGTATGCTGTGTGTGGGGGACTTGTCTATATACCGTATGCTGTGTGTGGGGGACTTGTCTATATATTGTATGCTGTGTGTGGGGGACTTGTCTATATACCGTATGCTGTGTGTGGGGGACTTGTCTATATACCGTATGCTGTGTGGGGGGGACTTGTCTATATACCGTATGCTGTGTGTGGGGGACTTGTCTATATACCGTATGCTGTGTGTAGGGGACTTGTCTATATACCGTATGCTGTGTGGGGGGGACTTGTCTATATACCGTATGCTGTGTGGGGGGGACTTGTCTATATACCGTATGCTGTGTGGGGGGGACTTGTCTATATACTGTATGCTGTGTGTGGGGGACTTGTCTATATACCGTATGCTGTGTGGGGGGGACTTGTCTATATACCGTATGCTGTGTGTGGGGGACTTGTCTATATACCGTATGCTGTGTGTGGGGGACTTGTCTATATACTGTATGCTGTGTGGGGGACTTGTCTATATACTGTATGCTGTGTGTGGGGGACTTGTCTATATACCGTATGCTGTGTGTGGGGGACTTGTCTATATACTGTATGCTGTGTGTGGGGGACTTGTCTATATACTGTATGCTGTGTGTGGGGGACTTGTCTATATACCGTATGCTGTGTGTGGGGGACTTTTGTATATACCGTATGCTGTGTGTGGGGGACTTGTCTATATACCGTATGCTGTGTGTGGGGGGACTTGTCTATATACCGTATGCTGTGTGGTGGGGACTTGTCTATATACCGTATGCTGTGTGTGGGGGACTTGTCTATATACTGTATGCTGTGTGGGGGACTTGTCTATATATTGTATGCTGTGTGTGGGGGACTTGTCTATATACTGTATGCTGTGTGTGGGGGACTTGTCTATATACTGTATGCTGTGTGGGGGGGACTTTTCTATATACCGTATGCTGTGTGGGGGGGACTTGTCTATATACCGTATGCTGTGTGGGGGACTTGTCTATATATTGTATGCTGTGTGTGGGGGACTTGTCTATATACTGTATGCTGTGTGGGGGGGACTTGTCTATATACTGTATGCGGTGTGTGGGGGGGACTTGTCTATATACTGTATGCGGTGTGTGGGGGGGACTTGTCTATATACCGTATGCTGTGTGTGGGGGACTTGTCTATATACCGTATGCTGTGTGTGGGGGACTTGTCTATATACCGTATGCTGTGTGTGGGGGACTTGTCTATATACCGTATGCTGTGTGGGGGACTTGTCTATATATTGTATGCTGTGTGTGGGGGACTTGTCTATATACTGTATGCTGTGTGTGGGGGACTTGTCTATATACTGTATGCTGTGTGGGGGGGACTTTTCTATATACCGTATGCTGTGTGGGGGGGACTTGTCTATATACCGTATGCTGTGTGGGGGACTTGTCTATATATTGTATGCTGTGTGTGGGGGACTTGTCTATATACTGTATGCTGTGTGGGGGGGACTTGTCTATATACTGTATGCGGTGTGTGGGGGGGACTTGTCTATATACTGTATGCGGTGTGTGGGGGGGACTTGTCTATATACCGTATGCTGTGTGGGGGGACTTGTCTATATACCGTATGCTGTGTGTGGGGGACTTGTCTATATACTGTATGCTGTGTGGGGGGACTTGTCTATATACCGTATGCTGTGTGGGGGGGACTTGTCTATATACTGTATGCTGTGTATGGGGGATTTGTCTATATACCGTATGCTGTGTATGGGGGACTTGTCTATATACCGTATGCTGTGTGTGGGGGGGGACTTGTCTATATACCGTATGCTGTGTGTGGGGGACTTGTCTATATAATGTATGCTGTGTGTGGGGGACTTGTCTATATACCTTATGCTGTGTATGGGGGACTTGTCTATATACCTTATGCTGTGTGTGGGGGGACTTGTCTATATACCGTATGCTGTGTGTGGGGGACTTGTCTATATACCGTATGCTGTGTGTGGGGGGGGACTTGTCTATATACCGTATGCTGTGTGTGGGGGACTTGTCTATATAATGTATGCTGTGTGTGGGGGACTTGTCTATATACCTTATGCTGTGTATGGGGGACTTGTCTATATACCTTATGCTGTGTGTGGGGGGACTTGTCTATATACCGTATGCTGTGTGTGGGGGACTTGGCTATATACCGTATGCTGTGTGTGGGGGATTTGTCTATATACCGTATGCTGTGTGTGGGGGACTTGTCTATATACTGTATGCTGTGTATGGGGGACTTGTCCATATACCGTATGCTGTGTATGGGGGACTTGTCTACATACCGTATGCTGTGTGTGGGGGGACTTGTCTATATACCGTATGCTGTGTGTGGGGGACTTGTCTATATACCGTATGCTGTGTGTGGGGGACTTGTCTATATACCGTATGCTGTGTGTGGGGGACTTGTCTATATACTGTATGCTGTGTGGGGGGACTTGTCTATATACTGTATGCTGTGTGTGGGGGACTTGTCTATATACCGTATGCTGTGTGCGGGGGACTTGTGTATATACCGTATGCTGTGTGTGGGGGACTTGTCTATATACCGTATGCTGTGTGTGGGGGGACTTGTCTATATACAGTATGCTGTGTGGTGGGGACTTGTCTATATACCGTATGCTGTGTGTGGGGGACTTGTCTATATACTGTATGCTGTGTGGGGGACTTGTCTATATATTGTATGCTGTGTGTGGGGGACTTGTCTATATACTGTATGCTGTGTGTGGGGGACTTGTCTATATACTGTATGCTGTGTGGGGGGGACTTGTCTATATACCGTATGCTGTGTGTGGGGGACTTGTCTATATACTGTATGCTGTGTGGGGGACTTGTCTATATATTGTATGCTGTGTGTGGGGGACTTGTCTATATACTGTATGCTGTGTGTGGGGGACTTGTCTATATACTGTATGCTGTGTGGGGGGGACTTGTCTATATACCGTATGCTGTGTGGGGGGGACTTGTCTATATACCGTATGCTGTGTGGGGGACTTGTCTATATATTGTATGCTGTGTGTGGGGGACTTGTCTATATACTGTATGCTGTGTGGGGGGGACTTGTCTATATACTGTATGCGGTGTGTGGGGGGGACTTGTCTATATACTGTATGCGGTGTGTGGGGGGGACTTGTCTATATACCGTATGCTGTGTGGGGGGACTTGTCTATATACCGTATGCTGTGTGGGGGGACTTGTCTATATACTGTATGCTGTGTGTGGGGGACTTGTCTATATACTGTATGCTGTGTGGGGGAACTTGTCTATATACCGTATGCTGTGTGGGGGGGACTTGTCTAGATACTGTATGCTGTGTATGGGGGACTTGTCTATATACCGTATGCTGTGTATGGGGGACTTGTCTATATACCGTATGCTGTGTGTGGGGGGACTTGTCTATATACTGTATGCTGTGTGGGGGGGACTTGTCTATATACTGTATGCTGTGTGTGGGGGGGGGGGACTTGTCTATATACTGTATGCTGTGGGGGGGACTTGTCTATATACCGTATGCTGTGTGGGGGACTTGTCTATATACTGTATGCTGTGTGTGGGGGACTTGTCTATATACTGTATGCTGTGTGTGTGGGGGGGGGGGACTTGTCTATATACTGTATGCTGTATGTGGGGGACTTGTCTATATACCGTATGCTGTGTGTGGGGGACTTGTCTATATACCGTATGCTGTGTGGGGGGCTTGTCTATATACTGTATGCTGTGTGTGGGGGACTTGTCTATATACCGTATGCTGTGTGTGGGGGACTTGTCTATATACCGTATGCTGTGTGTGGGGGACTTGTCTATATACCGTATGCTGTGTGTGGGGGACTTGTCTATATACCGTATGCTGTGTGTGGGGGGACTTGTCTATATACCGTATGCTGTGTGTGGGGGACTTGTCTATATACCATATGCTGTGTGTGGGGGACTTGTCTATATACCGTATGCTGTGTGTGGGGGACTTGTCTATATACCGTATGCTGTGTGGGGGGGACTTGTCTATATACCGTATGCTGTGTGTGGGGGACTTGTCTATATACTGTATGCTGTGTGTGGGGGACTTGTCTATATACTGTATGCTGTGTGGGGGACTTGTCTATATACTGTATGCTGTGTGTGGGGGACTTGTCTATATACCGTATGCTGTGTGTGGGGGACTTGTCTATATACTGTATGCTGTGTGTGGGGGACTTGTCTATATACCGTATGCTGTGTGTGGTGGACTTGTCTATATACCGTATGCTGTGTGTGGGGGACTTGTGTATATACCGTATGCTGTGTGTGGGGGACTTGTCTATATACCGTATGCTGTATGTGGGGGGACTTGTCTATATACCGTATGCTGTGTGGGGGGGACTTGTCTATATACCGTATGCTGTGTGGGGGGGACTTGTCTATATACCGTATGCTGTGTGTGGGGGACTTGTCTATATACCGTATGCTGTGTGTGGGGGACTTGTCTATATACCGTATGCTGTGTGTGGGGGACTTGTCTACATACCGTATGCTGTGTGTGGGAGACTTGTCTATATACCGTATACTGTGTGTGGGGGACTTGTCTATATACTGTATGCTGTGTGTGGGGGACTTGTCTATATATTGTATGCTGTGTGTGGGGTACTTGTCTATATACCGTATGCTGTGTGTGGGGGACTTGTCTATATACCGTATGCTGTGTGGGGGGGACTTGTCTATATACCGTATGCTGTGTGGGGGGGACTTGTCTATATACCGTATGCTGTGTGTGGGGGACTAGTCTATATACCGTATGCTGTGTGGGGGGGACTTGTCTATATACCGTATGCTGTGTGTGGGGGACTTGTCTATATACCGTATGCTGTGTGTGGGGGACTTGTCTATATACTGTATGCTGTGTGTGGGGGACTTGTCTATATACTGTATGCTGTGTGTGGGGGACTTGTCTATATACCGTATGCTGTGTGTGGGGGACTTGTGTATATACCGTATGCTGTGTGTGGGCGACTTGTGTATATACCGTATGCTGTGTGTGGGGGGACTTGTCTATATACCGTATGCTGTGTGGTGGGGACTTGTCTATATACCGTATGCTGTGTGTGGGAGACTTATCTATATACCGTATGCTGTGTGTGGGGGACTTGTCTATATACCGTATGCTGTGTGTGGGGGACTTGTCTATATACCGTATGCTGTGTGTGGGGGACTTGTCTATATATTGTATGCTGTGTGTGGGGGACTTGTCTATATACTGTATGCTGTGTGGGGGGGACTTGTCTATATACTGTATGCTGTGTGGGGGGACTTGTCTATATACCGTATGCTGTGTGGGGGGACTTGTCTATATATTGTATGCTGTGTGGGGGGGACTTGTCTATATACTGTATGCTGTGTGGGGGGGACTTGTCTATATACTGTATGCGGTGTGTGGGGGGGACTTGTCTATATACCGTATGCTGTGTGGGGGGACTTGTCTATATACCGTATGCTGTGTGGGGGGACTTGTCTATATACCGTATGCTGTGTGGGGGGGACTTGTCTATATACTGTATGCTGTGTGTGGGGGGGACTTGTCTATATACCGTAAGCTGTGTGTGGGGGACTTGTCTATATACTGTATGCTGTGTATGGGGGACTTGTCTATATACCTTATGCTGTGTATGGGGGACTTGTCTATATACCTTATGCTGTGTATGGGGGACTTGTCTATATACCTTATGCTGTGTGTGGGGGACTTGTCTATATACCGTATGCTGTGTGTGGGGGACTTGTCTATATACCGTATGCTGTGTGTGGGGGACTTGTCTATATACCGTATGCTGTGTGTGGGGGACTTGTCTATATACTGTATGCTGTGTATGGGGGACTTGTCTATATACCGTATGCTGTGTATGGGGGACTTGTCTATATACCGTATGCTGTGTGTGGGGGGACTTGTCTATATACCGTATGCTGTGTGTGGGGGACTTGTCTATATACCGTATGCTGTGTGTGGGGGACTTGTCTATATACCATATGCTGTGTGTGGGGGACTTGTCTATATACTGTATGCTGTGTGGGGGGACTTGTCTATATACCGTATGTTGTGTGGGGGGGACTTGTCTATATCCTGTATGCTGTGTGTGGGGGGGACTTGTCTATATACCGTATGCTGTGTGGGGGGACTTCTCTATATACCGTATGCTGTGTGTGGGGGACTTGTCTATATACCGTATGGGGGGGACTTGTCTATATACCGTAAGCTGTGTGTGGGGGACTAGTCTATATACTGTATGCTGTGGGGGGGACTTGTCTATATACCGTATGCTGTGTGGGGGACTTGTCTATATACTGTATGCTGTGTGTGGGGGACTTGTCTATATACTGTATGCTGTGTGTGGGACTTGTCTATATACTGTATGCTGTGTGTGGGGGACTTGTCTATATACTGTATGCTGTGTGGGGGGACTTGTCTATATACCGTATGCTGTGTGGGGGGGACTTGTCTATATACCGTATGCTGTGTGTGGAGGGGACTTGTCTATATACCGTATGCTGTGTGGGGGGACTTGTCTATATACTGTATGCTGTGTGGGGGGACTTGTCTATATACTGTATGCTGTGTGGGGGGGACTTGTCTATAAACCGTATGCTGTGTGTGGGGGACTTGTCTATATACCGTATGCTGTGTGGGGGGGACTTGTCTATATACCGTATGCTGTGTGTGGGGGACTTGTCTATATACCGTATGCTGTGTGTGGGGGACTTGTCTATATACCGTATGCTGTGTGTGGGGGACTTGTCTACATACCGTATGCTGTGTGTGGGAGACTTGTCTATATACCGTATACTGTGTGTGGGGGACTTGTCTATATACCGTATGCTGTGTGGGGGGGACTTGTCTATATACTGTATGCTGTGTGGGGGGGACTTGTCTATAAACCGTATGCTGTGTGTGGGGGACTTGTCTATATACCGTATGCTGTGTGTGGGGGGGGGACTTGTCTATATACTGTATGCTGTGTATGGGGGACTTGTCTATATACCGTATGCTGTGTGTGGGGGACTTGTCTATATACCGTATGCTGTGTGGGGGGCTTGTCTATATACCGTATGCTGTGTGTGGGGGACTTGTCTATATACTGTATGCTGTGTGTGGGGGACTTGTCTATATACTGTATGTTGTGTGTGGGGGGACTTGTCTATATACCGTATGCTGTGTGGGGGACTTGTCTATATACCGTATGCTGTGTGTGGGGGACTTGTCTATATACCGTATGCTGTGTGGGGGACTTGTCTATATACCGTATGCTGTGTGTGGGGGACTTGTCTATATACTCTATGCTGTGTGTGGGGGACTTGTCTATATACTCTATGCTGTGTGGGGGACTTGTCTATATACTGTATGCTGTGTGTGGGGGACTTGTCTATATACTGTATGCTGTGTGGGGGGACTTGTCTATATACCGTATGCTGTGTGGGGGGGACTTGTCTATATACTGTATGCTGTGTGTGGGGGACTTGTCTATATACAGTATGCTGTGTGTGGGGGACTTGTCTATATACCGTATGCTGTGTGGGGGGGGGACTTGTCTATATACTGTATGCTGTGTGGGGGGGACTTGTCTATATACCGTATGCTGTGTGTGTGGGGGACTAGTCTATATACTGTATGCTGTGTGGGGGGGACTTGTCTATATACCGTATGCTGTGTGGGGGACTTGTCTATATACTGTATACTGTGTGGGGGACTTGTCTATATACTGTATGCTGTGTGTGGGGGACTTGTCTATATACTGTATGCTGTGTGTGGGGTACTTGTCTATATACCATATGCTGTGTGTGGGGGACTTGTCTATATACTGTATGCTGTGTGTGGGGGACTTGTCTATATACCGTATGCTGTGTGTGGGGGACTTGTCTATATACCGTATGCTGTGTGGGGGCGGGACTTGTCTATATACTGTATGCTGTGTGGGGGGGACTTGTCTATATACCGTATGCTGTGTGTGTGGGGGACTAGTCTATATACTGTATGCTGTGTGGGGGGGGGACTTGTCTATATACCGTATGCTGTGTGGGGGGACTTGTCTATATACTGTATGCTGTGTGTGGGGGACTTGTCTATATACTGTATGCTGTGTGGGGGGGACTTGTCTATATACCGTATGCTGTGTGTGTGGGGGACTAGTCTATATACTGTATGCTGTGTGGGGGGGGGACTTGTCTATATACCGTATGCTGTGTGGGGGGGGGACTTGTCTATATACCGTATGCTGTGTGGGGGGTCTTTTCTATATACCGTATGCTGTGTGTGTGTGGGGGAATAGTCTATATACTGTATGCTGTGTGTGGGGGACTTGTCTATATACCGTATGCTGTGTGGGGGGGGGACTTGTCTATATACTGTGTGCTGTGTGTGGGGGACTTGTCTATATACCGTATGCTGTGTGGGGGGGACTTGTGTATATACTGTATGCTGTGTGTGTGGGGGACTAGTCTATATACCGTATGCTGTGTGTGTGGGGGACTTGTCTATATACTGTATGCTGTGTGTGGGGGACTTGTCTATATACTGTATGCTGTGTATGGGAGACTTGTCTATATACCGTATGCTGTGTGTGTGGGGGACTTGTCTATATACCGTATGCTGTGTGGGGGGGGGACTTGTCTATATACTGTATGCTGTGTGTGGGGGACTTGTCTATATACTGTATGCTGTGTGTGGGGGACTTGTCTATATACCGTATGCTGTGTGTGGGGGACTTGTCTATATACCGTATGCTGTGTGTGGGGGACTTGTCTATATACTGTATGCTGTGTGTGGGGGACTTGTCTATATACTGTATGCTGTGTGTGGGGGACTTGTCTATATACTGTATGCTGTGTGTAGGGGACTTGTCTATATACCGTATGCTGTGTGTGGGGGACTTGTCTATATACTGTATGCTGTGTGTGGGGGACTTGTCTATATACCGTATACTGTGTGTGTGGGGGACTTGTCTATATACCGTATGCTGTGTGTGTGGGGGACTTGTCTATATACTGTATGCTGTGTGTGGGGGACTTGTCTATATACTGTATGCTGTGTATGGGAGACTTGTCTATATACCGTATGCTGTGTGTGTGGGGGACTTGTCTATATACCGTATGCTGTGTGGGGGGGGGACTTGTCTATATACTGTATGCTGTGTGTGGGGGACTTGTCTATATACTGTATGCTGTGTGTGGGGGACTTATCTATATACCGTATGCTGTGTGTGGGGGACTTGTCTATTTACCGTATGCTGTGTGTGGGGGACTTGTCTATATACTGTATGCTGTGTGTGGGGGACTTGTCTATATACTGTATGCTGTGTGTGGGGGACTTGTCTATATACTGTATGCTGTGTGTAGGGGACTTGTCTATATACCGTATGCTGTGTGTGGGGGACTTGTCTATATACTGTATGCTGTGTGTAGGGGACTTGTCTATATACCGTATGCTGTGTGTGGGGGACTTGTCTATATACCGTATGCTGTGTGTAGGGGACTTGTCTATATACTGTATGCTGTGTGTGGGGGACTTGTCTATATACTGTATGCTGTGTGTGGGGGACTTGTCTATATACTGTATGCTGTGTGTGGGGGACTTGTCTATATACCGTATGCTGTGTGTAGGGGACTTGTCTATATACCGTATGCTGTGTGTGGGGGACTTGTCTATATACCGTATGCTGTGTGTGGGGGACTTGTCTATATACTGTATGCTGTGTGTGGGGGACTTGTCTATATACTGTATGCTGTGTGTGGGGGACTTGTCTATATACTGTATGCTGTGTGTGGGGGACTTGTCTATATACTGTATGCTGTGTGGGGGGGACTTTTCTATATACCGTATGCTGTGTGGGGGGGACTTGTCTATATACCGTATGCTGTGTGGGGGACTTGTCTATATATTGTATGCTGTGTGTGGGGGACTTGTCTATATACTGTATGCTGTGTGGGGGGGACTTGTCTATATACTGTATGCGGTGTGTGGGGGGGACTTGTCTATATACTGTATGCTGTGTGGGGGGGACTTGTCTATATACCGTATGCTGTGTGGGGGGACTTGTCTATATACCGTATGCTGTGTGTGGGGGACTTGTCTATATACTGTATGCTGTGTGGGGGGACTTGTCTATATACCGTATGCTGTGTGGGGGACTTGTCTATATACAGTATGCTGTGTGTGGGGACTTGTCTATATACTGTATGCTGTGTATGGGGGACTTGTCTATATACCGTATGCTGTGTATGGGGGACTTGTCTATATACCGTATGCTGTGTGTGGGGGGGGACTTGTCTATATACCGTATGCTGTGTGTGGGGGACTTGTCTATATAATGTATGCTGTGTGTGGGGGACTTGTCTATATACCTTATGCTGTGTATGGGGGACTTGTCTATATACTGTATGCTGTGTGTGGGGGACTTGTCTATATACTGTATGCTGTGTGTGGGGGACTTGTCTATATACCGTATGCTGTGTGGGGGGGACTTGTCTATATACCGTATGCTGTGTGTGGGGGACTTGTCTATATACCGTATGCTGTGTGTGGGGGACTTGTCTATATACTGTATGCTGTGTGGGGGACTTGTCTATATACTGTATGCTGTGTGTGGGCGACTTGTCTATATACCGTATGCTGTGTGTGGGGGACTTGTCTATATACTGTATGCTGTGTGTGGGGGACTTGTCTATATACTGTATGCTGTGTGTGGGGGGACTTGTCTATATACCGTATGCTGTGTGGTGGGGACTTGTCTATATACCGTATGCTGTGTGTGGGGGACTTGTCTATATACTGTATGCTGTGTGGGGGACTTGTCTATATATTGTATGCTGTGTGTGGGGGACTTGTCTATATACTGTATGCTGTGTGTGGGGGACTTGTCTATATACTGTATGCTGTGTGGGGGGGACTTTTCTATATACCGTATGCTGTGTGGGGGGGACTTGTCTATATACCGTATGCTGTGTGGGGGACTTGTCTATATATTGTATGCTGTGTGTGGGGGACTTGTCTATATACTGTATGCTGTGTGGGGGGGACTTGTCTATATACTGTATGCGGTGTGTGGGGGGGACTTGTCTATATACTGTATGCGGTGTGTGGGGGGGACTTGTCTATATACCGTATGCTGTGTGGGGGGACTTGTCTATATACCGTATGCTGTGTGTGGGGGACTTGTCTATATACTGTATGCTGTGTGGGGGGACTTGTCTATATACCGTATGCTGTGTGGGGGGGACTTGTCTATATACTGTATGCTGTGTATGGGGGACTTGTCTATATACCGTATGCTGTGTATGGGGGACTTCTCTATATACCGTATGCTGTGTGTGGGGGGGGACTTGTCTATATACCGTATGCTGTGTGTGGGGGACTTGTCTATATACTGTATGCTGTGTATGGGGGACTTGTCTATATACCGTATGCTGTGTATGGGGGACTTGTCTACATTTCGTATGCTGTGTGTGGGGGGACTTGTCTATATACCGTATGCTGTGTGTGGGGGACTTGTCTATATACCGTATGCTGTGTGTGGGGGACTTGTCTATATACCGTATGCTGTGTGTGGGGGACTTGTCTATATACTGTATGCTGTGTGGGGGGACTTGTCTATATACTGTATGCTGTGTGTGGGGGACTTGTCTATATACCGTATGCTGTGTGTGGGGGACTTGTGTATATACCGTATGCTGTGTGTGGGGGACTTGTCTATATACCGTATGCTGTGTGTGGGGGGACTTGTCTATATACCGTATGCTGTGTGTGGGGGACTTGTCTATATACTGTATGCTGTGTGTGGGGGGGACTTGTCTATATACTGTATGCTGTGTGGGGGACTTGTCTATATATTGTATGCTGTGTGTGGGGGACTTGTCTATATACTGTATGCTGTGTGTGGGGGACTTGTCTATATACTGTATGCTGTGTGGGGGGGACTTGTCTATATACCGTATGCTGTGTGGGGGGGACTTGTCTATATACCGTATGCTGTGTGGGGGACTTGTCTATATATTGTATGCTGTGTGTGGGGGACTTGTCTATATACTGTATGCTGTGTGGGGGGGACTTGTCTATATACTGTATGCGGTGTTTGGGGGGGACTTGTCTATATACTGTATGCTGTGTGGGGGGGACTTGTCTATATACCGTATGCTGTGTGGGGGACTTGTCTATATATTGTATGCTGTGTGTGGGGGACTTGTCTATATACTGTATGCTGTGTGTGGGGGACTTGTCTATATACCGTATGCTGTGTATGTGGGGGACTTGTCTATATACCGTATGCTGTATGGGGGACTTGTCTATATACCGTATGCTGTGTGGGGGGGACTTGTCTATATACCGTATGCTGTGTGTGGGGGACTTGTCTATATACCGTATGCTGTGTGTGGGGGACTTGTCTATATACCGTATGCTGTGTGTGGGGTACTTGTCTATATACTGTATGCTGTGTGTGGGGGACTTGTCTATATACCGTATGCTGTGTGTGGGGGACTTGTCTATATACCGTATGCTGTGTGGGGGGGACTTGTCTATATACCGTATGCTGTGTGGGGGGGACTTGTCTATATACCGTATGCTGTGTGTGTGGGGGACTTGTCTATATACCGTATGCTGTATGGGGGACTTGTCTATATACCGTATGCTGTGTGTGGGGGACTTGTCTATATACCGTATGCTGTGTGTGGGGGACTTGTCTATATACCGTATGCTGTGTGTGGGGGACTTGTCTATATACCGTATGCTGTGTGGGGGGGACTTGTCTATATACCGTATGCTGTGTGTGGGGGACTTGTCTATATACTGTATGCTGTGTGTGGGGGACATGTCTATATATTGTATGCTGTGTGGGGGGGACTTGTCTATATACTGTATGCTGTGTGTGGGGAACTTGTGTATATACTGTATGCTGTGTGTGGGGGACTTGTCTATATACCGTATGCTGTGTGTGGGGGACTTGTCTATATACTGTATGCTGTGTGTGGGGGACATGTCTATATACCGTATGCTGTGTGGGGGGGACTTGTCTATATACCGTATGCTGTGTGGGGGGGACTTCTCTATATACCGTATGCTGTGTGGGGGGGACTTGTCTATATACCGTATGCTGTGTGGGGGGGACTTGTCTATATACCGTATGCTGTGTGTGGGGGACTTGTCTATATACTGTATGCTGTGTGTGGGGGACATGTCTATATACTGTATGCTGTGTGGGGGGGACTTGTCTATATACCGTATGCTGTGTGTGGGGGACTTGTCTATATACCGTATGCTGTGTGTGGGGGACTTGTCTATATACCGTATGCTGTGTGGGGGGGACTTGTCTATATACCGTATGCTGTGTGGGGGGGACTTGTCTATATACCGTATGCTGTGTGTGGGGGACTTCTCTATATACCGTATGCTGTGTGTGGGGGACTTGTCTATATACTGTATGCTGTGTGTGGGGGACTTGTCTATATACCGTATGCTGTGTATGTGGGGGACTTGTCTATATACCGTATGCTGTATGGGGGACTTGTCTATATACCGTATGCTGTGTGGGGGGGACTTGTCTATATACCGTATGCTGTGTGTGGGGGACTTGTCTATATACCGTATGCTGTGTGTGGGGGACTTGTCTATATACCGTATGCTGTGTGTGGGGTACTTGTCTATATACTGTATGCTGTGTGTGGGGGACTTGTCTATATACCGTATGCTGTGTGTGGGGGACTTGTCTATATACCGTATGCTGTGTGGGGGGGACTTGTCTATATACCGTATGCTGTGTGGGGGGGACTTGTCTATATACCGTATGCTGTGTGTGTGGGGGACTTGTCTATATACCGTATGCTGTATGGGGGACTTGTCTATATACCGTATGCTGTGTGTGGGGGACTTGTCTATATACCGTATGCTGTGTGTGGGGGACTTGTCTATATACCGTATGCTGTGTGTGGGGGACTTGTCTATATACCGTATGCTGTGTGGGGGGGACTTGTCTATATACCGTATGCTGTGTGTGGGGGACTTGTCTATATACTGTATGCTGTGTGTGGGGGACATGTCTATATATTGTATGCTGTGTGGGGGGGACTTGTCTATATACTGTATGCTGTGTGTGGGGAACTTGTGTATATACTGTATGCTGTGTGTGGGGGACTTGTCTATATACCGTATGCTGTGTGTGGGGGACTTGTCTATATACTGTATGCTGTGTGTGGGGGACATGTCTATATACCGTATGCTGTGTGGGGGGGACTTGTCTATATACCGTATGCTGTGTGGGGGGGACTTCTCTATATACCGTATGCTGTGTGGGGGGGACTTGTCTATATACCGTATGCTGTGTGGGGGGGACTTGTCTATATACCGTATGCTGTGTGTGGGGGACTTGTCTATATACTGTATGCTGTGTGTGGGGGACATGTCTATATACTGTATGCTGTGTGGGGGGGACTTGTCTATATACCGTATGCTGTGTGTGGGGGACTTGTCTATATACCGTATGCTGTGTGTGGGGGACTTGTCTATATACCGTATGCTGTGTGGGGGGGACTTGTCTGTATACCGTATGCTGTGTGGGGGGGACTTGTCTATATACCGTATGCTGTGTGTGGGGGACTTCTCTATATACCATATGCTGTGTGTGGGGGACTTGTCTATATACCGTATGCTGTGTGTGGGGGGACTTGTCTATATACCGTATGCTGTGTGTGGGGGACTTGTCTATATACCGTATGCTGTGTGTGGGGGACTTGTCTATATACCGTATGCTGTGTGTGGGGGACTTGTCTATATACCGTATGCTGTGTGTGGGGGACTTGTCTATATACCGTATGCTGTGTGTGGGGGACTTGTCTATATACCGTATGCTGTGTGTGGGGGACTTGTCTATATACCGTATGCTGTGTGTGGGGGGACTTGTCTATATACCGTATGCTGTGTGTGGGGGACTTGTCTATATACCGTATGCTGTGTGGGGGGGACTTGTCTATATACCGTATGCTGTGTGTGGGGGACTTGTCTATATACCGTATGCTGTGTGTGGGGGACTTGTCTATATACTGTATGCTGTGTGGGGAACTTGTCTATATACTGTATGCTGTGTGTGGGGGACTTGTCTATATACCGTATGCTGTGTGTGGGGGACTTGTCTATATACTGTATGCTGTGTGTGAGGGACTTGTCTATATACCGTATGCTGTGTGGGGGGGACTTGTCTATATACTGTATGCTGTGTGTGGGGGACTTGTCTATATACTGTATGCTGTGTGTGGGGGACTTGTCTATATACTGTATGCTGTGTGTGGGGGACTTGTCTATATACCGTATGCTGTGTGTGGGGGACTTGTCTATATACCGTATGCTGTGTGGGGGGGACTTGTCTATATACCGTATGCTGCGTGTGGGGGACTTGTCTATATACTGTATGCTGTGTGTGGGGGACTTGTCTATATACCGTATGCTGTGTGTGGGGGACTTGTCTATATACCGTATGCTGTGTGTGGGGGACTTGTCTATATACTGTATGCTGTGTGTGGGGGACTTGTCTATATACCGTATGCTGTGTGTGGGGGACTTGTCTATATACTGTATGCTGTGTGTGTGGAGGACTTGTCTATATATCGTATGCTGTGTGTGTGGGGGACTTGTCTATATACCGTATGCTGTGTGTGGGGGACTTGTCTATATACTGTATGCTGTGTCTGGGGGACTTGTCTATATACTGTATGCTGTGTGGGGGGGACTTGTCTATATACCGTATGCTGTGTGTGAGGGACTTGTCTATATACTGTATGCTGTGTGTGGGGGACTTGTCTATATACCGTATGCTGTGTGTGGGGGACTTGTCTATATACCGTATGCTATGTGTGGGGGACTTGTCTATATACTGTATGCTGTGTGTGGGGGACTTGTCTATATACTGTATGCTGTGTGTGGGGGACTTGTCTATATACTGTATGCTGTGTGTGGGGGACTTGTCTATATACCGTATGCTGTGTGTGGGGGACTTGTCTATATACCGTATGCTGTGTGGGGGGGACTTGTCTATATACCGTATGCTGTGTGTGGGGGACTTGTCTATATACTGTATGCTGTGTGTGGGGGACTTGTCTATATACTGTATGCTGTGTGTGGGGGACTTGTCTATATACCGTATGCTGTGTGTGGGGGACTTGTCTATATACTGTATGCTGTGTGTGGGGGACTTGTCTATATACCGTATGCTGTGTGGGGGGGACTTGTCTATATACCGTATGCTGTGTGGGGGGGACTTGTCTATATACTGTATGCTGTGTGTGGAGGACTTGTCTATATACCGTATGCTGTGTGTGTGGGGGACTTGTCTATATATCGTATGCTGTGTGTGTGGGGGACTTGTCTATATACCGTATGCTGTGTGTGGGGGACTTGTCTATATACTGTATGCTGTGTGTGGGGGACTTGTCTATATACTGTATGCTGTGTGTAGGGGACTTGTCTATATACCGTATGCTGTGTGTGGGGGACTTGTCTATATGCCGTATGTTGTGTGTAGGTGACTTGTCTATATACCGTATGCTGTGTGTGGGGAACTTGTCTATATACCGTATGCTGTGTGTGGGGGACTTGTCTATATACCGTATGCTGTGTGTGGGGGACTTGTCTATATACTGTATGCTGTGTGGGGGGGACTTGTCTATATACCGTATGCTGTGTGTGGGGGTCTTGTCTATATACCGTATGCTGTGTGGTGGGGGAGGGGGTGCTGGACTTGGTTCTCTTTGCTATATGTGGGGGAGGGAGACCTGGATAAATATTCTATAGATGGAGGAGGGGATCTTGGCTATATACTTTGTGTGGGGGAGCGGGGACCTGGCTATATACTTTGTGTGGTGGAGCGGGGTCCTGGCTATATACTTTGTGTGGGGGAGCGGGGACCTGGCTATATACTTTGTGTGGGGGAGCGGGGACCTGGCTATATACTTTGTGTGGGGGAGCGGGGACCTGGCTATATACTTTGTGTGGGGGAGCGGGGACCTGGCTATATACTTTGTGTGGGGGAGCGGGGACCTGGCTATATACGCTATACATGGAGGAGGGGACCTTGGCTCTATACTTTGTGTGGGGGAGCGGGGACCTGGCTATATACTTTGTGTGGGGGAGCGGGGACCTGGCTATATACTTTGTGTGGGGGAGCGGGGACCTGGCTATATACTTTGTGTGGGGGAGCGGGGACCTTGGCTATATACTTTGTGTGGGGGAGCGGGGACCTTGGCTATATACTGTGTGTGGGGGAGCGGGGACCTGGCTATATACTTTGTGTGGGGGAGCGGGGACCTGGCTATATACTGTGTGTGGGGGAGCGGGGACCTGGCTATATACTGTGTGTGGGGGAGTGGGGACTTGTCTATATACCGTATGCTGTGTGTGGGGGTCTTGTCTATATACCGTATGCTGTGTGGTGGGGGAGGGGGTGCTGGACTTGGTTCTCTTTGCTATATGTGGGGGAGCGGGGACCTGGATAAATATGCTATACATGGAGGAGGGGATCTTGGCTATATACTTTGTGTGGGGGAGCGGGGTCCTGGCTATATACTTTGTGTGGGGGAGCGGGGACCTGGCTATATACTTTGTGTGGGGGAGCGGGGACCTGGCTATATACTTTGTGTAGGGGAGCGGGGACCTGGCTATATACTTTGTGTAGGGGAGCGGGGACCTGGCTATATACTTTGTGTGGGGGAGTGGGGACCTGGCTATATACTTTGTGTGGGGGAGCGGGGACCTGGCTATATACTTTGTGTGGGGGAGCGGGGACCTTGGCTATATACTTTGTGTGGGGGAGCGGGGACCTTGTCTATATACTTTGTGTGGGGGAGCGGGGACCTTGGCTATATACTGTGTGTGGGGGAGCGGGGACCTGGCTATATACTTTGTGTGGGGGAGCGGGGACCTGGCTATATACTTTGTGTGGGGGAGCGGGGACCTGGCTATATACTGTGTGTGGGGGAGCGGGGACCTGGCTATATACTTTGTGTGGGGGAGCGGGGACCTGGCTATATACTTTGTGTAGGGGAGCGGGGACCTGGCTATATACTTTGTGTGGGGGAGTGGGGACCTGGCTATATACTTTGTGTGGGGGAGCGGGGACCTGGCTATATACTTTGTGTGGGGGAGCGGGGACCTTGGCTATATACTTTGTGTGGGGGAGCGGGGACCTTGTCTATATACTTTGTGTGGGGGAGCGGGGACCTTGTCTATATACTTTGTGTGGGGGAGCGGGGACCTGGCTATATACTGTGTGTGGGGGAGCGGGGACCTGGCTATATACTGTGTGTGGGGGAGCGGGGACCTGGCTATATACTGTGTGTGGGGGAGCGGGGACCTGGCTATATACTTTGTGTGGGGGAGCGGGGACCTGGCTATATACTTTGTGTGGGGGAGCGGGGACCTGGCTATATACTTTGTGTGGGGGAGCGGGGACCTGGCTATATACTGTGTGTGGGGGAGCGGGGACCTGGCTATATACTGTGTGTGGGGGAGCGGGGACCTGGCTATATACTGTGTGTGGGGGAGCGGGGACCTGGCTATATACTTTGTGTGGGGGAGCGGGGACCTGGCTATATACTTTGTGTGGGGGAGCGGGGACCTGGCTATATACTGTGTGTGGGGGAGCGGGGACCTGGCTATATACTTTGTGTGGGGGAGCGGGGACCTGGCTATATACTTTGTGTGGGGGAGCGGGGACCTTGGCTATATACTTTGTGTGGGGGAGCGGGGACCTTGTCTATATACTTTGTGTGGGGGAGCGGGGACCTGGCTCTATACTGTGTGTGGGGGAGCGGGGACCTGGCTATATACTGTGTGTGGGGGAGCGGGGACCTGGCTATATACTTTGTGTGGGGGAGCGGGGACCTGGCTATATACTTTGTGTGGGGGAGCGGGGATCTTGGCTATATACTGTGTGTGGGGGAGCGGGGACCTGGCTATATACTTTGTGTGGGGGAGCGGGGACCTGGCTATATACTTTGTGTGGGGGAGCGGGGACCTGGCTATATACTTTGTGTGGGGGAGCGGGGACCTGGCTATATACTTTGTGTGGGGGAGCGGGGACCTGGCTATATACTTTGTGTGGGGGAGCGGGGACCTGGCTATATACTTTGTGTGGGGGAGCGGGGACCTGGCTATATACTTTGTGTGGGGGAGCGGGGACCTGGCTATATACTTTGTGTGGGGGAGCGGGGACCTGGCTATATACTTTGTGTAGGGGAGCGTGGACCTGGCTATATACTTTGTGTGGGGGAGCGGGGACCTGGCTATATACTTTGTGTGGGGGAGCGGGGACCTTGGCTATATACTGTGTGTGGAGGAGCGGGGACCTGGCTATATACTTTGTGTGGGGGAGCGGGGACCTGGCTATATACTGTGTGTGGGGGAGCGGGGACCTGGCTGTATGTGGTAGGTGTGGGGGAGCGGGGACCTGGCTATATACTTTGTGTGGGGGAGCGGGGACCTGGCTATATACTTTGTGTGGGGGAGCGGGGACCTGGCTATATACTTTGTGTGGGGGAGCGGGGACCTGGCTATATACTGTGTGTGGGGGAGCGGGGACCTGGCTATATGTGGTAGGTGTGGGGCAGTTGATGTTACGGGGGCAGCTTTATTGTGAATGTATATGTAGTGGGTACAATGTGGAGAACTCTTTATAGATCACAGACATCATATGTGCTGATCAGGAGCCTTTCTGTGAATGCGATGTGTCAGGTCAGAGCTGCACTATTGCTGGATGATCTTGTGGGTGAACGTCTCATTCAGACGTCTGTTTTTTTACATCCATGTTATTGACAGACATAATACGCACCTTTATCATCTATGGGGCAGCTCACATATCCATATATATATATGTTTTATTTGCATATAGTAACAAACATTGATACAATTCGGATCGATCCCTTTGATGAAAATCAGTTTTGTTTTTTTGGCTTTTTTTTAATGTACCAGAAAACTACAGATGTCTGAATGAGGCCTGAAGATCTGATCAAATGTGGCAGATTGTTCCTGGAGGATTTCCATAGAAAATCAGAGCAAATTAGCAAAAATCCGCAAGAAAATCCACAACAGCAAATTTGCACTGCATGATTATGGTGCAGATCTTTCTGGTAATTCACTGTGGAAAACAGCAGCGTGTAAAATAAAAAGAAATAAACTTGCTGGGAGTTGTAGTCCCTCACCACATACTGCAGTGCTATTATGACGCAGTGATGGTTTAGTTACATGATCGGTGCCTGAGCTGTCACTTGCTGGGAGTTGTAGTCCCTCACCACATACTGCAGTGCTATTATGACGCAGTGATGGTGAACTGTGTATCTAATCCTATCCTGTGTGATACTGTTTGCTGAGCCATGTATCTAATCCCGCCCTGTGCGATACTGTCTGCTGAGCCGTGTATCTAATCCACTCCTGTGTGATACTGTCTGCTGAGCTGTGTTTCTAATCCTATCCTGTGTGATACTGTCTGCTGAGCCGTGTATCTAATCCTCTCCTGCTGAAACTGTGTGCTGAGCTGTGTATCTAATGCCATCCTGTGTGATACTGTCTGCTGAGCTGTGTATCTAATCCTCTCCTGTGTGATACTGTCTGCTGAGCTGTGTATCTAATCCTCTAATGTGTGATACTGTCTGCTGAGCTGTGTATCTAATCGTCTGCTGTGTGATACTGTCTGATGAACTGTGTATCTAATCCTATCCTGTCTGATACTGTCTGCTGAGCCGTGTATCTAATCCACTCCTGTGTGATACTGTCTGCTGAGCTGTGTATCTAATCCTATCCTGTGTGATACTGTCTGCTGAGCTGTGTATCTAATCCTATCCTGTGTGATACTGTCTCCTGAACTGTGTATCTAATCCTCTCCTGTGCGATACTGTCTGCTGAGCCGTGTATCTAATCCACTCCTGTGTGATACTGTCTGCTGAGCTGTGTATCTAATCCTCTCCTGTGTGATACTGTCTGCTGAGCCGTGTATCTAATCCTCTGTGTAATACTGTGTGTTGAGCCGTGTATCTAATCCTCTCCTGTGTGATACTGTCTGCTGAGCAGTGTATCTAATCTTATCCTGTGTGATACTGTCTGCTGAGCTGTGTATCTAATCCCCTCCTGTGTGATACTGTCTGCTGAGCCGTGTATCTATTCCTCTGTGTAATACTGTGTGTTGAGCCGTGTATCTAATCCTCTCCTGTGTGATACTGTCTGCTGAGCCATGTATCTAATCTTATCCTGTGTGATACTGTCTGCTGAGCTGTGTATCTAATCCCCTCCTGTGTGATACTGTCTGCTGAGCTGTGTATCTAATCCTCTTCTGTGTGATACTGTCTGCTGAGCCGTGTACCTAATCCTATGATGTGTGATACTGTCTGCTGAGCTGTGTATCTAATCCTATGATGTGTATCTAATCCTCTCCTGTGTGATACTGTCTACTGAGCCGTGTATCTAATCCTCTCCTGTGATACTGTCTGCTGAGCCGTGTATCTAATCCTATATTGTGTGATACTGTCTGCTGAGCTGTGTATCTAATCCTATCCTGTGTGATACCATCTGCTGAGCAGTGTATCTAATCCTATCCTGTGTGATACTGTTTGCTGACCTGTGTATCTAATCCTATGCTGTGTGATACTGTCTGGTGAGCTGTGTATCTAATCATGTACAGTGATACTGTCTGCTGAGCAGTGTATCTAATCCTATCCTGTGTGATACTGTCTGCTGAGCTGTGTATCTAATCCTGTCCTGTGTGATACTGTCTGCTGAGCTGTGCATCTAATCCTATCCTGTGTGATACTATCTGCTAAACAGTGTATCTAATCATCCCCTGTGTGATACTGTCTGCTGAGCTGTGTATCTAATCCTCTCCTGTGTGATACTGTCTGCTGAGCCGTGTATCTAATCCTCTCCTGTGTGATACTGTCTGCTGATCTGTGTATCTAATCCTCTCCTGTGTGATACTGTCTGCTGAGCCGTGTATCTAATCCTCTCCTGTGTGATACCGTCTGCTGAGCCGTGTATCTAATTCTCTCCTGTGTGATACTGTCTGCTGATCTGTGTATCTAATCCTCTCCTGTGTGATACTGTCTGCTGAGCCGTGTATCTAATCCTCTCCTGTGTGATACCGTCTGCTGAGCTGTGTATCTAATCCTCTCCTGTGCGATACTGTCTGCTGAGCTGTGTATCTAATCCTCTCCTGTGTGATACTGTCTGCTGAGCAGTGTATCTAATACTCTCCTGTGTGATACTGTCTGCTGAGCTGTGTATCTAATCCTATGCTGTGTGATACTGTCTGCTGATCTGTGTATCTAATCCTCTCCTGTGTGATACTGTCTGCTGAGCTGTGTATCTAATCCTACGCTGTGTGATACTGTCTGCTGAGCTGTGTATCTAATCCTCTCCTGTGTGATACTGTCTGCTGAGCTGTGTATCTAATCCTGTCCTGTGTGATACTGTCTGCTGAGCCGTGTATCTAATCCTATGCTGTGTGATACTGTCTGCTGAGCTGTGTATCTAATCTTATACTGTGTGATACTGCCTGCTGAGCTGTCTATCTAATCCTATGCTGTGTGATACTGTATGCTGAGCAGTGTATCTAATCCTCTCCTGTGTGATACTGTCTCCTCAGCTGTGTATCTAATCCCCTCCTGTGTGATACTGTCTGCTGAGCCGTGTATCTAATCCTATGCTGTGTGATACTGTCTGCTGAGCCGTGTATCTAATCCTCTCCTGTGAGATACTGTCTGCTGGCTGTGTATCTAATCCTATGCTGTGTGATACTGTCTGCTGAGCTGCGTATCTAATCCTCTCCTGTGTGATACTGTCTGCTGAGCTGTGTATCTAATCCTGTCCTGTGTGATACTGTCTGCTGAGCTGTGCATCTAATCCTCTCCTGTGTAATACTGTCTGCTGAGCTGTGTATCTAATCCTCTCCTGTGTGATACTGTCTGCTGAGCCGTGTATCTAATCTTATCCTGTGTGATACTGTCTGCTGAGCTGTGTATCTAATCCACTCCTGTGTGATACTGTCTGCTGAGCTGTGTATCTAATCCCCTCCTGTGTGATACTGTCTGCTGAGCCGTGTATCTAATCTTATCCTGTGTGATACTGTCTGCTGAGCTGTGTATCTAATCCACTTCTGTGTGATACTGTCTGCTGAGCTGTGTATCTAATCCCCTCCTGTGTGATACTGTCTGCTGAGCTGTGTATCTAAACCTATGCTGTGTATCTCATCCTCTCCTGTGTGATACTGTCTGCTGAGCTGTGTATCTAATCCTCTCCTGTGTGATACTGTCTGCTGAGCTATGTATCTAATCCTGTGTGATACTGTCTGCTGAGCTGTGTATCTAATTCTCTCCTGTGTGATACCGTCTGCTGAGCTGTGTATCTAATACTCTCCTGTGTGATACTGTCTGCTGAGCAGTGTATGTAATACTCTCCTGTGTGATACTGTCTGCTGAGCCATGTATCTAATCCTCTCCTGTGTGATACTGTCTGCTGAGTTGTGTATCTAATCCTATCCTGTGTGATACTGTCTGCTGAGCTGTGTATCTAATCCTATCCTGTGTGATACTGTCTGCTGAGCTGTGTATCTAATCCTCTCCTGTGTGATACTGTCTGCTGAGCTGTGTATCTAATCCTGTCCTGTGTGATACTGTCTGCTGAGCTGTGCATCTAATCTTATCCTGTGTGATACTGTCTGCTGAGCTGTGTATCTAATCCCCTCCTGTGTGATACTGTCTGCTGAGCTGTGTATCTAATCCTATCCGGTGTGATACTGTCTGCTGAGCTGTGTATCTAATCCCCTCTTGTGTGATACTGTCTGTTGAGCCGTGTATCTAATCCTATGCTGTGTGATACTGTCTGCTGAGCTGTGTATCTAAACCTATGCTGTGTATCTCATCCTCTCCTGTGTGATACTGTCTGCTGAGCCGTGTATCTAATCCTCTCCTGTGTGATACTGTCTGCTGAGCTATGTATCTAATCCTGTGTGATACTGTCTGCTGATCTGTGTATCTAATTCTCTCCTGTGTGATACTGTCTGCTGAGCTGTGTATCTAATCCTCTCCTGTGTGATAATGTCTGCGGAGCTGTGTATCTAATCCTCTGATATGTGATAATGTCTGCTGAGCTGTGTATCTAATCTTCTCCTGTGTGATACTGTCTGCTGAGCAGTGTATCTAATACTCTCCTGTGTGATACTGTCTGCTGAGCTGTGTATCTAATCCTGTCCTGTGTGATACTGTCTGCTGAGCTGTGTATCTAATTCTATGCTGTGTGATACTGTCTGCTGAGCTGTGTATCTAATCTTATACTGTGTGATACTGCCTGCTGAGCTGTGTATCTAATCCTATGCTGTGTGATACTGTATGCTGAGCAGTGTATCTAATCCTCTCCTGTGTGATACTGTCTCCTCAGCTGTGTATCTAATCCCCTCCTGTGTGATACTGTCTGCTGAGCCGTGTATCTAATCCTATGCTGTGTGATACTGTCTGCTGAGCCATGTATCTAATCCTCTCCTGTGAGATACTGTCTGCTGAGCTGCGTATCTAATCCTCTCCTGTGTGATACTGTCTGCTGAGCTGTGTATCTAATCCCCTCCTGTGTGATATTGTCTGCTGAGCCGTGTATCTAATCCTGTCCTGTGTGATACTGTCTGCTGAGCTGTGCATCTAATCCTCTCCTGTGTGATACTGTCTGCTGAGCTGTGTATCTAATCTTACCCTGTGTAATACTGTCTGCTGAGCTGTGTATCTAATCCCCTCCTGTGTGATACTGTCTGTTGAGCCGTGTATCTAATCCTATGCTGTGTGATACTGTCTGCTGAGCTGTGTATCTAAACCTATGCTGTGTATCTCATCCTCTCCTGTGTGATACTGTCTGCTGAGCTGTGTATCTAATCCTCTCCTGTGTGATACTGTCTGCTGATCTATGTATCTAATCCTGTGTGATACTGTCTGCTGAGCTGTGTATCTAATTCTCTCCTGTGTGATACCGTCTGCTGAGCTGTGTATCTAATCCTCTCCTGTGTGATACTGTCTGCTGAGCTGTGTATCTAATACTCTCCTGTGTGATACTGTCTGCTGAGCTGTGTATCTAATACTCTCCTGTGTGATACTGTCTGCTGAGCAGTGTATGTAATACTCTCCTGTGTGATACTGTCTGCTGAGCCATGTATCTAATCCTCTCCTGTGAGATACTGTCTGCTGAGTTGTGTATCTAATCCTATCCTGTGTGATACTGTCTGCTGAGCTGTGTATCTAATCCTATCCTGTGTGATACTGTCTGCTGAGCTGTGTATCTAATCCTCTCCTGTGTGATACTGTCTGCTGAGCTGTGTATCTAATCCTGTCCTGTGTGATACTGTCTGCTGAGCTGTGCATCTAATCTTATCCTGTGTGATACTGTCTGCTGAGCTGTGTATCTAATCCCCTCCTGTGTGATACTGTCTGCTGAGCTGTGTATCTAATCCCCTCCTGTGTGATACTGTCTGCTGAGCTGTGTATCTAATCCCCTCCTGTGTGATACTGTCTGTTGAGCCGTGTATCTAATCCTATGCTGTGTGATACTGTCTGCTGAGCTGTGTATCTAAACCTATGCTGTGTATCTCATCCTCTCCTGTGTGATACTGTCTGCTGAGCTGTGTATCTAATCCTCTCCTGTGTGATACTGTCTGCTGAGCTATGTATCTAATCCTGTGTGATACTGTCTGCTGATCTGTGTATCTAATTCTCTCCTGTGTGATACTGTCTGCTGAGCTGTGTATCTAATACTCTCCTGTGTGATACTGTCTGCTGAGCAGTGTATCTAATTCTCTCCTGTGTGATACTGTCTGCTGATCTGTGTATCTAATTCTCTCCTGTGTGATACTGTCTGCTGAGCTGTGTATCTAATACTCTCCTGTGTGATACTGTCTGCTGAGCAGTGTATCTAATCCTCTCCTGTGTGATACTGTCTGCTGAGCTATGTATCTAATCCTGTGTGATACTGTCTGCTGATCTGTGTATCTAATTCTCTCCTGTGTGATACTGTCTGCTGATCTGTGTATCTAATCCTCTCCTGTGTGATACCGTCTGCTGAGCTGTGTATCTAATACTCTCCTGTGTGATACTGTCTGCTGAGCAGTGTATCTAATACTCTCCTGTGTGATACTGTCTGATGAACCGTGTATCTAATCCCGCCCTGTGCGATACTGTCTGCTGAGCCGTGTATCTAATCCACTCCTGTGTGATACTGTCTGCTGAGCTGTGTATCTAATCCTATGCTGTGTGATACTGTCTGCTGATCTGTGTATCTAATCCTCTCCTGTGTGATACTGTCTGCTGAGCTGTGTATCTAATTCTGTCCTGTGTGATACTGTCTGCTGAGCCGTGTATCTAATCCTATGCTGTGTGATACTGTCTGCTGAGCTGTGTATCTAATCTTATACTGTGTGATACTGCCTGCTGAGCTGTGTATCTAATCCTATGCTGTGTGATACTGTATGCTGAGCAATGTATCTAATCCTCTCCTGTGTGATACTGTCTCCTCAGCTGTGTATCTAATCCCCTCCTGTGTGATACTGTCTGCTGAGCCGTGTATCTAATCCTATGCTGTGTGATACTGTCTACTGAGCCATGTATCTAATCATCTCCTGTGAGATACTGTCTGCTGAGCTGCGTATCTAATCCTCTCCTGTGTGATACTGTCTGCTGAGCTGTGTATCTAATCCCCTCCTGTGTGATACTGTCTGCTGAGCCGTGTATCTAATCCTGTCCTGTGTGATACTGTCTGCTGACCCGTGTATCTAATCCTCTCCTGTGTGATACTGTCTGCTGAGCTGTGTATCTAATCTTACCCTGTGTAATACTGTCTGCTGAGGCGTGCATCTAATCCTCTCCTGTGTAATACTGTCTGCTGAGCTGTGTATCTAATCTTATCCTGTGTGATACTGTCTGCTGAGCCGTGTATCTAATCCTCTGTGTAATACTGTGTGTTGAGCCGTGTATCTAATCCTCTCCTGTGTGATACTGTCTGCTGAGCCATGTATCTAATCTTATCCTGTGTGATACTGTCTGCTGAGCTGTGTATCTAATCCCCTCCTGTGTGATACTGTCTGCTGAGCTGTGTATCTAATCCTCTTCTGTGTGATACTGTCTGCTGAGCCGTGTACCTAATCCTATGATGTGTGATACTGTCTGCTGAGCTGTGTATCTAATCCTATGATGTGTATCTAATCCTCTCCTGTGTGATACTGTCTACTGAGCCGTGTATCTAATCCTCTCCTGTGATACTGTCTGCTGAGCCGTGTATCTAATCCTATATTGTGTGATACTGTCTGCTGAGCTGTGTATCTAATCCTATCCTGTGTGATACCATCTGCTGAGCAGTGTATCTAATCCTATCCTGTGTGATACTGTTTGCTGACCTGTGTATCTAATCCTATGCTGTGTGATACTGTCTGGTGAGCTGTGTATCTAATCATGTACAGTGATACTGTCTGCTGAGCAGTGTATCTAATCCTATCCTGTGTGATACTGTCTGCTGAGCTGTGTATCTAATCCTGTCCTGTGTGATACTGTCTGCTGAGCTGTGCATCTAATCCTATCCTGTGTGATACTATCTGCTAAACAGTGTATCTAATCATCCCCTGTGTGATACTGTCTGCTGAGCTGTGTATCTAATCCTCTCCTGTGTGATACTGTCTGCTGAGCCGTGTATCTAATCCTCTCCTGTGTGATACTGTCTGCTGAGCTGTGTATCTAATCCTCTCCTGTGTGATGCTGTCTGCTGAGCCGTGTATCTAATCCTATCCTGTGTGATACTGTCTGCTGAGCCGTGTATCTCTAATCCTCTCCTGTGTGATACTGTCTGCTGAGCCGTGTATCTAATCCTCTCCTGTGTGATACCGTCTGCTGAGCCGTGTATCTAATTCTCTCCTGTGTGATACCGTCTGCTGAGCTGTGTATCTAATCCTCTCCTGTGCGATACTGTCTGCTGAGCTGTGTATCTAATCCTCTCCTGTGTGATACTGTCTGCTGAGCAGTGTATCTAATACTCTCCTGTGTGATACTGTCTGCTGAGCAGTGTATCTAATACTCTCCTGTGTGATACTGTCTGCTGAGCTGTGTATCTAATCCTATGCTGTGTGATACTGTCTGCTGATCTGTGTATCTAATCCTCTCCTGTGTGATACTGTCTGCTGAGCTGTGTATCTAATCCTACGCTGTGTGATACTGTCTGCTGAGCTGTGTATCTAATCCTCTCCTGTGTGATACTGTCTGCTGAGCTGTGTATCTAATCCTGTCCTGTGTGATACTGTCTGCTGAGCCGTGTATCTAATCCTATGCTGTGTGATACTGTCTGCTGAGCTGTGTATCTAATCTTATACTGTGTGATACTGTCTCCTCAGCTGTGTATCTAATCCCCTCCTGTGTGATACTGTCTGCTGAGCCGTGTATCTAATCCTATGCTGTGTGATACTGTCTGCTGACCTGTGTATCTAATCCTCTCCTGTGAGATACTGTCTGCTGGCTGTGTATCTAATCCTATGCTGTGTGATACTGTCTGTATACTTGTCTATATACTGTATGCTGTGTGTGGGGGACTTGTCTATATACCGTATGCTGTGTGTGGGGGACTTGTCTATATACTGTATGCTGTGTGTGGGGGACTTGTCTATATACCGTATGCTGTGTGAGGGGGACTTGTCTATATACCGTATGCTGTGTGGGGGGGACTTGTCTATATACTGTATGCTGTGTGTGGAGGACTTGTCTATATACCGTATGCTGTGTGTGTGGGGGACTTGTCTATATATCGTATGCTGTGTGTGTGGGGGACTTGTCTATATACCGTATGCTGTGTGTGGGGGACTTGTCTATATACTGTATGCTGTGTGTGGGGGACTTGTCTATATACTGTATGCTGTGTGTAGGGGACTTGTCTATATACCGTATGCTGTGTGTGGGGGACTTGTCTATATGCCGTATGTTGTGTGTAGGTGACTTGTCTATATACCGTATGCTGTGTGTGGGGAACTTGTCTATATACCGTATGCTGTGTGTGGGGGACTTGTCTATATACCGTATGCTGTGTGTGGGGGACTTGTCTATATACTGTATGCTGTGTGGGGGGGACTTGTCTATATACCGTATGCTGTGTGTGGGGGTCTTGTCTATATACCGTATGCTGTGTGGTGGGGGAGGGGGTGCTGGACTTGGTTCTCTTTGCTATATGTGGGGGAGGGAGACCTGGATAAATATTCTATAGATGGAGGAGGGGATCTTGGCTATATACTTTGTGTGGGGGAGCGGGGACCTGGCTATATACTTTGTGTGGTGGAGCGGGGTCCTGGCTATATACTTTGTGTGGGGGAGCGGGGACCTGGCTATATACTTTGTGTGGGGGAGCGGGGACCTGGCTATATACTTTGTGTGGGGGAGCGGGGACCTGGCTATATACTTTGTGTGGGGGAGCGGGGACCTGGCTATATACTTTGTGTGGGGGAGCGGGGACCTGGCTATATACGCTATACATGGAGGAGGGGACCTTGGCTCTATACTTTGTGTGGGGGAGCGGGGACCTGGCTATATACTTTGTGTGGGGGAGCGGGGACCTGGCTATATACTTTGTGTGGGGGAGCGGGGACCTGGCTATATACTTTGTGTGGGGGAGCGGGGACCTTGGCTATATACTTTGTGTGGGGGAGCGGGGACCTTGGCTATATACTGTGTGTGGGGGAGCGGGGACCTGGCTATATACTTTGTGTGGGGGAGCGGGGACCTGGCTATATACTGTGTGTGGGGGAGCGGGGACCTGGCTATATACTGTGTGTGGGGGAGTGGGGACTTGTCTATATACCGTATGCTGTGTGTGGGGGTCTTGTCTATATACCGTATGCTGTGTGGTGGGGGAGGGGGTGCTGGACTTGGTTCTCTTTGCTATATGTGGGGGAGCGGGGACCTGGATAAATATGCTATACATGGAGGAGGGGATCTTGGCTATATACTTTGTGTGGGGGAGCGGGGTCCTGGCTATATACTTTGTGTGGGGGAGCGGGGACCTGGCTATATACTTTGTGTGGGGGAGCGGGGACCTGGCTATATACTTTGTGTAGGGGAGCGGGGACCTGGCTATATACTTTGTGTAGGGGAGCGGGGACCTGGCTATATACTTTGTGTGGGGGAGTGGGGACCTGGCTATATACTTTGTGTGGGGGAGCGGGGACCTGGCTATATACTTTGTGTGGGGGAGCGGGGACCTTGGCTATATACTTTGTGTGGGGGAGCGGGGACCTTGTCTATATACTTTGTGTGGGGGAGCGGGGACCTTGGCTATATACTGTGTGTGGGGGAGCGGGGACCTGGCTATATACTTTGTGTGGGGGAGCGGGGACCTGGCTATATACTTTGTGTGGGGGAGCGGGGACCTGGCTATATACTGTGTGTGGGGGAGCGGGGACCTGGCTATATACTTTGTGTGGGGGAGCGGGGACCTGGCTATATACTTTGTGTAGGGGAGCGGGGACCTGGCTATATACTTTGTGTGGGGGAGTGGGGACCTGGCTATATACTTTGTGTGGGGGAGCGGGGACCTGGCTATATACTTTGTGTGGGGGAGCGGGGACCTTGGCTATATACTTTGTGTGGGGGAGCGGGGACCTTGTCTATATACTTTGTGTGGGGGAGCGGGGACCTTGTCTATATACTTTGTGTGGGGGAGCGGGGACCTGGCTATATACTGTGTGTGGGGGAGCGGGGACCTGGCTATATACTGTGTGTGGGGGAGCGGGGACCTGGCTATATACTGTGTGTGGGGGAGCGGGGACCTGGCTATATACTTTGTGTGGGGGAGCGGGGACCTGGCTATATACTTTGTGTGGGGGAGCGGGGACCTGGCTATATACTTTGTGTGGGGGAGCGGGGACCTGGCTATATACTGTGTGTGGGGGAGCGGGGACCTGGCTATATACTGTGTGTGGGGGAGCGGGGACCTGGCTATATACTGTGTGTGGGGGAGCGGGGACCTGGCTATATACTTTGTGTGGGGGAGCGGGGACCTGGCTATATACTTTGTGTGGGGGAGCGGGGACCTGGCTATATACTGTGTGTGGGGGAGCGGGGACCTGGCTATATACTTTGTGTGGGGGAGCGGGGACCTGGCTATATACTTTGTGTGGGGGAGCGGGGACCTTGGCTATATACTTTGTGTGGGGGAGCGGGGACCTTGTCTATATACTTTGTGTGGGGGAGCGGGGACCTGGCTCTATACTGTGTGTGGGGGAGCGGGGACCTGGCTATATACTGTGTGTGGGGGAGCGGGGACCTGGCTATATACTTTGTGTGGGGGAGCGGGGACCTGGCTATATACTTTGTGTGGGGGAGCGGGGATCTTGGCTATATACTGTGTGTGGGGGAGCGGGGACCTGGCTATATACTTTGTGTGGGGGAGCGGGGACCTGGCTATATACTTTGTGTGGGGGAGCGGGGACCTGGCTATATACTTTGTGTGGGGGAGCGGGGACCTGGCTATATACTTTGTGTGGGGGAGCGGGGACCTGGCTATATACTTTGTGTGGGGGAGCGGGGACCTGGCTATATACTTTGTGTGGGGGAGCGGGGACCTGGCTATATACTTTGTGTGGGGGAGCGGGGACCTGGCTATATACTTTGTGTGGGGGAGCGGGGACCTGGCTATATACTTTGTGTAGGGGAGCGTGGACCTGGCTATATACTTTGTGTGGGGGAGCGGGGACCTGGCTATATACTTTGTGTGGGGGAGCGGGGACCTTGGCTATATACTGTGTGTGGAGGAGCGGGGACCTGGCTATATACTTTGTGTGGGGGAGCGGGGACCTGGCTATATACTGTGTGTGGGGGAGCGGGGACCTGGCTGTATGTGGTAGGTGTGGGGGAGCGGGGACCTGGCTATATACTTTGTGTGGGGGAGCGGGGACCTGGCTATATACTTTGTGTGGGGGAGCGGGGACCTGGCTATATACTTTGTGTGGGGGAGCGGGGACCTGGCTATATACTGTGTGTGGGGGAGCGGGGACCTGGCTATATGTGGTAGGTGTGGGGCAGTTGATGTTACGGGGGCAGCTTTATTGTGAATGTATATGTAGTGGGTACAATGTGGAGAACTCTTTATAGATCACAGACATCATATGTGCTGATCAGGAGCCTTTCTGTGAATGCTATGTGTCAGGTCAGAGCTGCACTATTGCTAGATGATCTTGTGGGTGAACGTCTCATTCAGACGTCTGTTTTTTTACATCCATGTTATTGACAGACATAATACGCACCTTTATCATCTATGGGGCAGCTCACATATCCATATATATATATGTTTTATTTGCATATAGTAACAAACATTGATACAATTCGGATCGATCCCTTTGATGAAAATCAGTTTTGTTTTTTTGGCTTTTTTTTAATGTACCAGAAAACTACAGATGTCTGAATGAGGCCTGAAGATCTGATCAAATGTGGCAGATTGTTCCTGGAGGATTTCCATAGAAAATCAGAGCAAATTAGCAAAAATCCGCAAGAAAATCCACAACAGCAAATTTGCACTGCATGATTATGGTGCAGATCTTTCTGGTAATTCACTGTGGAAAACAGCAGCGTGTAAAATAAAAAGAAATAAACTTGCTGGGAGTTGTAGTCCCTCACCACATACTGCAGTGCTATTATGACGCAGTGATGGTTTAGTTACATGATCGGTGCCTGAGCTGTCACTTGCTGGGAGTTGTAGTCCCTCACCACATACTGCAGTGCTATTATGACGCAGTGATGGTGAACTGTGTATCTAATCCTATCCTGTGTGATACTGTTTGCTGAGCCATGTATCTAATCCCGCCCTGTGCGATACTGTCTGCTGAGCCGTGTATCTAATCCACTCCTGTGTGATACTGTCTGCTGAGCTGTGTTTCTAATCCTATCCTGTGTGATACTGTCTGCTGAGCCGTGTATCTAATCCTCTCCTGCTGAAACTGTGTGCTGAGCTGTGTATCTAATGCCATCCTGTGTGATACTGTCTGCTGAGCTGTGTATCTAATCCTCTCCTGTGTGATACTGTCTGCTGAGCTGTGTATCTAATCCTCTAATGTGTGATACTGTCTGCTGAGCTGTGTATCTAATCGTCTGCTGTGTGATACTGTCTGATGAACTGTGTATCTAATCCTATCCTGTCTGATACTGTCTGCTGAGCCGTGTATCTAATCCACTCCTGTGTGATACTGTCTGCTGAGCTGTGTATCTAATCCTATCCTGTGTGATACTGTCTGCTGAGCTGTGTATCTAATCCTATCCTGTGTGATACTGTCTCCTGAACTGTGTATCTAATCCTCTCCTGTGCGATACTGTCTGCTGAGCCGTGTATCTAATCCACTCCTGTGTGATACTGTCTGCTGAGCTGTGTATCTAATCCTCTCCTGTGTGATACTGTCTGCTGAGCCGTGTATCTAATCCTCTGTGTAATACTGTGTGTTGAGCCGTGTATCTAATCCTCTCCTGTGTGATACTGTCTGCTGAGCAGTGTATCTAATCTTATCCTGTGTGATACTGTCTGCTGAGCTGTGTATCTAATCCCCTCCTGTGTGATACTGTCTGCTGAGCCGTGTATCTATTCCTCTGTGTAATACTGTGTGTTGAGCCGTGTATCTAATCCTCTCCTGTGTGATACTGTCTGCTGAGCCATGTATCTAATCTTATCCTGTGTGATACTGTCTGCTGAGCTGTGTATCTAATCCCCTCCTGTGTGATACTGTCTGCTGAGCTGTGTATCTAATCCTCTTCTGTGTGATACTGTCTGCTGAGCCGTGTACCTAATCCTATGATGTGTGATACTGTCTGCTGAGCTGTGTATCTAATCCTATGATGTGTATCTAATCCTCTCCTGTGTGATACTGTCTACTGAGCCGTGTATCTAATCCTCTCCTGTGATACTGTCTGCTGAGCCGTGTATCTAATCCTATATTGTGTGATACTGTCTGCTGAGCTGTGTATCTAATCCTATCCTGTGTGATACCATCTGCTGAGCAGTGTATCTAATCCTATCCTGTGTGATACTGTTTGCTGACCTGTGTATCTAATCCTATGCTGTGTGATACTGTCTGGTGAGCTGTGTATCTAATCATGTACAGTGATACTGTCTGCTGAGCAGTGTATCTAATACTATCCTGTGTGATACTGTCTGCTGAGCTGTGTATCTAATCCTGTCCTGTGTGATACTGTCTGCTGAGCTGTGCATCTAATCCTATCCTGTGTGATACTATCTGCTAAACAGTGTATCTAATCATCCCCTGTGTGATACTGTCTGCTGAGCTGTGTATCTAATCCTCTCCTGTGTGATACTGTCTGCTGAGCCGTGTATCTAATCCTCTCCTGTGTGATACTGTCTGCTGATCTGTGTATCTAATCCTCTCCTGTGTGATACTGTCTGCTGAGCCGTGTATCTAATCCTCTCCTGTGTGATACCGTCTGCTGAGCCGTGTATCTAATTCTCTCCTGTGTGATACTGTCTGCTGATCTGTGTATCTAATCCTCTCCTGTGTGATACTGTCTGCTGAGCCGTGTATCTAATCCTCTCCTGTGTGATACCGTCTGCTGAGCTGTGTATCTAATCCTCTCCTGTGCGATACTGTCTGCTGAGCTGTGTATCTAATCCTCTCCTGTGTGATACTGTCTGCTGAGCAGTGTATCTAATACTCTCCTGTGTGATACTGTCTGCTGAGCTGTGTATCTAATCCTATGCTGTGTGATACTGTCTGCTGATCTGTGTATCTAATCCTCTCCTGTGTGATACTGTCTGCTGAGCTGTGTATCTAATCCTACGCTGTGTGATACTGTCTGCTGAGCTGTGTATCTAATCCTCTCCTGTGTGATACTGTCTGCTGAGCTGTGTATCTAATCCTGTCCTGTGTGATACTGTCTGCTGAGCCGTGTATCTAATCCTATGCTGTGTGATACTGTCTGCTGAGCTGTGTATCTAATCTTATACTGTGTGATACTGCCTGCTGAGCTGTCTATCTAATCCTATGCTGTGTGATACTGTATGCTGAGCAGTGTATCTAATCCTCTCCTGTGTGATACTGTCTCCTCAGCTGTGTATCTAATCCCCTCCTGTGTGATACTGTCTGCTGAGCCGTGTATCTAATCCTATGCTGTGTGATACTGTCTGCTGAGCCGTGTATCTAATCCTCTCCTGTGAGATACTGTCTGCTGGCTGTGTATCTAATCCTATGCTGTGTGATACTGTCTGCTGAGCTGCGTATCTAATCCTCTCCTGTGTGATACTGTCTGCTGAGCTGTGTATCTAATCCTGTCCTGTGTGATACTGTCTGCTGAGCTGTGCATCTAATCCTCTCCTGTGTAATACTGTCTGCTGAGCTGTGTATCTAATCCTCTCCTGTGTGATACTGTCTGCTGAGCCGTGTATCTAATCTTATCCTGTGTGATACTGTCTGCTGAGCTGTGTATCTAATCCACTCCTGTGTGATACTGTCTGCTGAGCTGTGTATCTAATCCCCTCCTGTGTGATACTGTCTGCTGAGCCGTGTATCTAATCTTATCCTGTGTGATACTGTCTGCTGAGCTGTGTATCTAATCCACTTCTGTGTGATACTGTCTGCTGAGCTGTGTATCTAATCCCCTCCTGTGTGATACTGTCTGCTGAGCTGTGTATCTAAACCTATGCTGTGTATCTCATCCTCTCCTGTGTGATACTGTCTGCTGAGCTGTGTATCTAATCCTCTCCTGTGTGATACTGTCTGCTGAGCTATGTATCTAATCCTGTGTGATACTGTCTGCTGAGCTGTGTATCTAATTCTCTCCTGTGTGATACCGTCTGCTGAGCTGTGTATCTAATACTCTCCTGTGTGATACTGTCTGCTGAGCAGTGTATGTAATACTCTCCTGTGTGATACTGTCTGCTGAGCCATGTATCTAATCCTCTCCTGTGTGATACTGTCTGCTGAGTTGTGTATCTAATCCTATCCTGTGTGATACTGTCTGCTGAGCTGTGTATCTAATCCTATCCTGTGTGATACTGTCTGCTGAGCTGTGTATCTAATCCTCTCCTGTGTGATACTGTCTGCTGAGCTGTGTATCTAATCCTGTCCTGTGTGATACTGTCTGCTGAGCTGTGCATCTAATCTTATCCTGTGTGATACTGTCTGCTGAGCTGTGTATCTAATCCCCTCCTGTGTGATACTGTCTGCTGAGCTGTGTATCTAATCCTATCCGGTGTGATACTGTCTGCTGAGCTGTGTATCTAATCCCCTCTTGTGTGATACTGTCTGTTGAGCCGTGTATCTAATCCTATGCTGTGTGATACTGTCTGCTGAGCTGTGTATCTAAACCTATGCTGTGTATCTCATCCTCTCCTGTGTGATACTGTCTGCTGAGCCGTGTATCTAATCCTCTCCTGTGTGATACTGTCTGCTGAGCTATGTATCTAATCCTGTGTGATACTGTCTGCTGATCTGTGTATCTAATTCTCTCCTGTGTGATACTGTCTGCTGAGCTGTGTATCTAATCCTCTCCTGTGTGATAATGTCTGCGGAGCTGTGTATCTAATCCTCTGATATGTGATAATGTCTGCTGAGCTGTGTATCTAATCTTCTCCTGTGTGATACTGTCTGCTGAGCAGTGTATCTAATACTCTCCTGTGTGATACTGTCTGCTGAGCTGTGTATCTAATCCTGTCCTGTGTGATACTGTCTGCTGAGCTGTGTATCTAATTCTATGCTGTGTGATACTGTCTGCTGAGCTGTGTATCTAATCTTATACTGTGTGATACTGCCTGCTGAGCTGTGTATCTAATCCTATGCTGTGTGATACTGTATGCTGAGCAGTGTATCTAATCCTCTCCTGTGTGATACTGTCTCCTCAGCTGTGTATCTAATCCCCTCCTGTGTGATACTGTCTGCTGAGCCGTGTATCTAATCCTATGCTGTGTGATACTGTCTGCTGAGCCATGTATCTAATCCTCTCCTGTGAGATACTGTCTGCTGAGCTGCGTATCTAATCCTCTCCTGTGTGATACTGTCTGCTGAGCTGTGTATCTAATCCCCTCCTGTGTGATATTGTCTGCTGAGCCGTGTATCTAATCCTGTCCTGTGTGATACTGTCTGCTGAGCTGTGCATCTAATCCTCTCCTGTGTGATACTGTCTGCTGAGCTGTGTATCTAATCTTACCCTGTGTAATACTGTCTGCTGAGCTGTGTATCTAATCCCCTCCTGTGTGATACTGTCTGTTGAGCCGTGTATCTAATCCTATGCTGTGTGATACTGTCTGCTGAGCTGTGTATCTAAACCTATGCTGTGTATCTCATCCTCTCCTGTGTGATACTGTCTGCTGAGCTGTGTATCTAATCCTCTCCTGTGTGATACTGTCTGCTGATCTATGTATCTAATCCTGTGTGATACTGTCTGCTGAGCTGTGTATCTAATTCTCTCCTGTGTGATACCGTCTGCTGAGCTGTGTATCTAATCCTCTCCTGTGTGATACTGTCTGCTGAGCTGTGTATCTAATACTCTCCTGTGTGATACTGTCTGCTGAGCTGTGTATCTAATACTCTCCTGTGTGATACTGTCTGCTGAGCAGTGTATGTAATACTCTCCTGTGTGATACTGTCTGCTGAGCCATGTATCTAATCCTCTCCTGTGAGATACTGTCTGCTGAGTTGTGTATCTAATCCTATCCTGTGTGATACTGTCTGCTGAGCTGTGTATCTAATCCTATCCTGTGTGATACTGTCTGCTGAGCTGTGTATCTAATCCTCTCCTGTGTGATACTGTCTGCTGAGCTGTGTATCTAATCCTGTCCTGTGTGATACTGTCTGCTGAGCTGTGCATCTAATCTTATCCTGTGTGATACTGTCTGCTGAGCTGTGTATCTAATCCCCTCCTGTGTGATACTGTCTGCTGAGCTGTGTATCTAATCCCCTCCTGTGTGATACTGTCTGCTGAGCTGTGTATCTAATCCCCTCCTGTGTGATACTGTCTGTTGAGCCGTGTATCTAATCCTATGCTGTGTGATACTGTCTGCTGAGCTGTGTATCTAAACCTATGCTGTGTATCTCATCCTCTCCTGTGTGATACTGTCTGCTGAGCTGTGTATCTAATCCTCTCCTGTATGATACTGTCTGCTGAGCTATGTATCTAATCCTGTGTGATACTGTCTGCTGAGCTGTGTATCTAATTCTCTCCTGTGTGATACCGTCTGCTGAGCTGTGTATCTAATCCTCTCCTGTTTGATACTGTCTGCTGAGCTGTGTATCTAATACTCTCCTGTGTGATACTGTCTGCTGAGCTGTGTATCTAATACTCTCCTGTGTGATACTGTCTGCTGAGCAGTGTATGTAATACTCTCCTGTGTGATACTGTCTGCTGAGCCATGTATCTAATCCTCTCCTGTGAGATACTGTCTGCTGAGTTGTGTATCTAATCCTATCCTGTGTGATACTGTCTGCTGAGCTGTGTATCTAATCCTATCCTGTGTGATACTGTCTGCTGAGCTGTGTATCTAATCCTCTCCTGTGTGATACTGTCTGCTGAGCTGTGTATCTAATCCTGTCCTGTGTGATACTGTCTGCTGAGCTGTGCATCTAATCTTATCCTGTGTGATACTGTCTGCTGAGCTGTGTATCTAATCCCCTCCTGTGTGATACTGTCTGCTGAGCTGTGTATCTAATCCCCTCCTGTGTGATACTGTCTGCTGAGCTGTGTATCTAATCCCCTCCTGTGTGATACTGTCTGTTGAGCCGTGTATCTAATCCTATGCTGTGTGATACTGTCTGCTGAGCTGTGTATCTAAACCTATGCTGTGTATCTCATCCTCTCCTGTGTGATACTGTCTGCTGAGCTGTGTATCTAATCCTCTCCTGTGTGATACTGTCTGCTGAGCTATGTATCTAATCCTGTGTGATACTGTCTGCTGATCTGTGTATCTAATTCTCTCCTGTGTGATACTGTCTGCTGAGCTGTGTATCTAATACTCTCCTGTGTGATACTGTCTGCTGAGCAGTGTATCTAATTCTCTCCTGTGTGATACTGTCTGCTGATCTGTGTATCTAATTCTCTCCTGTGTGATACTGTCTGCTGAGCTGTGTATCTAATACTCTCCTGTGTGATACTGTCTGCTGAGCAGTGTATCTAATCCTCTCCTGTGTGATACTGTCTGCTGAGCTATGTATCTAATCCTGTGTGATACTGTCTGCTGATCTGTGTATCTAATTCTCTCCTGTGTGATACTGTCTGCTGATCTGTGTATCTAATCCTCTCCTGTGTGATACCGTCTGCTGAGCTGTGTATCTAATACTCTCCTGTGTGATACTGTCTGCTGAGCAGTGTATCTAATACTCTCCTGTGTGATACTGTCTGATGAACCGTGTATCTAATCCCGCCCTGTGCGATACTGTCTGCTGAGCCGTGTATCTAATCCACTCCTGTGTGATACTGTCTGCTGAGCTGTGTATCTAATCCTATGCTGTGTGATACTGTCTGCTGATCTGTGTATCTAATCCTCTCCTGTGTGATACTGTCTGCTGAGCTGTGTATCTAATTCTGTCCTGTGTGATACTGTCTGCTGAGCCGTGTATCTAATCCTATGCTGTGTGATACTGTCTGCTGAGCTGTGTATCTAATCTTATACTGTGTGATACTGCCTGCTGAGCTGTGTATCTAATCCTATGCTGTGTGATACTGTATGCTGAGCAATGTATCTAATCCTCTCCTGTGTGATACTGTCTCCTCAGCTGTGTATCTAATCCCCTCCTGTGTGATACTGTCTGCTGAGCCGTGTATCTAATCCTATGCTGTGTGATACTGTCTACTGAGCCATGTATCTAATCATCTCCTGTGAGATACTGTCTGCTGAGCTGCGTATCTAATCCTGTCCTGTGTGATACTGTCTGCTGAGCTGTGCATCTAATCTTATCCTGTGTGATACTGTCTGCTGAGCTGTGTATCTAATCCCCTCCTGTGTGATACTGTCTGCTGAGCTGTGTATCTAATCCCCTCCTGTGTGATACTGTCTGCTGAGCTGTGTATCTAATCCCCTCCTGTGTGATACTGTCTGTTGAGCCGTGTATCTAATCCTATGCTGTGTGATACTGTCTGCTGAGCTGTGTATCTAAACCTATGCTGTGTATCTCATCCTCTCCTGTGTGATACTGTCTGCTGAGCTGTGTATCTAATCCTCTCCTGTGTGATACTGTCTGCTGAGCTATGTATCTAATCCTGTGTGATACTGTCTGCTGATCTGTGTATCTAATTCTCTCCTGTGTGATACTGTCTGCTGAGCTGTGTATCTAATACTCTCCTGTGTGATACTGTCTGCTGAGCAGTGTATCTAATTCTCTCCTGTGTGATACTGTCTGCTGATCTGTGTATCTAATTCTCTCCTGTGTGATACTGTCTGCTGAGCTGTGTATCTAATACTCTCCTGTGTGATACTGTCTGCTGAGCAGTGTATCTAATCCTCTCCTGTGTGATACTGTCTGCTGAGCTATGTATCTAATCCTGTGTGATACTGTCTGCTGATCTGTGTATCTAATTCTCTCCTGTGTGATACTGTCTGCTGATCTGTGTATCTAATCCTCTCCTGTGTGATACCGTCTGCTGAGCTGTGTATCTAATACTCTCCTGTGTGATACTGTCTGCTGAGCAGTGTATCTAATACTCTCCTGTGTGATACTGTCTGATGAACCGTGTATCTAATCCCGCCCTGTGCGATACTGTCTGCTGAGCCGTGTATCTAATCCACTCCTGTGTGATACTGTCTGCTGAGCTGTGTATCTAATCCTATGCAGTGTGATACTGTCTGCTGATCTGTGTATCTAATCCTCTCCTGTGTGATACTGTCTGCTGAGCTGTGTATCTAATTCTGTCCTGTGTGATACTGTCTGCTGAGCCGTGTATCTAATCCTATGCTGTGTGATACTGTCTGCTGAGCTGTGTATCTAATCTTATACTGTGTGATACTGCCTGCTGAGCTGTGTATCTAATCCTATGCTGTGTGATACTGTATGCTGAGCAATGTATCTAATCCTCTCCTGTGTGATACTGTCTCCTCAGCTGTGTATCTAATCCCCTCCTGTGTGATACTGTCTGCTGAGCCGTGTATCTAATCCTATGCTGTGTGATACTGTCTACTGAGCCATGTATCTAATCATCTCCTGTGAGATACTGTCTGCTGAGCTGCGTATCTAATCCTCTCCTGTGTGATACTGTCTGCTGAGCTGTGTATCTAATCCCCTCCTGTGTGATACTGTCTGCTGAGCCGTGTATCTAATCCTGTCCTGTGTGATACTGTCTGCTGACCCGTGTATCTAATCCTCTCCTGTGTGATACTGTCTGCTGAGCTGTGTATCTAATCTTACCCTGTGTAATACTGTCTGCTGAGGCGTGCATCTAATCCTCTCCTGTGTAATACTGTCTGCTGAGCTGTGTATCTAATCTTATCCTGTGTGATACTGTCTGCTGAGCCGTGTATCTAATCCTCTGTGTAATACTGTGTGTTGAGCCGTGTATCTAATCCTCTCCTGTGTGATACTGTCTGCTGAGCCATGTATCTAATCTTATCCTGTGTGATACTGTCTGCTGAGCTGTGTATCTAATCCCCTCCTGTGTGATACTGTCTGCTGAGCTGTGTATCTAATCCTCTTCTGTGTGATACTGTCTGCTGAGCCGTGTACCTAATCCTATGATGTGTGATACTGTCTGCTGAGCTGTGTATCTAATCCTATGATGTGTATCTAATCCTCTCCTGTGTGATACTGTCTACTGAGCCGTGTATCTAATCCTCTCCTGTGATACTGTCTGCTGAGCCGTGTATCTAATCCTATATTGTGTGATACTGTCTGCTGAGCTGTGTATCTAATCCTATCCTGTGTGATACCATCTGCTGAGCAGTGTATCTAATCCTATCCTGTGTGATACTGTTTGCTGACCTGTGTATCTAATCCTATGCTGTGTGATACTGTCTGGTGAGCTGTGTATCTAATCATGTACAGTGATACTGTCTGCTGAGCAGTGTATCTAATCCTATCCTGTGTGATACTGTCTGCTGAGCTGTGTATCTAATCCTGTCCTGTGTGATACTGTCTGCTGAGCTGTGCATCTAATCCTATCCTGTGTGATACTATCTGCTAAACAGTGTATCTAATCATCCCCTGTGTGATACTGTCTGCTGAGCTGTGTATCTAATCCTCTCCTGTGTGATACTGTCTGCTGAGCCGTGTATCTAATCCTCTCCTGTGTGATACTGTCTGCTGAGCTGTGTATCTAATCCTCTCCTGTGTGATGCTGTCTGCTGAGCCGTGTATCTAATCCTATCCTGTGTGATACTGTCTGCTGAGCCGTGTATCTCTAATCCTCTCCTGTGTGATACTGTCTGCTGAGCCGTGTATCTAATCCTCTCCTGTGTGATACCGTCTGCTGAGCCGTGTATCTAATTCTCTCCTGTGTGATACCGTCTGCTGAGCTGTGTATCTAATCCTCTCCTGTGCGATACTGTCTGCTGAGCTGTGTATCTAATCCTCTCCTGTGTGATACTGTCTGCTGAGCAGTGTATCTAATACTCTCCTGTGTGATACTGTCTGCTGAGCAGTGTATCTAATACTCTCCTGTGTGATACTGTCTGCTGAGCTGTGTATCTAATCCTATGCTGTGTGATACTGTCTGCTGATCTGTGTATCTAATCCTCTCCTGTGTGATACTGTCTGCTGAGCTGTGTATCTAATCCTACGCTGTGTGATACTGTCTGCTGAGCTGTGTATCTAATCCTCTCCTGTGTGATACTGTCTGCTGAGCTGTGTATCTAATCCTGTCCTGTGTGATACTGTCTGCTGAGCCGTGTATCTAATCCTATGCTGTGTGATACTGTCTGCTGAGCTGTGTATCTAATCTTATACTGTGTGATACTGTCTCCTCAGCTGTGTATCTAATCCCCTCCTGTGTGATACTGTCTGCTGAGCCGTGTATCTAATCCTATGCTGTGTGATACTGTCTGCTGACCTGTGTATCTAATCCTCTCCTGTGAGATACTGTCTGCTGGCTGTGTATCTAATCCTATGCTGTGTGATACTGTCTGCTGAGCTGCGTATCTAATCCTCTCCTGTGTGATACTGTCTGCTGAGCTGTGTATCTAATCCTGTCCTGTGTGATACTGTCTGCTGAGCTGTGCATCTAATCCTCTCCTGTGTCATACTGTCTGCTGAGCCGTGTATCTAATCCTCTCCTGTGTCATACTGTCTGCTGAGCCGTGTATCTAATCCTCTCCTGTGAGATACTGTCTGCTGAGCTGTGTGTCTAATCCTATCCTCTGTGATACTGTCTCCTGAGCTGTGTATCTCATCCTCTCCTGTGTGATACTGTCTGCTGAGCCGTGTATCTAATCCTCTCCTGTGTGATAATGTCTGCTGAGCCGTGTATCTAATCCTCTCCTGTGTGATACTGTCTGCTGAGCCGTGTATCTAATCCTATCCTGTGTGATACTGTCTACTGAGCTGTGTATCTAATCCTATCCTGTGTGATACTGTCTGCTGAGTCGTGTATCTAATCCCGCCCTGTGCGATACTGTCTGCTGAGCCGTGTATCTAATCCACTCCTGTGTGATACTGTCAGCTGAGCTGTGTATCTAATCCTCTCCTGTGTGATACTGCCTGCTGAGCTGTGCATCTAATCCTATCCTGTGTGATACCATCAGTTGAGCAGTGTATCTAATCCTATCCTGTGTGATACCATCTGCTGAGCTGTGTATCTAATCCTATCCTGTGTGATACTGTCTGCTGAGCTGTGTATCTAATCCACTCCTGTGTGATACTGTCTGCTGAGCTGTGTATCTAATCCTATCCTGTGTGATACTATCTGCTGAGCTGTGTATCTAATCCTCTCCTGTGTGATACTGTCTGCTGAGCTGTGTATCTAATCCTCTCCTGTGTGATACTGTCTGCTGAGCTGTGTATCTAATCCTGTCCTGTGTGATACTGTCTGATGAGCTATGTATCTAATCCTCTCCTGTGCGATACTGTCTGCTGAGCAGTGTATCTAATCCTCTCCTGTGTGATACTGTCTGCTGAGCCGTGTATCTAATCCTCTCCTGTGTGATACTGTCTGCTGAGCTGTGTATCTAATCCTCTCCTGTGTGATACTGTCTGCTGAGCCGTGTATCTAATCCTACCCTGTGTGATACTGTCTGCTGAACCGTGTATCTAATCCTGCCCTGTGTGATACTGTCTGCTGAGCAGTGTATCTAATCCTATCCTGTGTGATACCATCTGCTGAGCTGTGTATCTAATCCTCTCCTGTGTGATACTGTCTGCTGAGCTGTGTATCTAATCCTGTCCTGTGTGATACTGTCTGCTGAGCCGTGTATCTAATCCTATGCTGTGTGATACTGTTTGCTGAGCCGTGTATCTAATCCCGCTCTGTGCGATACTGTCTGCTGAGCTGTGTTTCTAATACTCTCCTGTGTGATACTGCCTGCTGAGCCGTGTATCTAATCCTATGCTGTGTGATACTGTCTGCTGAGCTGTGTATCTAATCTTATACTGTGTGATACTGCCTGCTGAGCTGTGTATCTAATCCTATGCTGTGTGATACTGTATGCTGAGCAGTGTATCTAATCCTCTCCTGTGTGATACTGTCTCCTCAGCTGTGTATCTAATCCTCTCCTGTGTGATACTGTCTGCTGAGCTGTGTATCTAATCCTGTCCTGTGTGATACTGTCTGCTGAGCCGTGTATCTAATCCTATGCTGTGTGATACTGTCTGCTGAGCTGTGTATCTAATCTTATACTGTGTGATACTGCCTGCTGGGCTGTGTATCTAATCCTATGCTGTGTGATACTGTCTGCTGAGCTGTGTATCTAATCCTCTCCTGTGTGATACTGTCTGCTGAGCTGTGTATCTAATCCTCTCCTGTGTGATACTGTCTGCTGAGCTGTGTATCTAATCCTCTCCTGTGTGATACTGTCTGCTGAGATGTGTATCTAATCCTCTCCTGTGAGATACTGTCTGCTGAGCTGCGTATCTAATCCTCTCCTGTGTGATACTGTCTGCTGAGCTGTGTATCTAATCCTGTCCTGTGTGATACTGTCTGCTGAGCTGTGTATCTAATCCTATGCTGTGCGATACTGTCTGCTGAGCAGTGTATCTAATCTTCTCCTGTGTGATACTGTCTGCTGAGCTGTGTATCTAATCTTATCCTGTGTGATACTGTCTGCTGAGCTGTGTATCTAATCTTATCCTGTGTGATACTGTCTGCTGAGCTGTGTATCTAATCCCCTCCTGTGTGATACTGTCTGCTGAGCTGTGTATCTAATCCTCTCCTGTGTGATACTGTCTCCTCAGCTGTGTATCTAATCCCCTCCTGTGTGATACTGTCTGTTGAGCCGTGTATCTAATCCTATGCTGTGTGATACTGTCTGCTGAGCTGTGTATCTAAACCTATGCTGTGTATCTCATCCTCTCCTGTGTGATACTGTCTGCTGAGCTGTGTATCTAATACTCTCCTGTGTGATACTGTCTGCTGAGCTATGTATCTAATCCTGTGTGATACTGTCTGCTGAGCTGTGTATCTAATTCTCTCCTGTGTGATACCGTCTGCTGAGCTGTGTATCTAATACTCTCCTGTGTGATACTGTCTGATGAACCGTGTATCTAATGCCGCCCTGTGCGATACTGTCTGCTGAGCCGTGTATCTAATCCACTCCTGTGTGATACTGTCTGCTGAGCCGTGTATCTAATCCTATGCTGTGTGATACTGTCTGCTGATCTGTGTATCTAATCCTCTCCTGTGTGATACAGTCTGCTGAGCTGTGTATCTAATCCTACGCTGTGTGATACTGTCTGCTGAGCTGTGTATCTAATCCTCTCCTGTGTGATACTGTCTGCTGAGCTGTGTATCTAATCCTGTCCTGTGTGATACTGTCTGCTGAGCCGCGTATCTAATCCTATGCTGTGTGATACTGTCTGCTGAGCTGTGTATCTAATCTTATACTGTGTGATACTGCCTGCTGAGCTGTGTATCTAATTCTATGCTGTGTGATACTGTATGCTGAGCAGTGTATCTAATCCTCTCCTGTGTGATACTGTCTCCTCAGCTGTGTATCTAATCCCCTCCTGTGTGATACTGTCTGCTGAGCTGTGTATCTAATCCTATGCTGTGTGATACTGTCTGCTGAGCCATGTATCTAATCCTCTCCTGTGAGATACTGTCTGCTGAGTTGTGTATCTAATCCTATCCTGTGTGATACTGTCTGCTGAGCTGTGCATCTAATCCTCTCCTGTGTAATACTGTCTGCTGAGCTGTGTATCTAATCTTATCCTGTGTGATACTGTCTGCTGAGCTGTGTATCTAATCTTATCCTGTGTGATACTGTCTGCTGAGCTGTGTATCTAATCCCCTCTTGTGTGATACTGTCTGTTGAGCCGTGTATCTAATCCTATGCTGTGTGATACTGTCTGCTGAGCTGTGTATCTAAACCTATGCTGTGTATCTCATCCTCTCCTGTGTGATACTGTCTGCTGAGCTGTGTATCTAATCCTCTCCTGTGTGATACTGTCTGCTGAGCTATGTATCTAATCCTGTGTGATACTGTCTGCTGAGCTGTGTATCTAATCCTCTCCTGTGTGATACTGTCTGCTGAGCTATGTATCTAATCCTGTGTGATACTGTCTGCTGAGCTGTTTATCTAATACTCTCCTTTGTGATACTGTCTGCTGAGCTGTGTATCTAATCCCCTCCTGTGTGATACTGTCTGTTGAGCCGTGTATCTAATCCTATGCTGTGTGATACTGTCTGCTGAGCTGTGTATCTAAACCTATGCTGTGTATCTCATCCTCTCCTGTGTGATACTGTCTGCTGAGCTGTGTATCTAATCCTCTCCTGTGTGATACTGTCTGCTGAGCTATGTATCTAATCCTGTGTGATACTGTCTGCTGAGCTGTGTATCTAATTCTCTCCTGTGTGATACCGTCTGCTGAGCTGTGTATCTAATACTCTCCTGTGTGATACTGTCTGCTGAGCAGTGTATCTAATACTCTCCTGTGTGATACTGTCTGATGAACCGTGTATCTAATCCCGCCCTGTGCGATACTGTCTGCTGAGCCGTGTATCTAATCCACTCCTGTGTGATACTGTCTGCTGAGCTGTGTATCTAATCCTATGCTGTGTTCTACTGTCTGCTGATCTGTGTATCTAATCCTCTCCTGTGTGATACTGTCTGCTGAGCTGTGTATCTAATCCTACGCTGTGTGATACTGTCTGCTGAGCCGTGTATCTAATCCTATGCTGTGTGATACTGTCTGCTGAGCTGTGTATATAATCCTCTCCTGTGTGATACTGTCTGCTGAGCTGTGTATCTAATCTTATACTGTGTGATACTGCCTGCTGAGCTGTGTATCTAATTCTATGCTGTGTGATACTGTCTGCTGAGCCATGTATCTAATCCTATGCTGTGTGATACTGTCTGCTGAGCCATGTATCTAATCCTCTCCTGTGAGATACTGTCTGCTGAATTGTGTATCTAATCCTATCCTGTGTGATACTGTCTGCTGAGCTGTGTATCTAATCCTATCCTGTGTGATACTGTCTGCTGAGCTGTGTATCTAATCCTCACCTGTGTGATACTGTCTGCTGAGCTGTGTATCTAATCCTGTCCTGTGTGATACTGTCTGCTGAGCTGTGCATCTAATCTTATCCTGTGTGATACTGTCTGCTGAGCTGTGTATCTAATCCCCTCCTGTGTGATACTGTCTGCTGAGCTGTGTATCTAATCCCCTCCTGTGTGATACTGTCTGCTGAGCTGTGTATCTAATCCCCTCCTGTGTGATACTGTCTGTTGAGCCGTGTATCTAATCCTATGCTGTGTGATACTGTCTGCTGAGCTGTGTATCTAAACCTATGCTGTGTATCTCATCCTCTCCTGTGTGATACTGTCTGCTGAGCTGTGTATCTAATCCTCTCCTGTGTGATACTGTCTGCTGAGCTATGTATCTAATCCTGTGTGATACTGTCTGCTGATCTGTGTATCTAATTCTCTCCTGTGTGATACCGTCTGCTGAGCTGTGTATCTAATATTCTCCTGTGTGATACTGTCTGCTGAGCAGTGTATCTAATACTCTCCTGTGTGATACTGTCTGATGAACCGTGCATCTAATCCCGCCCTGTGCGATACTGTCTGCTGAGCCGTGTATCTAATCCACTCCTGTGTGATACTGTCTGCTGAGCCCTGTATCTAATCCACTCCTGTGTGATACTGTCTGCTGAGCTGTGTATCTAATCCTATGCTGTGTGATACTGTCTGCTGATCTGTGTATCTAATCCTCTCCTGTGTGATACTGTCTGCTGAGCGGTGTATCTAATCCTACGCTGTGTGATACTGTCTGCTGAGCTGTGTATCTAATCCTCTCCTGTGTGATACTGTCTGCTGAGCTGTGTATCTAATCCTGTCCTGTGTGATACTGTCTGCTGAGCCGTGTATCTAATCCTCTCCTGTGTGATACTGTCTGCTGAGCCGTGTATCTAATCCTATGCTGTGTGATACTGTCTGCTGAGCTGTGCATCTAATCTTATACTGTGTGATACTGCCTGCTGAGCTGTGTATCTAATCCTATGCTGTGTGATACTGTATGCTGAGCAGTGTATCTAATCCTCTCCTGTGTGATACTGTCTCCTCAGCTGTGTATCTAATCCCCTCCTGTGTGACACTGTCTGCTGAGCAGTGTATCTAATCCTATGCTGTGTGATACTGTCTGCTGAGCCATGTATCTAATCATCTCCTGTGAGATACTGTCTGCTGAGCTGCGTATCTAATCCTCTCCTGTGTGATACTGTCTGCTGAGCTGTGTATCTAATCCTGTCCTGTGTGATACTGTCTGCTGAGCCGTGTATCTAATCCTCTCCTGCGTGATACTGTCTGCTGAGCTATGTATCTAATCTTACCCTGTGTGATACTGTCTGCTGAGCTGTGCATCTAATCCTCTCCTGTGTAATACTGTCTGCTGAGCTGTGTATCTAATCCTCTCCTGTGTGATACTGTCTGCTGAGCAGTGTATATAATCCTCTCCTGTGTGATACTGTCTCCTCAGCTGTGTATCTAATCCCCTCCTGTGTGATACTGTCTGCTGAGCCGTGTATCTAATCCTATGCTGTGTGATACTGTCTGCTGAGCCATGTATCTAATCCTATGCTGTGTGATACTGTCTGCTGAGCCATGTATCTAATCCTCTCCTGTGAGATACTGTCTGCTGAATTGTGTATCTAATCCTATCCTGTGTGATACTGTCTGCTGAGCTGTGTATCTAATCCTATCCTGTGTGATACTGTCTGCTGAGCTGTGTATCTAATCCTCACCTGTGTGATACTGTCTGCTGAGCTGTGTATCTAATCCTGTCCTGTGTGATACTGTCTGCTGAGCTGTGCATCTAATCTTATCCTGTGTGATACTGTCTGCTGAGCTGTGTATCTAATCCCCTCCTGTGTGATACTGTCTGCTGAGCTGTGTATCTAATCCCCTCCTGTGTGATACTGTCTGTTGAGCCGTGTATCTAATCCTATGCTGTGTGATACTGTCTGCTGAGCTGTGTATCTAAACCTATGCTGTGTATCTCATCCTCTCCTGTGTGATACTGTCTGCTGAGCTGTGTATCTAATCCTCTCCTGTGTGATACTGTCTGCTGAGCTGTGTATCTAATCCTGTGTGATACTGTCTGCTGATCTGTGTATCTAATTCTCTCCTGTGTGATACCGTCTGCTGAGCTGTGTATCTAATATTCTCCTGTGTGATACTGTCTGCTGAGCAGTGTATCTAATACTCTCCTGTGTGATACTGTCTGATGAACCGTGCATCTAATCCCGCCCTGTGCGATACTGTCTGCTGAGCCGTGTATCTAATCCACTCCTGTGTGATACTGTCTGCTGAGCCCTGTATCTAATCCACTCCTGTGTGATACTGTCTGCTGAGCTGTGTATCTAATCCTATGCTGTGTGATACTGTCTGCTGATCTGTGTATCTAATCCTCTCCTGTGTGATACTGTCTGCTGAGCTGTGTATCTAATCCTACGCTGTGTGATACTGTCTGCTGAGCTGTGTATCTAATCCTCTCCTGTGTGATACTGTCTGCTGAGCTGTGTATCTAATCCTGTCCTGTGTGATACTGTCTGCTGAGCCGTGTATCTAATCCTCTCCTGTGTGATACTGTCTGCTGAGCCGTGTATCTAATCCTATGCTGTGTGATACTGTCTGCTGAGCTGTGCATCTAATCTTATACTGTGTGATACTGCCTGCTGAGCTGTGTATCTAATCCTATGCTGTGTGATACTGTATGCTGAGCAGTGTATCTAATCCTCTCCTGTGTGATACTGTCTCCTCAGCTGTGTATCTAATCCCCTCCTGTGTGACACTGTCTGCTGAGCAGTGTATCTAATCCTATGCTGTGTGATACTGTCTGCTGAGCCATGTATCTAATCATCTCCTGTGAGATACTGTCTGCTGAGCTGCGTATCTAATCCTCTCCTGTGTGATACTGTCTGCTGAGCTGTGTATCTAATCCTGTCCTGTGTGATACTGTCTGCTGAGCCGTGTATCTAATCCTCTCCTGCGTGATACTGTCTGCTGAGCTATGTATCTAATCTTACCCTGTGTGATACTGTCTGCTGAGCTGTGCATCTAATCCTCTCCTGTGTAATACTGTCTGCTGAGCTGTGTATCTAATCTTATCCTGTGTGATACTGTCTGCTGAGCTGTGTATCTAATCTTAACCTGTGTGATACTGTCTGCTGAGCTGTGTATCTAATCCCCTCCTGTGTGATACTGTCTGCTGAGCTGTGTATCTAATCCCCTCCTGTGTAATACTGTCTGTTGAGCCGTGTATCTAATCCTATGCTGTGTGATACTGTCTGCTGAGCTGTGTATCTAAACCTATGCTGTGTATCTCATCCTCTCCTGTGTGATACTGTCTGCTGAGCTGTGTATCTAATCCTCTCCTGTGTGATACTGTCTGCTGATCTATGTATCTAATCCTGTGTGATACTGTCTGCTGAGCTGTGCATCTAATCCTATCCTGTGTGATACTATCCGCAGAGCAGTGTATCTAATCTTATCCTATGTGATACTGTCTGCTGAGCTGTATATCTAATCCCCTCCTGTGTGATACTGTCTGCTGAGCTGTGTATCTAATCCCCTCCTGTGTGATACTGTCTGCTGAACCGTGTATCTAATCCTATGCTGTGTGATACTGTCTGCTGAACTGTGTATCTAATCCTATGCTGTGTATCTAATCCTCTCCTGTGTGATACTGTCTGCTGAGCTGTGTGTCTAATCCTATCCTGTGTGATACTGTCTGCTGAGCCGTGTATCTAATCCTCTCCTGTGTGATAATGTCTGCTGAGCCGTGTATCTAATCCTCTCCTGTGTGATACTGTCTGCTGAGCCGTGTATCTAATCCTATCCTGTGTGATACTGTCTACTGAGCTGTGTATCTAATCCTATCCTGTGTGATACTGTCTGCTGAGTCGTGTATCTAATCCCACCCTGTGCGATACTGTCTGCTGAGCTGTGTATCTAATCCACTCCTGTGTGATACTGTCAGCTGAGCTGTGTATCTAATCCTCTCCTGTGTGATACTGTCTGCTGAGCCGTGTATCTAATCCTCTCCTGTGTGATACTGCCTACTGAGCTGTGCATCTAATCCTATCCTGTGTGATACCATCAGTTGAGCAGTGTATCTAATCCTATCCTGTGTGATACCATCTGCTGAGCTGTGTATCTAATCCACTCCTGTGTGATACTGTCTGCTGAGCTGTGTATCTAATCCTATCCTGTGTGATACTATCTGCTGAGCTGTGTATCTAATCCTCTCCTGTGTGATACTGTCTGCTGAGCTGTGTATCTAATCCTCTCCTGTGTGATACTGTCTGCTGAGCTGTGTATCTAATCCTGTCCTGTGTGATACTGTCTGATGAGCTATGTATCTAATCCTCTCCTGTGCGATACTGTCTGCTGAGCTGTGTATCTAATCCTCTCCTGTGTGATACTGTCTGATGAGCTGTGTATCTAATCCTCTCCTGTGTGATACTGTCTGCTGAGCCGTGTATCTAATCCTACCCTGAGTGATACTGTCTGCTGAACCGTGTATCTAATCCTGCCCTGTGTGATACTGTCTGCTGAGCAGTGTATCTAATCCTATCCTGTGTGATACCATCTGCTGAGCTGTGTATCTAATCCTCTCCTGTGTGATACTGTCTGCTGAGCTGTGTATCTAATCCTGTCCTGTGTGATACTGTCTGCTGAGCCGTGTATCTAATCCTATGCTGTGTGATACTGTCTGCTGAGCCGTGTATCTAATCCTATGCTGTGTGATACTGTCTGCTGAGCCGTGTATCTAATCCTATGCTGTGTGATACTGTCTGCTGAGCCATGTATCTAATCCTCTCCTGTGAGATACTGTCTGCTGAGCTGCGTATCTAATCCTCTCCTGTGTGATACTGTCTGCTGAGCTGTGTATCTAATCCTGTCCTGTGTGATACTGTCTGCTGAGCCGTGTATCTAATCCTCTCCTGTGTAATACTGTCTGCTGAGCTGTGTATCTAATCTTATCCTGTGTGATACTGTCTGCTGAGCTGTGCATCTAATCCTCTCCTGTGTAATACTGTCTGCTGAGCTGTGTATCTAATCCTCTCCTGTGTAATACTGTCTGCTGAGCTGTGTATCTAATCTTATCTTGTGTGATACTGTCTGCTGAGCCGTGTATCTAATCTCCTCCTGTGTGATACTGTCTGCTGAGCTATGTATCTAATCCCCTCCTGTGTGATACTGTCTGTTGAGCTGTGTATCTAATCCTCTCCTGTGTAATACTGTCTGCTGAGCTGTGTATCTAATCTTATCTTGTGTGATACTGTCTGCTGAGCCGTGTATCTAATCTCCTCCTGTGTGATACTGTCTGTTGAGCCGTGTATCTAATCCTATGCTGTGTGATACTGTCTGCTGAGCTATGTATCTAATCCCCTCCTGTGTGATACTGTCTGTTGAGCCGTGTATCTAATCCTATGCTGTGTGATACTGTCTGCTGAGCTGTGTATCTAAACCTATGCTGTGTATCTCATCCTCTCCTGTGTGATACTGTCTGCTGAGCTGTGTATCTAATACTCTCCTGTGTGATACTGTCTGCTGAGCTATGTACCTAATCCTGTGTGATACTGTCTGCTGAGCTGTGTATCTAATTCTCTCCTGTGTGATACCGTCTGCTGAGCTGTGTATCTAATACTCTCCTGTGTGATACTGTCTGCTGAGCTGTGTATCTAATCCTATGCTGTGTGATACTGTCTGCTGATCTGTGTATCTAATCCTATGCTGTGTGATACTGTCTGCTGATCTGTGTATCTAATCCTCTCCTGTGTGATACTGTCTGCTAAGCTGTGTATCTAATCCTACGCTGTGTGATACTGTCTGCTGAGCTGTGTATCTAATCCTCTCCTGTGTGATACTGTCTGCTGAGCTGTGTATCTAATCCTATCCTGTGTGATACTGTCTGCTGAGCTGTGTATCTAATCCTCTCCTGTGTGATACTGTCTGCTGAGCTGTGTATCTAATCCTCTCCTGTGTAATACTGTCTGATGAACCGTGTATCTAATCCTCTCCTGTGTGATACTGTCTGCTGAGCTGTGTATCTAATCCTGTCCTGTGTGATACTGTCTGCTGAGCTGTGTATCTAATCTTATCCTGTGTGATACTGTCTGCTGAGCTGTCTATCTAATCCCCTCCTGTGTGATACTGTCTGCTGAGCTTTGTATCTAATCCCCTCCTGTGTGATACTGTCTGCTGAGCTGTGTATCTAATCCCCTCTTGTGTGATACTGTCTGTTGAGTCGTGTATCTAATCCTATGCTGTGTGATACTGTCTGCTGAGCTGTGTATCTAAACCTATGCTGTGTATCTCATCCTCTCCTGTGTGATACTGTCTGCTGAGCTATGTATCTAATCCTGTGTGATACTGTCTGCTGAGCTGTGTATCTAATTCTCTCCTGTGTGATACCGTCTGCTGAGCTGTGTATCTAATACTCTCCTGTGTGATACTGTCTGCTGAGCTGTGTATCTAATCCCCTCCTGTGTGATACTGTCTGTTGAGCCGTGTATCTAATCCTATGCTGTGTGATACTGTCTGCTGGGCTGTGTATCTAAACCTATGCTGTGTATCTCATCCTCTCCTGTGTGATACTGTCTGCTGAGCTGTGTATCTAATCCTCTCCTGTGTGATACTGTCTGCTGAGCTATGTATCTAATCCTGTGTGATACTGTCTGCTGAGCTGTGTATCTAATCCTCTCCTGTGTGATACTGTCTGCTGAGCTGTGCATCTAATCTTATCCTGTGTGATACTGTCTGCTGAGCTGTGTATCTAATCCCCTCCTGTGTGATACTGTCTGCTGAGCTGTGTATCTAATCCCCTCCTGTGTGATACTGTCTGCTGAGCTGTGTATCTAATCCCCTCCTGTGTGATACTGTCTGTTGAGCCGTGTATCTAATCCTATGCTGTGTGATACTGTCTGCTGAGCTGTGTATCTAAACCTATGCTGTGTATCTCATCCTCTCCTGTGTGATACTGTCTGCTGAGCTGTGTATCTAATCCTCTCCTGTGTGATACTGTCTGCTGAGCCATGTATCTAATCCTATGCTGTGTGATACTGTCTGCTGAGCCATGTATCTAATCCTCTCCTGTGAGATACTGTCTGCTGAGTTGTGTATCTAATCCTATCCTGTGTGATACTGTCTGCTGAGCTGTGTATCTAATCCTATCCTGTGTGATACTGTCTGCTGAGCTGTGTATCTAATCCTCACCTGTGTGATACTGTCTGCTGAGCTGTGTATCTAATCCTGTCCTGTGTGATACTGTCTGCTGAGCTGTGCATCTAATCTTATCCTGTGTGATACTGTCTGCTGAGCTGTGTATCTAATCCCCTCCTGTGTGATACTGTCTGCTGAGCTGTGTATCTAATCCCCTCCTGTGTGATACTGTCTGCTGAGCTGTGTATCTAATCCCCTCCTGTGTGATACTGTCTGTTGAGCCGTGTATCTAATCCTATGCTGTGTGATACTGTCTGCTGAGCTGTGTATCTAAACCTATGCTGTGTATCTCATCCTCTCCTGTGTGATACTGTCTGCTGAGCTGTGTATCTAATCCTCTCCTGTGTGATACTGTCTGCTGAGCTATGTATCTAATCCTGTGTGATACTGTCTGCTGATCTGTGTATCTAATTCTCTCGTGTGTGATACCGTCTGCTGAGCTGTGTATCTAATACTCTCCTGTGTGATACTGTCTGCTGAGCAGTGTATCTAATACTCTCCTGTGTGATACTGTCTGATGAACCGTGTATCTAATCCCGCCCTGTGCGATACTGTCTGCTGAGCCGTGTATCTAATCCACTCCTGTGTGATACTGTCTGCTGAGCTGTGTATCTAATCCTATGCTGTGTGATACTGTCTGCTGATCTGTGTATCTAATCCTCTCCTGTGTGATACTGTCTGCTGAGCTGTGTATCTAATCCTACGCTGTGTGATACTGTCTGATGAGCTGTGTATCTAATCCTGTCCTGTGTGATACTGTCTGCTGAGCCGTGTATCTAATCCTATGCTGTGTGATACTGTCTGCTGAGCTGTGCATCTAATCTTATACTGTGTGATACTGCCTGCTGAGCTGTGTATCTAATCCTATGCTGTGTGATACTGTATGCTGAGCAGTGTATCTAATCCTCTCCTGTGTGATACTGTCTCCTCAGCTGTGTATCTAATCCCCTCCTGTGTGACACGGTCTGCTGAGCAGTGTATCTAATCCTATGCTGTGTGATACTGTCTGCTGAGCCATGTATCTAATCATCTCCTGTGAGATACTGTCTGCTGAGCTGCGTATCTAATCCTCTCCTGTGTGATACTGTCTGCTGAGCTGTGTATCTAATCCTGTCCTGTGTGATACTGTCTGCTGAGCCGTGCATCTAATCCTCTCCTGTGTAATACTGTCTGCTGAGCTGTGTATCTAATCTTATCCTGTGTGATACTGTCTGCTGAGCTGTGTATCTAATCTTAACCTGTGTGATACTGTCTGCTGAGCTGTGTATCTAATCCCCTCCTGTGTGATACTGTCTGCTGAGCTGTGTATCTAATCCCCTCCTGTGTAATACTGTCTGTTGAGCCGTGTATCTAATCCTATGCTGTGTGATACTGTCTGCTGAGCTGTGTATCTAAACCTATGCTGTGTATCTCATCCTCTCCTGTGTGATACTGTCTGCTGAGCTGTGTATCTAATCCTCTCCTGTGTGATACTGTCTGCTGAGCTATGTATCTAATCGTGTGTGATACTGTCTGCTGAGCTGTGCATCTAATCCTATCCTGTGTGATACTATCCGCAGAGCAGTGTATCTAATCTTATCCTATGTGATACTGTCTGCTGAGCTGTATATCTAATCCCCTCCTGTGTGATACTGTCTGCTGAGCTGTGTATCTAATCCCCTCCTGTGTGATACTGTCTGCTGAACCGTGTATCTAATCCTATGCTGTGTGATACTGTCTGCTGAACTGTGTATCTAATCCTATGCTGTGTATCTAATCCTCTCCTGTGTGATACTGTCTGCTGAGCTGTGTGTCTAATCCTATCCTGTGTGATACTGTCTGCTGAGCCGTGTATCTAATCCTCTCCTGTGTGATAATGTCTGCTGAGCCGTGTATCTAATCCTCTCCTGTGTGATACTGTCTGCTGAGCCGTGTATCTAATCCTATCCTGTGTGATACTGTCTACTGAGCTGTGTATCTAATCCTATCCTGTGTGATACTGTCTGCTGAGTCGTGTATCTAATCCCGCCCTGTGCGATACTGTCTGCTGAGCTGTGTATCTAATCCACTCCTCTGTGATACTGTCAGCTGAGCTGTGTATCTAATCCTCTCCTGTGTGATACTGTCTGCTGAGCCGTGTATCTAATCCTCTCCTGTGTGTTACTGTCTGCTGAGCCGTGCATCTAATCCTATCTTGTGTGATACCATCAGTTGAGCAGTGTATCTAATCCTATCCTGTGTGATACCATCTGCTGAGCTGTGTATCTAATCCTATCCTGTGTGATACTGTCTGCTGACCTGTGTATCTAATCCACTCCTGTGTGATACTGTCTGCTGAGCTGTGTATCTAATCCTATCCTGTGTGATACTATCTGCTGAGCTGTGTATCTAATCCTCTCCTGTGTGATACTGTCTGCTGAGCTGTGTATCTAATCCTGTCCTGTGTGATACTGTCTGATGAGCTATGTATCTAATCCTCTCCTGTGCGATACTGTCTGCTGAGCTGTGTATCTAATCCTCTCCTGTGTGATACTGTCTGATGAGCTGTGTATCTAATCCTCTCCTGTGTGATACTGTCTGCTGAGCCGTGTATCTAATCCTACCCTGTGTGATACTGTCTGCTGAACCGTGTATCTAATCCTGCCCTGTGTGATACTGTCTGCTGAGCAGTGTATCTAATCCTATCCTGTGTGATACCGTCTGCTGAGCTGTGTATCTAATCCTCTCCTGTGTGATACTGTCTGCTGAGCTGTGTATCTAATCCTGTCCTGTGTGATACTGTCTGCTGAGCCGTGTATCTAATCCTATGCTGTGTGATACTGTCTGCTGAGCCGTGTATCTAATCCTATGCTGTGTGATACTGTTTGCTGAGCCGTGTATCTAATCCTGCTCTGTGCGATACTGTCTGCTGAGCTGTGTTTCTAATCCTCTCCTGTGTGATACTGTCTGCTGAGCTGTGTATCTAATCCTGTCCTGTGTGATACTGTCTGCTGAGCCGTGTATCTAATCCTATGCTGTGTGATACTGTCTGCTGAGCTGTGTATCTAATCTTATACTGTGTGATACTGCCTGCTGAGCTGTGTATCTAATCCTATGCTGTGTGATACTGTATGCTGAGCAGTGTATCTAATCCCCTCCTGTGTGATACTGTCTGCTGAGCCGTGTATCTAATTCTATGCTGTGTGATACTGTCTGCTGAGCCATGTTTCTAATCCTCTCCTGTGTGATACTGTCTGCTGATCTGTGTATCTAATCCTCTCCTGTGTGATACTGTCTGCTGAGCTGTGTATCTAATCCTACTCTGTGTGATACTGTCTGCTGAGCTGTGTATCTAATCCTCTCCTGTGTGATACTGTCTGCTGAGCTGTGTATCTAATCCTGTCCTGTGTGATACTGTCTGCTGAGCCGTGTATCTAATCCTATGCTGTGTGATACTGTCTGCTGAGCTGTGCATCTAATCTTATACTGTGTGATACTGCCTGCTGAGCTGTGTATCTAATCCTATGCTGTGTGATACTGTATGCTGAGCAGTGTATCTAATCCTCTCCTGTGTGATACTGTCTCTTCAGCTGTGTATCTAATCCCCTCCTGTGTGACACTGTCTGCTGAGCTGTGTATCTAATCCTATGCTGTGTGATACTGTCTGCTGAGCCATGTATCTAATCATCTCCTGTGAGATACTGTCTGCTGAGCTGCGTATCTAATCCTCTCCTGTGTGATACTGTCTGCTGAGCTGTGTATCTAATCCTGTCCTGTGTGATACTGTCTGCTGAGCCGTGTATCTAATCCTCTCCTGCGTGATACTGTCTGCTGAGCTATGTATCTAATCTTACCCTGTGTGATACTGTCTGCTGAGCCGTGCATCTAATCCTCTCCTGTGTAATACTGTCTGCTGAGCTGTGTATCTAATCTTATCCTGTGTGATACTGTCTGCTGAGCTGTGTATCTAATCTTAACCTGTGTGATACTGTCTGCTGAGCTGTGTATCTAATCCCCTCCTGTGTGATACTGTCTGCTGAGCTGTGTATCTAATCCCCTCCTGTGTAATACTGTCTGCTGAGCCGTGTATCTAATCCTATCCTGTGTGATACTGTCTACTGAGCTGTGTATCTAATCCTATCCTGTGTGATACTGTCTGCTGAGTCGTGTATCTAATCCCGCCCTGTGCGATACTGTCTGCTGAGCTGTGTATCTAATCCACTCCTCTGTGATACTGTCAGCTGAGCTGTGTATCTAATCCTCTCCTGTGTGATACTGTCTGCTGAGCCGTGTATCTAATCCTCTCCTGTGTGATACTGTCTGCTGAGCCGTGCATCTAGTCCTATCTTGTGTGATACCATCAGTTGAGCAGTGTATCTAATCCTATCCTGTGTGATACCATCTGCTGAGCTGTGTATCTAATCCTATCCTGTGTGATACTGTCTGCTGACCTGTGTATCTAATCCACTCCTGTGTGATACTGTCTGCTGAGCTGTGTATCTAATCCTATCCTGTGTGATACTATCTGCTGAGCTGTGTATCTAATCCTCTCCTGTGTGATACTGTCTGCTGAGCTGTGTATCTAATCCTGTCCTGTGTGATACTGTCTGATGAGCTATGTATCTAATCCTCTCCTGTGCGATACTGTCTGCTGAGCTGTGTATCTAATCCTCTCCTGTGTGATACTGTCTGATGAGCTGTGTATCTAATCCTCTCCTGTGTGATACTGTCTGCTGAGCCGTGTATCTAATCCTACCCTGTGTGATACTGTCTGATGAACCGTGTATCTAATCCCGCCCTGTGCGATACTGTCTGCTGAGCCGTGTATCTAATCCACTCCTGTGTGATACTGTCTGCTGAGCTGTGTATCTAATCCTATGCTGTGTGATACTGTCTGCTGATCTGTGTATCTAATCCTCTCCTGTGTGATACTGTCTGCTGAGCTGTGTATCTAATCCTACGTTGTGTGATACTGTCTGCTGAGCTGTGTATCTAATCCTCTCCTGTGTGATACTGTCTGCTGAGCTGTGTATCTAATCCTGTCCTGTGTGATACTGTCTGCTGAGCCGTGTATCTAATCCTATGCTGTGTGATACTGTCTGCTGAGCTGTGTATCTAATCTTATACTGTGTGATACTGCCTCCTGAGCTGTGTATCTAATCCTATGCTGTGTGATACTGTATGCTGAGCAGTGTATCTAATCCTCTCCTGTGTGATACTGTCTCCTCAGCTGTGTATCTAATCCCCTCCTGTGTGACACTGTCTGCTGAGCAGTGTATCTAATCCTATGCTGTGTGATACTGTCTGCTGAGCCATGTATCTAATCATCTCCTGTGAGATACTGTCTGCTGAGCTGCGTATCTAATCCTCTCCTGTGTGATACTGTCTGCTGAGCTGTGTATCTAATCCTGTCCTGTGTGATACTGTCTGCTGAGCCGTGTATCTAATCCTCTCCTGCGTGATACTGTCTGCTGAGCTATGTATCTAATCTTACCCTGTGTGATACTGTCTGCTGAGCCGTGCATCTAATCCTCTCCTGTGTAATACTGTCTGCTGAGCTGTGTATCTAATCTTATCCTGTGTGATACTGTCTGCTGAGCTGTGTATCTAATCTTAACCTGTGTGATACTGTCTGCTGAGCTGTGTATCTAATCCCCTCCTGTGTGATACTGTCTGCTGAGCTGTGTATCTAATCCCCTCCTGTGTGATACTGTCTGCTGAACCGTGTATCTAATCCTATGCTGTGTGATACTGTCTGCTGAACTGTGTATCTAATCCTATGCTGTGTATCTAATCCTCTCCTGTGTGATACTGTCTGCTGAGCTGTGTGTCTAATCCTCTCCTGTGTGATACTGTCTGCTGAGCTGTGTATCTAATCCTCTCCTGTGTGATAATGTCTGCTGAGCCGTGTTTCTAATCCTCTCCTGTGTGATACTGTCTGCTGAGCCATGTATCTAATCCTATCCTGTGTGATACTGTCTACTGAGCTGTGTATCTAATCCTATCCTGTGTGATACTGTCTGCTGAGTCGTGTATCTAATCCCGCCCTGTGCGATACTGTCTGCTGAGCTGTGTATCTAATCCACTCCTCTGTGATACTGTCAGCTGAGCTGTGTATCTAATCCTCTCCTGTGTGATACTGTCTGCTGAGCCGTGTATCTAATCCTCTCCTGTGTGATACTGTCTGCTGAGCCGTGTATCTAATCCTATCCTGTGTGATACCATCTGCTGAGCTGTGTATCTAATCCTATCCTGTGTGATACTGTCTGCTGACCTGTGTATCTAATCCACTCCTGTGTGATACTGTCTGCTGAGCTGTGTATCTAATCCTATCCTGTGTGATACTATCTGCTGAGCTGTGTATCTAATCCTCTCCTGTGTGATACTGTCTGCTGAGCTGTGTATCTAATCCTGTCCTGTGTGATACTGTCTGATGAGCTATGTATCTAATCCTCTCCTGTGCGATACTGTCTGCTGAGCTGTGTATCTAATCCTCTCCTGTGTGATACTGTCTGATGAGCTGTGTATCTAATCCTCTCCTGTGTGATACTGTCTGCTGAGCCGTGTATCTAATCCTACCCTGTGTGATACTGTCTGCTGAACCGTGTATCTAATCCTGCCCTGTGTGATACTGTCTGCTGAGCAGTGTATCTAATCCTATCCTGTGTGATACCGTCTGCTGAGCTGTGTATCTAATCCTCTCCTGTGTGATACTGTCTGCTGAGCTGTGTATCTAATCCTGTCCTGTGTGATACTGTCTGCTGAGCCGTGTATCTAATCCTATGCTGTGTGATACTGTCTGCTGAGCCGTGTATCTAATCCTATGCTGTGTGATACTGTTTGCTGAGCCGTGTATCTAATCCTGCTCTGTGCGATACTGTCTGCTGAGCTGTGTTTCTAATCCTCTCCTGTGTGATACTGTCTGCTGAGCTGTGTATCTAATCCTGTCCTGTGTGATACTGTCTGCTGAGCCGTGTATCTAATCCTATGCTGTGTGATACTGTCTGCTGAGCTGTGTATCTAATCTTATACTGTGTGATACTGCCTGCTGAGCTGTGTATCTAATCCTATGCTGTGTGATTCTGTATGCTGAGCAGTGTATCTAATCCCCTCCTGTGTGATACTGTCTGCTGAGCCGTGTATCTAATTCTATGCTGTGTGATACTGTGTGCTGAGCTGTGTTTCTAATCCTCTCCTGTGTGATACTGTCTGCTGATCTGTGTATCTAATCCTCTCCTGTGTGATACTGTCTGCTGAGCTGTGTATCTAATCCTACTCTGTGTGATACTGTCTGCTGAGCTGTGTATCTAATCCTCTCCTGTGTGATACTGTCTGCTGAGCTGTGTATCTAATCCTGTCCTGTGTGATACTGTCTGCTGAGCCGTGTATCTAATCCTATGCTGTGTGATACTGTCTGCTGAGCTGTGCATCTAATCTTATACTGTGTGATACTGCCTGCTGAGCTGTGTATCTAATCCTATGCTGTGTGATACTGTATGCTGAGCAGTGTATCTAATCCTCTCCTGTGTGATACTGTCTCCTCAGCTGTGTATCTAATCCCCTCCTGTGTGACACTGTCTGCTGAGCTGTGTATCTAATCCTATGCTGTGTGATACTGTCTGCTGAGCCATGTATCTAATCATCTCCTGTGAGATACTGTCTGCTGAGCTGCGTATCTAATCCTCTCCTGTGTGATACTGTCTGCTGAGCTGTGTATCTAATCCTGTCCTGTGTGATACTGTCTGCTGAGCCGTGTATCTAATCCTCTCCTGCGTGATACTGTCTGCTGAGCTATGTATCTAATCTTACCCTGTGTGATACTGTCTGCTGAGCCGTGCATCTAATCCTCTCCTGTGTAATACTGTCTGCTGAGCTGTGTATCTAATCTTATCCTGTGTGATACTGTCTGCTGAGCTGTGTATCTAATCTTAACCTGTGTGATACTGTCTGCTGAGCTGTGTATCTAATCCCCTCCTGTGTGATACTGTCTGCTGAGCTGTGTATCTAATCCCCTCCTGTGTAATACTGTCTGCTGAGCCGTGTATCTAATCCTATCCTGTGTGATACTGTCTACTGAGCTGTGTATCTAATCCTATCCTGTGTGATACTGTCTGCTGAGTCGTGTATCTAATCCCGCCCTGTGCGATACTGTCTGCTGAGCTGTGTATCTAATCCACTCCTCTGTGATACTGTCAGCTGAGCTGTGTATCTAATCCTCTCCTGTGTGATACTGTCTGCTGAGCCGTGTATCTAATCCTCTCCTGTGTGATACTGTCTGCTGAGCCGTGCATCTAGTCCTATCTTGTGTGATACCATCAGTTGAGCAGTGTATCTAATCCTATCCTGTGTGATACCATCTGCTGAGCTGTGTATCTAATCCTATCCTGTGTGATACTGTCTGCTGACCTGTGTATCTAATCCACTCCTGTGTGATACTGTCTGCTGAGCTGTGTATCTAATCCTATCCTGTGTGATACTATCTGCTGAGCTGTGTATCTAATCCTCTCCTGTGTGATACTGTCTGCTGAGCTGTGTATCTAATCCTGTCCTGTGTGATACTGTCTGCTGAGCTGTGTATCTAATCCTCTCCTGTGTGATACTGTCTGATGAGCTATGTATCTAATCCTCTCCTGTGCGATACTGTCTGCTGAGCTGTGTATCTAATCCTCTCCTGTGTGATACTGTCTGATGAGCTGTGTATCTAATCCTCTCCTGTGTGATACTGTCTGCTGAGCCGTGTATCTAATCCTACCCTGTGTGATACTGTCTGCTGAACCGTGTATCTAATCCTGCCCTGTGTGATACTGTCTGCTGAGCAGTGTATCTAATCCTATCCTGTGTGATACCGTCTGCTGAGCTGTGTATCTAATCCTCTCCTGTGTGATACTGTCTGCTGAGCTGTGTATCTAATCCTGTCCTGTGTGATACTGTCTGCTGAGCCGTGTATCTAATCCTATGCTGTGTGATACTGTTTGCTGAGCCGTGTATCTAATCCTGCTCTGTGCGATACTGTCTGCTGAGCTGTGTTTCTAATCCTCTCCTGTGTGATATTGTCTGCTGAGCCGTGTATCTAATCCTATGCTGTGTGATACTGTCTGCTGAGCTGTGTATCTAATCTTATACTGTGTGATACTGCCTGCTGAGCTGTGTATCTAATCCTATGCTGTGTGATACTGTATGCTGAGCAGTGTATCTAATCCCCTCCTGTGTGATACTGTCTGCTGAGCCGTGTATCTAATTCTATGCTGTGTGATACTGTCTGCTGAGCTGTGTTTCTAATCCTCTCCTGTGTGATACTGTCTGCTGATCTGTGTATCTAATCCTCTCCTGTGTGATACTGTCTGCTGAGCTGTGTATCTAATCCTACGCTGTGTGATACTGTCTGCTGAGCTGTGTATCTAATCCTCTCCTGTGTGATACTGTCTGCTGAGCTGTGTATCTAATCCTGTCCTGTGTGATACTGTCTGCTGAGCCGTGTATCTAATCCTATGCTGTGTGATACTGTCTGCTGAGCTGTGCATCTAATCTTATACTGTGTGATACTGTCTGCTGAGCTGTGTATCTAATCCTATGCTGTGTGATACTGTATGCTGAGCAGTGTATCTAATCCTCTCCTGTGTGATACTGTCTCCTCAGCTGTGTATCTAATCCCCTCCTGTGTGACACTGTCTGCTGAGCTGTGTATCTAATCCTATGCTGTGTGATAATGTCTGCTGAGCCATGTATCTAATCATCTCCTGTGAGATACTGTCTGCTGAGCTGCGTATCTAATCCTCTCCTGTGTGATACTGTCTGCTGAGCCGTGTATCTAATCCTCTCCTGCGTGATACTGTCTGCTGAGCTATGTATCTAATCTTACCCTGTGTGATACTGTCTGCTGAGCCGTGCATCTAATCCTCTCCTGTGTAATACTGTCTGCTGAGCTGTGTATCTAATCTTATCCTGTGTGATACTGTCTGCTGAGCTGTGTATCTAATCTTAACCTGTGTGATACTGTCTGCTGAGCTGTGTATCTAATCCCCTCCTGTGTGATACTGTCTGCTGAGCTGTGTATCTAATCCCCTCCTGTGTAATACTGTCTGTTGAGCCGTGTATCTAATCCTATGCTGTGTGATACTGTCTGCTGAGCTGTGTATCTAAACCTATGCTGTGTATCTCATCCTCTCCTGTGTGATACTGTCTGCTGAGCTGTGTATCTAATCCTCTCCTGTGTGATACTGTCTGCTGAGCTATGTATCTAATCCTGTGTGATACTGTCTGCTGAGCTGTGCATCTAATCCTATCCTGTGTGATACTATCCGCAGAGCAGTGTATGTAATCTTATCCTATGTGATACTGTCTGCTGAGCTGTATATCTAATCCCCTCCTGTGTGATACTGTCTGCTGAGCTGTGTATCTAATCCCCTCCTGTGTGATACTGTCTGCTGAACCGTGTATCTAATCCTATGCTGTGTGATACTGTCTGCTGAACTGTGTATCTAATCCTATGCTGTGTATCTAATCCTCTCCTGTGTGATACTGTCTGCTGAGCTGTGTGTCTAATCCTCTCCTGTGTGATACTGTCTGCTGAGCCGTGTATCTAATCATCTCCTGTGTGATACTGTCTACTGAGCTGTGTATCTAATCCTATCCTGTGTGATACTGTCTGCTGAGTCGTGTATCTAATCCCGCCCTGTGCGATACTGTCTGCTGAGCTGTGTATCTAATCCACTCCTGTGTGATACTGTCAGCTGAGCTGTGTATCTAATCCTCTCCTGTGTGATACTGTCTGCTGAGCCGTGTATCTAATCCTCTCCTGTGTGATACTGCCTACTGAGCTGTGCATCTAATCCTATCCTGTGTGATACCATCAGTTGAGCAGTGTATCTAATCCTATCCTGTGTGATACCATCTGCTGAGCTGTGTATCTAATCCTATCCTGTGTGATACTGTCTGCTGAGCTGTGTATCTAATCCACTCCTGTGTGATACTGTCTGCTGAGCTGTGTATCTAATCCTATCCTGTGTGATACTATCTGCTGAGCTGTGTATCTAATCCTCTCCTGTGTGATAGTGTCTGCTGAGCTGTGTATCTAATCCTCTCCTGTGTGATACTGTCTGCTGAGCTGTGTATCTAATCCTGTCCTGTGTGATACTGTCTGATGAGCTATGTATCTAATCCTCTCCTGTGCGATACTGTCTGCAGAGCTGTGTATCTAATCCTCTCCTGTGTGATACTGTCTGCTGAGCTGTGTATCTAATCCTCTCCTGTGTGATACTGTCTGATGAGCTGTGTATCTATTCCTCTCCTGTGTGATACTGTCTGCTGAGCCGTGTATCTAATCCTACCCTGTGTGATACTGTCTGCTGAACCGTGTATCTAATCCTGCCCTGTGTGATACTGTCTGCTGAGCAGTGTATCTAATCCTATCCTGTGTGATACCATCTGCTGAGCTGTGTATCTAATCCTCTCCTGTGTGATACTGTCTGCTGAGCTGTGTATCTAATCCTGTCCTGTGTGATACTGTCTGCTGAGCCGTGTATCTAATCCTATGCTGTGTGATACTGTCTGCTGAGCCGTGTATCTAATCCTATGCTGTGTGATACTGTTTGCTGAGCCGTGTATCTAATCCCGCTCTGTGCGATACTGTCTGCTGAGCCGTGTATCTAATCCTCTCCTGTGTGATACCGTCTGCTGAGCAGTGTTTCTAATCCTCTCCTGTGTGATACTGTCTGCTGAGCTGTGTATCTAATCCTGTCCTGTGTGATACTGTCTGCTGAGCCGTGTATCTAATCCTATGCTGTGTGATACTGTCTGCTGAGCTGTGTATCTAATCTTATACTGTGTGATACTGCCTGCTGAGCTGTGTATCTAATCCTATGCTGTGTGATACTGTATGCTGAGCAGTGTATCTAATCCCCTCCTGTGTGATACTGTCTGCTGAGCCGTGTATCTAATCCTATGCTGTGTGATACTGTCTGCTGAGCCATGTATCTAATCCTCTCCTGTGAGATACTGTCTGCTGAGCTGCGCATCTAATCCTCTCCTGTGTGATACTGTCTGCTGAGCTGTGTATCTAATCCTGTCCTGTGTGATACTGTCTGCTGAGCCGTGTATCTAATCCTCTCCTGTGTAATACTGTCTGCTGAGCTGTGTATCTAATCTTATCCTGTGTGATACTGTCTGCTGAGCTGTGCATCTAATCCTCTCCTGTATAATACTGTCTGCTGAGCTGTGTATCTAATCCTCTCCTGTGTAATACTGTCTGCTGAGCTGTGTATCTAATCCTCTCCTGTGTGATACTGTCTGCTGAGCTGTGCATCTAATCCTCTCCTGTATAATACTGTCTGCTGAGCTGTGTATCTAATCCTCTCCTGTGTAATACTGTCTGCTGAGCTGTGTATCTAATCCTCTCCTGTGTGATACTGTCTGCTGAGCTGTGCATCTAATCCTCTCCTGTATAATACTGTCTGCTGAGCTGTGTATCTAATCCTCTCCTGTGTAATACTGTCTGCTGAGCTGTGTATCTAATCTTATCTTGTGTGATACTGTCTGCTGAGCTGTGTATCTAATCCTCTCCTGTGTGATACTGTCTGCTGAGCCGTGTATCTAATCCCCTCCTGTGTGATACTGTCTGCTGAGCTATGTATCTAATCCCCTCCTGTGTGATACTGTCTGTTGAGCCGTGTATCTAATCCTATGCTGTGTGATACTGTCTGCTGAGCTGTGTATCTAAACCTATGCTGTGTATCTCATCCTCTCCTGTGTGATACTGTCTGCTGAGCTGTGTATCTAATACTCTCCTGTGTGATACTGTCTGCTGAGCTATGTATCTAATCCTGTGTGATACTGTCTGCTGAGCTGTGTATCTAATCCTCTCCTGTGTGATACTGTCTGCTGAGCTGTGTATCTAATACTCTCCTGTGTGATACTGTCTGATGAACCGTGTATCTAATGCCGCCCTGTGCGATACTGTCTGCTGAGCCGTGTATCTAATCCACTCCTGTGTGATACTGTCTGCTGAGCTGTGTATCTAATCCTATGCTGTGTGATACTGTCTGCTGAGCCGTGTATCTAATCCTCTCCTGTGTGATACTGTCTGCTGAGCTGTGTATCTAATCCTACGCTGTGTGATACTGTCTGCTGAGCTGTGTATCTAATCCTCTCCTGTGTGATACTGTCTGCTGAGCCGTGTATCTAATCCACTCCTGTGTGATACTGTCTGCTGAGCTGTGTATCTAATCCTGTCCTGTGTGATACTGTCTGCTGAGCCGTGTATCTAATCCTATGCTGTGTGATACTGTCTGCTGAGCTGTGTATCTAATCTTATACTGTGTGATACTGCCTGCTGAGCTGTGTATCTAATTCTATGCTGTGTGATACTGTCTCCTCAGCTGTGTATCTAATCCCCTCCTGTGTGATACTGTCTGCTGAGCCGTGTATCTAATCCTATCCTGTGTGATACTGTCTGCTGAGCTGTGTATCTAATCCTATCCTGTGTGATACTGTCTGCTGAGCTGTGTATCTAATCCTATCCTGTGTGATACTGTCTGCTGAGCTGTGTATCTAATCCTCTCCTGTGTAATACTGTCTGCTGAGCTGTGTATCTAATCTTATCCTGTGTGATACTGTCTGCTGAGCTGTGTATCTAATCTTATCCTGTGTGATACTGTCTGCTGAGCTGTGTATCTAATCCCCTCCTGTGTGATACTGTCTGCTGAGCTGTGTATCTAATCCCCTCCTGTGTGATACTGTCTGTTGAGCCGTGTATCTAATCCTATGCTGTGTGATACTGTCTGCTGAGCTGTGTATCTAAACCTATGCTGTGTATCTCATCCTCTCCTGTGTGATACTGTCTGCTGAGCTGTGTATCTAATTCTCTCCTGTGTGATACTGTCTGCTGAGCTATGTATCTAATCCTGTGTTATACTGTCTGCTGATCTGTGTATCTAATTCTCTCCTGTGTGATACCGTCTGCTGAGCTGTGTATCTAATACTCTTCTGTGTGATACTGTCTGATGAACCGTGTATCTAATCCCGCCCTGTGCGATACTGTCTGCTGAGCCATGTATCTAATCTTATCCTGTGTGATACTGTCTGCTGAGCTGTGTATCTAATCCCCTCCTGTGTGATACTGTCTCCTCAGCTGTGTATCTAATCCCCTCCTGTGTGATACTGTCTGCTGAGCTGTGTATCTAATCCTATGCTGTGTGATACTGTCTGCTGATCTGTGTATCTAATCCTCTCCTGTGTGATACTGTCTGCTGAGCTGTGTATCTAATCCTACGTTGTGTGATACTGTCTGCTGAGCTGTGTATCTAATCCTCTCCTGTGTGATACTGTCTGCTGAGCCGTGTATCTAATCCTATGCTGTGTGATACTGTCTGCTGAGCTGTGTATCTAATCTTATACTGTGTGATACTGCCTGCTGAGCTGTGTATCTAATCCTATGCTGTGTGATACTGTATGCTGAGCAGTGTATCTAATCCTCTCCTGTGTGATACTGTCTCCTCAGCTGTGTATCTAATCCCCTCCTGTGTGATACTGTCTGCTGAGCCGTGTATCTAATCCTCTCCTGTGTGATACTGGCTGCTGAGCCGTGTATCTAATCCTATGCTGTGTGATACTGTCTGCTGAGCCATGTATCTAATCATCTCCTGTGAGATACTGTCTGCTGAGCTGCGTATCTAATCCTCTCCTGTGTGATACTGTCTGCTGAGCTGTGTATCTAATCCTGTCCTGTGTGATACTGTCTGCTGAGCCGTGTATCTAATCCTCTCCTGCGTGATACTGTCTGCTGAGCTATGTATCTAATCTTACCCTGTGTGATACTGTCTGCTGAGCCGTGCATCTAATCCTCTCCTGTGTAATACTGTCTGCTGAGCTGTGTATCTAATCTTATCCTGTGTGATACTGTCTGCTGAGCTGTGTATCTAATCTTAACCTGTGTGATACTGTCTGCTGAGCTGTGTATCTAATCCCCTCCTGTGTGATACTGTCTGCTGAGCTGTGTATCTAATCCCCTCCTGTGTGATACTGTCTGTTGAGCCGTGTATCTAATCCTATGCTGTGTGATACTGTCTGCTGAGCTGTGTATCTAAACCTATGCTGTGTATCTCATCCTCTCCTGTGTGATACTGTCTGCTGAGCTGTGTATCTAATCCTCTCCTGTGTGATACTGTCTGCTGAGCTATGTATCTAATCCTGTGTGATACTGTCTGCTGAGCTGTGCATCTAATCCTATCCTGTGTGATACTATCCGCAGAGCAGTGTATCTAATCTTATCCTGTGTGATACTGTCTGCTGAGCTGTATATCTAATCCCCTCCTGTGTGATACTGTCTGCTGAGCTGTGTATCTAATCCCCTCCTGTGTGATACTGTCTGCTGAACCGTGTATCTAATCCTATGCTGTGTGATACTGTCTGCTGAACTGTGTATCTAATCCTATGCTGTGTATCTAATCCTCTCCTGTGTGATACTGTCTGCTGAGCTGTGTGTCTAATCCTATCCTGTGTGATACTGTCTGCTGAGCCGTGTATCTAATCCTCTCCTGTGTGATAATGTCTGCTGAGCCGTGTTTCTAATCCTCTCCTGTGTGATACTGTCTGCTGAGCCGTGTATCTAATCCTATCCTGTGTGATACTGTCTGCTGAGTCGTGTATCTAATCCCGCCCTGTGCGATACTGTCTGCTGAGCTGTGTATCTAATCCACTCCTGTGTGATACTGTCAGCTGTGCCTGTGTATCTAATCCTCTCCTGTGTGATACTGTCTGCTGAGCCGTGTATCTAATCCTCTCCTGTGTGATACTGTCTGCTGAGCCGTGCATCTAATCCTATCCTGTGTGATACCATCAGTTGAGCAGTGTATCTAATCCTATCCTGTGTGATACCATCTGCTGAGCTGTGTATCTAATCCTATCCTGTGTGATACTGTCTGCTGACCTGTGTATCTAATCCACTCCTGTGTGATACTGTCTGCTGAGCTGTGTATCTAATCCTATCCTGTGTGATACTATCTGCTGAGCTGTGTATCTAATCCTCTCCTGTGTGATACTGTCTGCTGAGCTGTGTATCTAATCCTCTCCTGTGTGATACTGTCTGCTGAGCTGTGTATCTAATCCTGTCCTGTGTGATACTGTCTGATGAGCTATGTATCTAATCCTCTCCTGTGCGATACTGTCTGCTGAGCTGTGTATCTAATCCTCTCCTGTGTGATACTGTCTGATGAGCTGTGTATCTAATCCTCTCCTGTGTGATACTGTCTGCTGAGCCGTGTATCTAATCCTACCCTGTGTGATACTGTCTGCTGAACCGTGTATCTAATCCTGCCCTGTGTGATACTCTCTGCTGAGCAGTGTATCTAATCTTATCCTGTGTGATACCATCTGCTGAGCTGTGTATCTAATCCTCTCCTGTGTGATACTGTCTGCTGAGCTGTGTATCTAATCCTGTCCTGTGTGATACTGTCTGCTGAGCTGTGTATCTAATCCTATGCTGTGTGATACTGTATGCTGAGCAGTGTATCTAATCCCCTCCTGTGTGATACTGTCTGCTGAGCCGTGTATCTAATCCTATGCTGTGTGATACTGTCTGCTGAGCCATGTATCTAATCCTCTCCTGTGAGATACTGTCTGCTGAGCTGCGTATCTAATCCTCTCCTGTGTGATACTGTCTGCTGAGCTGTGTATCTAATCCTGTCCTGTGTGATACTGTCTGCTGAGCCGTGCATCTAATCCTCTCCTGTGTAATACTGTCTGCTGAGTTGTGTATCTAATCTTATCCTGTGTGATACTGTCTGCTGAGCTGTGTATCTAATCTTATCCTGTGTGATACTGTCTGCTGAGCCGTGTATCTAATCCTATGCTGTGTGATACTGTCTGCTGAGCCATGTATCTAATCCTCTCCTGTGAGATACTGTCTGCTGAGCTGCGTATCTAATCCTCTCCTGTGTGATACTGTCTGCTGAGCTGTGTATCTAATCCTGTCCTGTGTGATACTGTCTGCTGAGCTGTGTATCTAATCCTCTCCTGTGTAATACTGTCTGCTGAGCTGTGTATCTAATCTTATCTTGTGTGATACTGTCTGCTGAGCTGTGTATCTAATCTTATCCTGTGTGATACTGTCTGCTGAGCCGTGTATCTAATCCCCTCCTGTGTGATACTGTCTGCTGAGCTATGTATCTAATCCCCTCCTGTGTGATACTGTCTGTTGAGCCGTGTATCTAATCCTATGCTGTGTGATACTGTCTGCTGAGCTGTGTATCTAAACCTATGCTGTGTATCTCATCCTCTCCTGTGTGATACTGTCTGCTGAGCTGTGTATCTAATACTCTCCTGTGTGATACTGTCTGCTGAGCTATGTATCTAATCCTGTGTGATACTGTCTGCTGAGCTGTGTATCTAATTCTCTCCTGTGTGATACCGTCTGCTGAGCTGTGTATCTAATACTCTCCTGTGTGATACTGTCTGATGAACCGTGTATCTAATGCCGCCCTGTGCGATAGTGTCTGCTGAGCCGTGTATCTAATCCACTCCTGTGTGATACTGTCTGCTGAGCTGTGTATCTAATCCTATGCTGTGTGATACTGTCTGCTGATCTGTGTATCTAATCCTCTCCTGTGTGATACTGTCTGCTGAGTTGTGTATCTAATCCTACGCTGTGTGATACTGTCTGCTGAGCTGTGTATCTAATCCTCTCCTGTGTGATACTGTCTGCTGAGCTGTGTATCTAATCCTGTCCTGTGTGATACTGTCTGCTGAGCCGTGTATCTAATCCTATGCTGTGTGATACTGTCTGCTGAGCTGTGTATCTAATCTTATACTGTGTGATACTGCCTGCTGAGCAGTGTATCTAATTCTATGCTGTGTGATACTGTCTCCTCAGCTGTGTATCTAATCCCCTCCTGTGTGATACTGTCTGCTGAGCCGTGTATCTAATCCTATCCTGTGTGATACTGTCTGCTGAGCTGTGTATCTAATCCTATCCTGTGTGATACTGTCTGCTGAGCTGTGTATCTAATCCTATCCTGTGTGATACTGTCTGCTGAGCTGTGTATCTAATCCTCTCCTGTGTAATACTGTCTGCTGAGCTGTGTATCTAATCTTATCCTGTGTGATACTGTCTGCTGAGCTGTGTATCTAATCTTATCCTGTGTGATACTGTCTGCTGAGCTGTGTATCTAATCCCCTCCTGTGTGATACTGTCTGCTGAGCTGTGTATCTAATCCCCTCCTGTGTGATACTGTCTGCTGAGCTGTGTATCTAATCCCCTCCTGTGTGATACTGTCTGTTGAGCCGTGTATCTAATCCTATGCTGTGTGATACTGTCTGCTGAGCTGTGTATCTAAACCTATGCTGTGTATCTCATCCTCTCCTGTGTGATACTGTCTGCTGAGCTGTGTATCTAATCCTCTCCTGTGTGATACTGTCTGCTGAGCTATGTATCTAATCCTGTGTTATACTGTCTGCTGATCTGTGTATCTAATTCTCTCCTGTGTGATACCGTCTGCTGAGCTGTGTATCTAATACTCTCCTGTGTGATACTGTCTGATGAACCGTGTATCTAATCCCGCCCTGTGCGATACTGTCTGCTGAGCCATGTATCTAATCAACTCCTGTGTGATACTGTCTGCTGAGCTGTGTATCTAATCCTATGCTGTGTGATACTGTCTGCTGATCTGTGTATCTAATCCTCTCCTGTGTGATACTGTCTGCTGAGCTGTGTATCTAATCCTACGTTGTGTGATACTGTCTGCTGAGCTGTGTATCTAATCCTCTCCTGTGTGATACTGTCTGCTGAGCCGTGTATCTAATCCTATGCTGTGTGATACTGTCTGCTGAGCTGTGTATCTAATCTTATACTGTGTGATACTGCCTGCTGAGCTGTGTATCTAATCCTATGCTGTGTGATACTGTATGCTGAGCAGTGTATCTAATCCTCTCCTGTGTGATACTGTCTCCTCAGCTGTGTATCTAATCCCCTCCTGTGTGACACTGTCTGCTGAGCAGTGTATCTAATCCTATGCTGTGTGATACTGTCTGCTGAGCCATGTATCTAATCATCTCCTGTGAGATACTGTCTGCTGAGCTGCGTATCTAATCCTCTCCTGTGTGATACTGTCTGCTGAGCTGTGTATCTAATCCTGTCCTGTGTGATACTGTCTGCTGAGCCGTGTATCTAATCCTCTCCTGCGTGATACTGTCTGCTGAGCTATGTATCTAATCTTACCCTGTGTGATACTGTCTGCTGAGCCGTGCATCTAATCCTCTCCTGTGTAATACTGTCTGCTGAGCTGTGTATCTAATCTTATCCTGTGTGATACTGTCTGCTGAGCTGTGTATCTAATCTTAACCTGTGTGATACTGTCTGCTGAGCTGTGTATCTAATCCCCTCCTGTGTGATACTGTCTGCTGAGCTGTGTATCTAATCCCCTCCTGTGTGATACTGTCTGTTGAGCCGTGTATCTAATCCTATGCTGTGTGATGCTGTCTGCTGAGCTGTGTATCTAAACCTATGCTGTGTATCTCATCCTCTCCTGTGTGATACTGTCTGCTGAGCTGTGTATCTAATCCTCTCCTGTGTGATACTGTCTGCTGAGCTATGTATCTAATCCTGTGTGATACTGTCTGCTGAGCTGTGCATCTAATCCTATCCTGTGTGATACTATCCGCAGAGCAGTGTATCTAATCTTATCCTGTGTGATACTGTCTGCTGAGCTGTATATCTAATCCCCTCCTGTGTGATACTGTCTGCTGAGCTGTGTCTCTAATCCCCTCCTGTGTGATACTGTCTGCTGAACCGTGTATCTAATCCTATGCTGTGTGATACTGTCTGCTGAACTGTGTATCTAATCCTATGCTGTGTATCTAATCCTCTCCTGTGTGATACTGTCTGCTGAGCTGTGTGTCTAATCCTATCCTGTGTGATACTGTCTGCTGAGCCGTGTATCTAATCCTCTCCTGTGTGATAATGTCTGCTGAGCCGTGTTTCTAATCCTCTCCTGTGTGATACTGTCTGCTGAGCCGTGTATCTAATCCTATCCTGTGTGATACTGTCTACTGAGCTGTGTATCTAATCCTATCCTGTGTGATACTGTCTGCTGAGTCGTGTATCTAATCCCGCCCTGTGCGATACTGTCTGCTGAGCTGTGTATCTAATCCACTCCTGTGTGATACTGTCAGCTGAGCTGTGTATCTAATCCTCTCCTGTGTGATACTGTCTGCTGAGCCGTGTATCTAATCCTCTCCTGTGTGATACTGTCTGCTGAGCCGTGCATCTAATCCTATCCTGTGTGATACCATCAGTTGAGCAGTGTATCTAATCCTATCCTGTGTGATACCATCTGCTGAGCTGTGTATCTAATCCTATCCTGTGTGATACTGTCTGCTGACCTGTGTATCTAATCCACTCCTGTGTGATACTGTCTGCTGAGCTGTGTATCTAATCCTATCCTGTGTGATACTATCTGCTGAGCTGTGTATCTAATCCTCTCCTGTGTGATACTGTCTGCTGAGCTGTGTATCTAATCCTCTCCTGTGTGATACTGTCTGCTGAGCTGTGTATCTAATCCTGTCCTGTGTGATACTGTCTGATGAGCTATGTATCTAATCCTCTCCTGTGCGATACTGTCTGCTGAGCTGTGTATCTAATCCTCTCCTGTGTGATACTGTCTGATGAGCTGTGTATCTAATCCTCTCCTGTGTGATACTGTCTGCTGAGCCGTGTATCTAATCCTACCCTGTGTGATACTGTCTGCTGAACCGTGTATCTAATCCTGCCCTGTGTGATACTCTCTGCTGAGCAGTGTATCTAATCCTATCCTGTGTGATACCATCTGCTGAGCTGTGTATCTAATCCTCTCCTGTGTGATACTGTCTGCTGAGCTGTGTATCTAATCCTGTCCTGTGTGATACTGTCTGCTGAGCCGTGTATCTAATCCTATGCTGTGTGATACTGTCTGCTGAGCCGTGTATCTAATCCCGCTCTGTGCGATACTGTCTGCTGAGCTGTGTTTCTAATCCTCTCCTGTGTGATACTGTCTGCTGAGCTGTGTATCTAATCCTGTCCTGTGTGATACTGTCTGCTGAGCTGTGTATCTAATCTTATACTGTGTGATACTGCCTGCTGAGCTGTGTATCTAATCCTATGCTGTGTGATACTGTATGCTGAGCAGTGTATCTAATCCCCTCCTGTGTGATACTGTCTGCTGAGCCGTGTATCTAATCCTATGCTGTGTGATACTGTCTGCTGAGCCATGTATCTAATCCTCTCCTGTGAGATACTGTCTGCTGAGCTGCGTATCTAATCCTCTCCTGTGTGATACTGTCTGCTGAGCTGTGTATCTAATCCTGCCCTGTGTGATACTCTCTGCTGAGCTATGTATCTAATCCTATCCTGTGTGATACCATCTGCTGAGCTGTGTATCTAATCCTCTCCTGTGTGATACTGTCTGCTGAGCTGTGTATCTAATCCTGTCCTGTGTGATACTGTCTGCTGAGCCGTGTATCTAATCCTATGCTGTGTGATACTGTCTGCTGAGCCGTGTATCTAATCCCGCTCTGTGCGATACTGTCTGCTGAGCTGTGTTTCTAATCCTCTCCTGTGTGATACTGTCTGCTGAGCTGTGTATCTAATCCTGTCCTGTGTGATACTGTCTGCTGAGCTGTGTATCTAATCTTATACTGTGTGATACTGCCTGCTGAGCTGTGTATCTAATCCTATGCTGTGTGATACTGTATGCTGAGCAGTGTATCTAATCCCCTCCTGTGTGATACTGTCTGCTGAGCCGTGTATCTAATCCTATGCTGTGTGATACTGTCTGCTGAGCCATGTATCTAATCCTCTCCTGTGAGATACTGTCTGCTGAGCTGCGTATCTAATCCTCTCCTGTGTGATACTGTCTGCTGAGCCGTGTATCTAATCCTATGCTGTGTGATACTGTCTGCTGAGCCATGTATCTAATCCTATCCTGTGTGATACTGTCTGCTGAGCTGTGTATCTAATCCTCTCCTGTGTCATACTGTCTGCTGAGCCGTGTATCTAATCCTGTCCTGTGTAATACTGTCTGCTGAGCAGTGTATCTAATCTTATCCTGTGTGATACTGTCTGCTGAGCTGTGCATCTAATCCTCTCCTGTGTAATACTGTCTGCTGAGCTGTGCATCTAATCCTCTCCTGTGTAATACTGTCTGCTGAGCTGTGTATCTAATCTTATCCTGTGTGATACTGTCTGCTGAGCTGTGTATCTAATCTTATCCTGTGTGATACTGTCTGCTGAGCCGTGTATCTAATCCCTCCTGTGTGATACTGTCTGCTGAGCTATGTATCTAATCCTCTCCTGTGTGATACTGTCTGCTGAGCTGTGTATCTAATCCTCTCCTGTGTGATACTGTCTGCTGAGCTGTGTATCTAATCCCCTCCTGTGTGATACTGTCTGTTGAGCCGTGTATCTAATCCTATGCTGTGTGATACTGTCTGCTGAGCTGTGTATCTAAACCTATGCTGTGTATCTCATCCTCTCCTGTGTGATACTGTCTGCTGAGCTGTGTATCTAATACTCTCCTGTGTGATACTGTCTGCTGAGCTATGTATCTAATCCTGTGTGATACTGTCTCCTGAGCTGTGTATCTAATTCTCTCCTGTGTGATACTGTTTGATGAACCGTGTATCTAATGCCGCCCTGTGCGATACTGTCTGCTGAGCCGTGTATCTAATCCACTCCTGTGTGATACTGTCTGCTGAGCTGTGTATCTAATCCTATGCTGTGTGATACTGTCTGCTGATCTGTGTATCTAATCCTCTCCTGTGTGATACTGTCTGCTGAGCTGTGTATCTAATCCTACGCTGTGTGATATTGTCTGCTGAGCTGTGTATCTAATCCTCTCCTGTGTGATACTGTCTGCTGAGCTGTGTATCTAATCCTGTCCTGTGTGATACTGTCTGCTGAGCCGTGTATCTAATCCTATGCTGTGTGATACTGTCTGCTGAGCTGTGTATCTAATCTTATACTGTGTGATACTGCCTGCTGAGCTGTGTATCTAATTCTATGCTGTGAGATACTGTCTCCTCAGCTGTGTATCTAATCCCCTCCTGTGTGATACTGTCTGCTGAGCCGTGTATCTAATCCTATGCTGTGTGATACTGTCTGCTGAGCCATGTATCTAATCCTCTCCTGTGAGATACTGTCTGCTGAGTTGTGTATCTAATCCTATCCTGTGTGATACTGTCTGCTGAGCTGTGTATCTAATCCTATCCTGTGTGATACTGTCTGCTGAGCTGTGTATCTAATCCTCTCCTGTGTGATACTGTCTGCTGAGCTGTGTATCTAATCCTGTCCTGTGTGATACTGTCTGCTGAGCTGTGCATCTAATCCTCTCCTGTGTAATACTGTCTGCTGAGCTGTGTATCTAATCTTATCCTGTGTGATACTGTCTGCTGAGCTGTGTATCTAATCTTATCCTGTGTGATACTGTCTGCTGAGCTGTGTATCTAATCCCCTCCTGTGTGATACTGTCTGCTGAGCTTTGTATCTAATCCCCTCCTGTGTGATACTGTCTGCTGAGCTGTGTATCTAATCCCCTCTTGTGTGATACTGTCTGCTGAGCCGTGTATCTAATCCTATGCTGTGTGATACTGTCTGCTGAGCCATGTATCTAATCCTCTCCTGTGAGATACTGTATGCTGAGTTGTGTATCTAATCCTATCCTGTGTGATACTGTCTGCTGAGCTGTGTATCTAATCCTGTCCTGTGTGATACTGTCTGCTGAGCTGTGCATCTAATCCTCTCCTGTGTAATACTGTCTGCTGAGCTGTGTATCTAATCTTATCCTGTGTGATACTGTCTGCTGAGCTGTGTATCTAATCCCCTCCTGTGTGATACTGTCTGCTGAGCTTTGTATCTAATCGCCTCCTGTGTGATACTGTCTGCTGAGCTGTGTATCTAATCTTATCCTGTGTGATACTGTCTGCTGAGCTGTGTATCTAATCCCCTCCTGTGTGATACTGTCTGCTGAGCTTTGTATCTAATCGCCTCCTGTGTGATACTGTCTGCTGAGCTGTGTATCTAATCCCCTCTTGTGTGATACTGTCTGTTGAGCCGTGTATCTAATCCTATGCTGTGTGATACTGTCTGCTGAGCTGTGTATCTAAACCTATGCTGTGTATCTCATCCTCTCCTTTGTGATACTGTCTGCTGAGCTATGTATCTAATCCTGTGTGATACTGTCTGCTGAGCTGTGTATCTAATTCTCTCCTGTGTGATACCGTCTGCTGAGCTGTGTATCTAATACTCTCCTGTGTGATACTGTCTGCTGAGCTGTGTATCTAATCCCCTCCTGTGTGATACTGTCTGTTGAGCCGTGTATCTAATCCTATGCTGTGTGATACTGTCTGCTGAGCTGTGTATCTAAACCTATGCTGTGTATCTCATCCTCTCCTGTGTGATACTGTCTGCTGAGCTGTCTATCTAATCCTCTCCTGTGTGATACTGTCTGCTGAGCTATGTATCTAATCCTGTGTGATACTGTCTGCTGAGCTGTGTATCTAATTCTCTCCTGTGTGATACCGTCTGCTGAGCTGTGTATCTAATACTCTCCTGTGTGATACTGTCTGCTGAGCAGTGTATCTAATACTCTCCTGTGTGATACTGTCTGATGAACCGTGTATCTAATCCCGCCCTGTGCGATACTGTCTGCTGAGCCGTGTATCTAATCCACTCCTGTGTGATACTGTCTGCTGAGCTGTGTATCTAATCCTATGCTGTGTGATACTGTCTGCTGATCTGTGTATCTAATCCTCTCCTGTGTGATACTGTCTGCTGAGCTGTGTATCTAATCCTACGCTGTGTGATACTGTCTGCTGAGCCGTGTATCTAATCCTATGCTGTGTGATACTGTCTGCTGAGCTGTGTATCTAATCCTCTCCTGTGTGATACTGTCTGCTGAGCTGTGTATCTAATCTTATACTGTGTGATACTGCCTGCTGAGCTGTGTATCTAATTCTATGCTGTGTGATACTGTCTGCTGAGCAGTGTATATAATCCTCTCCTGTGTGATACTGTCTGCTGAGCCGTGTATCTAATCCTCTCCTGTGTGATACTGTCTCCTCAGCTGTGTATCTAATCCCCTCCTGTGTGATACTGTCTGCTGAGCCGTGTATCTAATCCTATGCTGTGTGATACTGTCTGCTGAGCCATGTATCTAATCCTCTCCTGTGAGATACTGTCAGCTGAGCTGTGTATCTAATCCTCTCCTGTGTGATACTGTCTGCTGAGCTGTGTATCTAATCTTATCCTGTGTGATACTGTCTGCTGAGCTGTGTATCTAATCCCCTCCTGTGTGATACTGTCTGCTGAGCTTTGTATCTAATCCCCTCCTGTGTGATACTGTCTGCTGAGCTGTGTATCTAATCCCCTCTTGTGTGATACTGTCTATTGAGCCGTGTATCTAATCCTATGCTGTGTGATACTGTCTGCTGAGCTGTGTATCTAAACCTATGCTGTGTATCTCATCCTCTCCTTTGTGATACTGTCTGCTGAGCTATGTATCTAATCCTGTGTGATACTGTCTGCTGAGCTGTGTATCTAATTCTCTCCTGTGTGATACCGTCTGCTGAGCTGTGTATCTAATACTCTCCTGTGTGATACTGTCTGCTGAGCTGTGTATCTAATCCCCTCCTGTGTGATACTGTCTGTTGAGCCGTGTATCTAATCCTATGCTGTGTGATACTGTCTGCTGAGCTGTGTATCTAAACCTATGCTGTGTATCTCATCCTCTCCTGTGTGATACTGTCTGCTGAGCTGTGTATCTAATCCTCTCCTGTGTGATACTGTCTGCTGAGCTATGTATCTATTCCTGTGTGATACTGTCTGCTGAGCTGTGTATCTAATTCTCTCCTGTGTGATACCGTCTGCTGAGCTGTGTATCTAATACTCTCCTGTGTGATACTGTCTGCTGAGCAGTGTATCTAATACTCTCCTGTGTGATACTGTCTGATGAACCGTGTATCTAATCCCGCCCTGTGCGATACTGTCTGCTGAGCCGTGTATCTAATCCACTCCTGTGTGATACTGTCTGCTGAGCCGTGTATCTAATCCTCTCCTGTGTGATACTGTCTGCTGAGCTGTGTATCTAATCCTATGCTGTGTGATACTGTCTGCTGATCTGTGTATCTAATCCTCTCCTGTGTGATACTGTCTGCTGAGCTGTGTTTCTAATCCTCTCCTGTGTGATACTGTCTGCTGAGCTGTGTATCTAATCCTACGCTGTGTGATACTGTCTGCTGAGCCGTGTATCTAATCCTATGCTGTGTGATACTGTCTGCTGAGCTGTGTATCTAATCCTCTCCTGTGTGATACTGTCTGCTGAGCTGTGCATCTAATCTTATACTGTGTGATACTGCCTGCTGAGCTGTGTATCTAATTCTATGCTGTGTGATACTGTATGCTGAGCAGTGTATATAATCCTCTCCTGTGTGATACTGTCTCCTCAGCTGTGTATCTAATCCCCTCCTGTGTGATACTGTCTGCTGAGCCGTGTATCTAATCCTATGCTGTGTGATACTGTCTGCTGAGCCATGTATCTAATCCTCTCCTGTGAGATACTGTCTGCTGAGTTGTGTATCTAATCCTATCCTGTGTGATACTGTCTGCTGAGCTGTGTATCTAATCCTATCCTGTGTGATACTGTCTGCTGAGCTGTGTATCTATTCCTCTCCTGTGTGATACTGTCTGCTGAGCTGTGTATCTAATCCTGTCCTGTGTGATACTGTCTGCTGAGCAGTGCATCTAATCTTATCCTGTGTGATACTGTCTGCTGAGCCGTGTATCTAATCCTCTCCTGTGTGATACTGCCTACTGAGCTGTGCATTTAATCCTATCCTGTGTGATACCATCAGTTGAGCAGTGTATCTAATCCTATCCTGTGTGATACCATCTGCTGAGCTGTGTATCTAATCCTATCCTGTGTGATACTGTCTGCTGAGCTGTGTATCTAATCCACTCCTGTGTGATACTGTCTGCTGAGCTGGGTATCTAATCCTATCCTGTGTGATACTATCTGCTGAGCTGTGTATCTAATCCTCTCCTGTGTGATACTGTCTGCTGAGCTGTGTATCTAATCCTCTCCTGTGTGATACTGTCTGCTGAGCTGTGTATCTAATCCTGTCCTGTGTGATACTGTCTGATGAGCTGTGTATCTAATCCTCTCCTGTGCGATACTGTCTGCTGAGCTGTGTATCTAATCCTCTCCTGTGTGATACTGTCTGATGAGCTGTGTATCTAATCCTCTCCTGTGTGATACTGTCTGATGAGCTCTGTATCTAATCCTCTCCTGTGTGATACTGTCTGCTGAGCCGTGTATCTAATCCTACCCTGTGTGATACTGTCTGCTGAACCGTCTATCTAATCCTGCCCTGTGTGATACTGTCTGCTGAGCAGTGTATCTAATTCTATCCTGTGTGATACTGTCTGTTGAGCTGTGTATCTAATCCTGTCCTGTGTGATACTGTCTACTGAGCCGTGTATCTAATCCTATGCTGTGTGATACTGTCTGCTGATCCGTGTATCTAATCCTATGCTGTGTGATACTGTTTGCTGAGCCGTGTATCTAATCCCGCTCTGTGCGATACTGTCTGCTGAGCTGTGTATCTAATCCTGTCCTGTGTGATACTGTCTGCTGAGCCGTGTATCTAATCCTATGCTGTGTGATACTGTCTGCTGAGCTGTGTATCTAATCTTATACTGTGTGATACTGCCTGCTGAGCTGTCTATCTAATCCTCTCCTGTGTGATACTGTCTCCTCAGCTGTGTATCTAATCCTATGCTGTGTGATACTGTATGCTGAGCAGTGTATCTAATCCTCTCCTGTGTGATACTGTCTCCTCAGCTGTGTATCTAATCCTCTCCTGTGTGATACTGTCTGCTGAGCTGTGTATCTAATCCTGTCCTGTGTGATACTGTCTGCTGAGCCGTGTATCTAATCCTATGCTGTGTGATACTGTCTGCTGAGCTGTGTATCTAATCTTATACTGTGTGATACTGCCTGCTGAGCTGTGTATCTAATCCTATGCTGTGTGATACTGTATGCTGAGCAGTGTATCTAATCCCCTCCTGTGTGATACTGTCTGCTGAGCCGTGTATCTAATCCTATGCTGTGTGATACTGTCTGCTGAGCTGTGTATCTAATCCTCTCCTGTGAGATACTGTCTGCTGAGCTGCGTATCTAATCCTCTCCTGTGTAATACTGTCTGCTGAGCTGTGTATCTAATCCTGTCCTGTGTGATACTGTCTGCTGAGCCGTGTATCTAATCCTCTCCTGTGTAATACTGTCTGCTGAGCTGTGTATCTAATCCTCTCCTGTGTGATACTGTCTGCTGAGCTGTGTATCTAATCCTGTCCTGTGTGATACTGTCTGCTGAGCCGTGTATCTAATCCTATGCTGTGTGATACTGTCTGCTGAGCCATGTATCTAATCCTCTCCTGTGAGATACTGTCTGCTGAGTTGTGTATCTAATCCTATCCTGTGTGATACTGTCTGCTGAGCCGTGTATCTAATCCTCTCCTGTGTGATACTGCCTACTGAGCTGTGCATCTAATCCTATCCTGTGTGATACCATCAGTTGAGCAGTGTATCTAATCCTATCCTGTGTGATACCATCTGCTGAGCTGTGTATCTAATCCTATCCTGTGTGATACTGTCTGCTGAGCTGTGTATCTAATCCACTCCTGTGTGATACTGTCTGCTGAGCTGTGTATCTAATCCTATCCTGTGTGATACTATCTGCTGAGCTGTGTATCTAATCCTCTCCTGTGTGATACTGTCTGCTGAGCTGTGTATCTAATCCTCTCCTGTGTGATACTGTCTGCTGAGCTGTGTATCTAATCCTGTCCTGTGTGATACTGTCTGATGAGCTATGTATCTAATCCTCTCCTGTGCGATACTGTCTGCTGAGCTGTGTATCTAATCCTCTCCTGTGTGATACTGTCTGATGAGCTGTGTATCTAATCCTCTCCTGTGTGATACTGTCTGCTGAGCCGTGTATCTAATCCTACCCTGTGTGATACTGTCTGCTGAACCGTGTATCTAATCCTGCCCTGTGTGATACTGTCTGCTGAGCAGTGTATCTAATCCTATCCTGTGTGATACCATCTGCTGAGCTGTGTATCTAATCCTCTCCTGTGTGATACTGTCTGCTGAGCTGTGTATCTAATCCTGTCCTGTGTGATACTGTCTGCTGAATCGTGTATCTAATCCTATGCTGTGTGATACTGTCTGCTGAGCCGTGTATCTAATCCTATGCTGTGTGATACTGTTTGCTTAGCCGTGTATCTAATCCCGCTCTGTGCGATACTGTCTGCTGAGCTGTGTTTCTAATCCTCTCCTGTGTGATACTGTCTGCTGAGCTGTGTATCTAATCCTATCCTGTGTGATACTGTCTGCTGAGCCGTGTATCTAATCCTATGCTGTGTGATACTGTCTGCTGAGCTGTGTATCTAATCTTATACTGTGTGATACTGCCTGCTGAGCTGTCTATCTAATCCTCTCCTGTGTGATACTGTCTCCTCAGCTGTGTATCTAATCCTATGCTGTGTGATACTGTATGCTGAGCAGTGTATCTAATCCTCTCCTGTGTGATACTGTCTCCTCAGCTGTGTATCTAATCCTCTCCTGTGTGATACTGTCTGCTGAGCTGTGTATCTAATCCTGTCCTGTGTGATACTGTCTGCTGAGCCGTGTATCTAATCCTATGCTGTGTGATACTGTCTGCTGAGCTGTGTATCTAACCTTATACTGTGTGATACTGCCTGTTGAGCTGTGTATCTAATCCTATGTTGTGTGATACTGTATGCTGAGCAGTGTATCTAATCCCCTCCTGTGTGATACTGTCTGCTGAGCCGTGTATCTAATCCTATGCTGTGTGATACTGTCTGCTGAGCTGTGTATCTAACCTTATACTGTGTGATACTGCCTGCTGAGCTGTGTATCTAATCCTATGTTGTGTGATACTGTATGCTGAGCAGTGTATCTAATCCCCTCCTGTGTGATACTGTCTGCTGAGCCGTGTATCTAATCCTCTCCTGTGTGATACTGTCTGCTGAGCCATGTATCTAATCCTCCCCTGTGAGATCCTGTCTGCTGAGCTGCGTATCTAATCCTCTCCTGTGTGATACTGTCTGCTGAGCTGTGTATCTAATCCTGTCCTGTGTGATACTGTCTGCTGAGCTGTGTATCTAATCCTGTCCTGTGTGATACTGTCTGCTGAGCCGTGTATTTAATCCTCTCCTGTGTAATACTGTCTGCTGAGCTGTGTATCTAATCTTATCCTGTGTGATACTGTCTGCTGAGCTGTGTATCTAATCTTATCCTGTGTGATACTGTCTGCTGAGCCGTGTATCTAATCCCCTCCTGTGTGATACTGTCTGCTGAGCTATGTATCTAATCCCCTCCTGTGTGACACTGTCTGTTGAGCCGTGTATCTATTCCTATGCTGTGTGATACTGTCTGCTGAGCTGTGTATCTAAACCTATGCTGTGTATCTCATCCTCTCCTGTGTGATACTGTCTGCTGAGCTGTGTATCTAATACTCTCCTGTGTGATACTGTCTGCTGAGCTATGTATCTAATCCTGTGTGATACTGTCTGTTGAGCTGTGTATCTAATTCTCTCCTGTGTGATACCGTCTGCTGAGCTGTGTATCTAATACTCTCCTGTGTGATACTGTCTGCTGAGCCGTGTATCTAATGCCGCCCTGTGCGATACTGTCTGCTGAGCCGTGTATCTAATCCACTCCTGTGTGATACTGTCTGCTGAGCTGTGTATCTAATCCTATGCTGTGTGATACTGTCTGCTGATATGTGTATCTAATCCTCTCCTGTGTGATACTGTCTGCTGAGCTGTGTATCTAATCCTACGCTGTGTGATACTGTCTGCTGAGCTGTGTATCTAATCCTCTCCTGTGTGATACTGTCTGCTGAGCTGTGTATCTAATCCTGTCCTGTGTGATACTGTCTGCTGAGCCGTGTATCTAATCCTATGCTGTGTGATACTGTCTGCTGAGCTGTGTATCTAATCTTATACTGTGTGATACTGCCTGCTGAGCTGTGTATCTAATTCTATGCTGTGTGATACTGTCTCCTCAGCTGTGTATCTAATCCCCTCCTGTGTGATACTGTCTGCTGAGCCGTGTATCTAATCCTATGCTGTGTGATACTGTCTGCTGAGCCATGTATCTAATCCTCTCCTGTGAGATACTGTCTGCTGAGTTGTGTATCTAATCCTATCCTGTGTGATACTGTCTGCTGAGCTGTGTATCTAATCCTATCCTGTGTGATACTGTCTGCTGAGCTGTGTATCTAATCCTCTCCTGTGTGACACTGTCTGCTGAGCTGTGTATCTAATCCTGTCCTGTGTGATACTGTCTGCTGAGCTGTGCATCTAATCCTCTCCTGTGTAATACTGTCTGCTGAGCTGTGTATCTAATCTTATTCTGTGTGATACTGTCTGCTGAGCTGTGTATCTAATCTTATCCTGTGTGATACTGTCTGCTGAGCTGTGTATCTAATCCCCTTCTGTGTGATACTGTCTGCTGAGCTTTGTATCTAATCCCCTCCTGTGTGATACTGTCTGCTGAGCTGTGTATCTAATCCCCTCTTGTGTGATACTGTCTGTTGAGCCGTGTATCTAATCCTATGCTGTGTGATACTGTCTGCTGAGCTGTGTATCTACACCTATGCTGTGTATCTCATCCTCTCCTGTGTGATACTGTCTGCTGAGCTATGTATCTAATCCTGTGTGATACTGTCTGCTGAGCTGTGTATCTAATTCTCTCCTGTGTGATACCGTCTGCTGAGCTGTGTATCTAATACTCTCCTGTGTGATACTGTCTGCTGAGCTGTGTATCTAATCCCCTCCTGTGTGATACTGTCTGTTGAGCCGTGTATCTAATCCTATGCTGTGTGATACTGTCTGCTGAGCTGTGTATCTAAACCTATGCTGTGTATCTCATCCTCTCCTGTGTGATACTGTCTGCTGAGCTGTGTATCTAATCCTCTCCTGTGTGATACTGTCTGCTGAGCTATGTATCTAATCCTGTGTGATACTGTCTGCTGAGCTGTGTATCTAATCCTCTCCTGTGTGATACTGTCTGCTGAGCTGTGTATCTAATCCTGTCCTGTGTGATACTGTCTGCTGAGCTGTGCATCTAATCTTATCCTGTGTGATACTGTCTGCTGAGCTGTGTATCTAATCCCCTCCTGTGTGATACTGTCTGCTGAGCTGTGTATCTAATCCCCTCCTGTGTGATACTGTCTGCTGAGCTGTGTATCTAATCCCCTCCTGTGTGATACTGTCTGTTGAGCCGTGTATCTAATCCTATGCTGTGTGATACTGTCTGCTGAGCTGTGTATCTAAACCTATGCTGTGTATCTCATCCTCTCCTGTGTGATACTGTCTGCTGAGCTGTGTATCTAATCCTCTCCTGTGTGATACTGTCTGCTGAGCTATGTATCTAATCCTGTGTGATACTGTCTGCTGAGCTGTGTATCTAATTCTCTTCTGTGTGATACCGTCTTCTGAGCTGTGTATCTAATACTCTCCTGTGTGATACTGTCTGCTGAGCAGTGTATCTAATACTCTCCTGTGTGATACTGTCTGATGAACCGTGTATCTAATCCCGCCCTGTGCGATACTGTCTGCTGAGCCGTGTATCTAATCCACTCCTGTGTGATACTGTCTGCTGAGCTGTGTATCTAATCCTATGCTGTGTGATACTGTCTGCTGATCTGTGTATCTAATCCTCTCCTGTGTGATACTGTCTGCTGAGCTGTGTATCTAATCCTACGCTGTGTGATACTGTCTGCTGAGCTGTGTATCTAATCCTCTCCTGTGTGATACTGTCTGCTGAGCTGTGTATCTAATCCTGTCCTGTGTGATACTGTCTGCTGAGCCGTGTATCTAATCCTATGCTGTGTGATACCGTCTGCTGAGCTGTGTATCTAATCTTATACTGTGTGATACTGCCTGCTGAGCTGTGTATCTAATCCTATGCTGTGTGATACTGTATGCTGAGCAGTGTATCTAATCCTCTCCTGTGTGATACTGTCTCCTCAGCTGTGTATCTAATCCCCTCCTGTGTGACACTGTCTGCTGAGCAGTGTATCTAATCCTGTCCTGTGTGATACTGTCTGATGAGCCGTGTATCTAATCCTCTCCTGCGTGATACTGTCTGCTGAGCTATGTATCTAATCTTACCCTGTGTGATACTGTCTGCTGAGCCGTGCATCTAATCCTCTCCTGTGTAATACTGTCTGCTGAGCTGTGTATCTAATCTTATCCTGTGTGATACTGTCTGCTGAGCTGTGTATCTAATCTTAATCTGTGTGATACTCTCTGCTGAGCTGTGTATCTAATCCCCTCCTGTGTGATACTGTCTGCTGAGCTGTGTATCTAATCCCCTCCTGTGTGATACTGTCTGTTGAGCCGTGTATCTAATCCTATGCTGTGTGATACTGTCTGCTGAGCTGTGTATCTAAACCTATGCTGTGTATCTCATCCTCTCCTGTGTGATACTGTCTGCTGAGCTGTGTATCTAATCCTCTCCTGTGTGATACTATCCGCAGAGCAGTGTATCTCATCCTCTCCTGTGTGATACTGTCTGCTGAGCTATGTATCTAATCCTGTGTGATACTGTCTGCTGAGCTGTGCATCTAATCCTATACTGTGTGATACTATCCGCAGAGCAGTGTATCTAATCTTATCCTGTGTGATACTGTCTGCTGAGCTGTGTATCTAATCCCCTCCTGTGTGATACTGTCTGCTGAGCCGTGTATCTAATCCTATGCTGTGTGATACTGTCTGCTGAGCCATGTATCTAATCCTCTCCTGTGAGATACTGTCTGCTGAGTTGTGTATCTAATCCTATCCTGTGTGATACTGTCTGCTGAGCTGTGTATCTAATCCTATCCTGTGTGATACTGTCTGCTGAGCTGTGTATCTAATCCTCTCCTGTGTGATACTGTCTGCTGAGCTGTGTATCTAATCTTATTCTGTGTGATACTGTCTGCTGAGCTGTGTATCTAATCTTATCCTGTGTGATGCTGTCTGCTGAGCTGTGTATCTAATCCCCTTCTGTGTGATACTGTCTGCTGAGCTTTGTATCTAATCCCCTCCTGTGTGATACTGTCTGCTGAGCTGTGTATCTAATCCCCTCTTGTGTGATACTGTCTGTTGAGCCGTGTATCTAATCCTATGCTGTGTGATACTGTCTGCTGAGCTGTGTATCTAAACCTATGCTGTGTATCTCATCCTCTCCTGTGTGATACTGTCTGCTGAGCTATGTATCTAATCCTGTGTGATACTGTCTGCTGAGCTGTGTATCTAATTCTCTCCTGTGTGATACCGTCTGCTGAGCTGTGTATCTAATACTCTCCTGTGTGATACTGTCTGCTGAGCTGTGTATCTAATCCCCTCCTGTGTGATACTGTCTGTTGAGCCGTGTATCTAATCCTATGCTGTGTGATACTGTCTGCTGAGCTGTGTATCTAAACCTATGCTGTGTATCTCATCCTCTCCTGTGTGATACTGTCTGCTGAGCTGTGTATCTAATCCTCTCCTGTGTGATACTGTCTGCTGAGCTGTGTATCTAATCCTGTCCTGTGTGATACTGTCTGCTGAGCTGTGCATCTAATCTTATCCTGTGTGATACTGTCTGCTGAGCTGTGTATCTAATCCCCTCCTGTGTGATACTGTCTGCTGAGCTGTGTATCTAATCCCCTCCTGTGTGATACTGTCTGCTGAGCTGTGTATCTAATCCCCTCCTGTGTGATACTGTCTGTTGAGCCGTGTATCTAATCCTATGCTGTGTGATACTGTCTGCTGAGCTGTGTATCTAAACCTATGCTGTGTATCTCATCCTCTCCTGTGTGATACTGTCTGCTGAGCTGTGTATCTAATCCTCTCCTGTGTGATACTGTCTGCTGAGCTATGTATCTAATCCTGTGTGATACTGTCTGCTGATCTGTGTATCGAATTCTCTTCTGTGTGATACCGTCTGCTGAGCTGTGTATCTAATACTCTCCTGTGTGATACTGTCTGCTGAGCAGTGTATCTAATACTCTCCTGTGTGATACTGTCTGATGAACCGTATATCTAATCCCGCCCTGTGCGATACTGTCTGCTGAGCCGTGTATCTAATCCACTCCTGTGTGATACTGTCTGCTGAGCTGTGTATCTAATCCTATGCTGTGTGATACTGTCTGCTGATCTGTGTATCTAATCCTCTCCTGTGTGATACTGTCTGCTGAGCTGTGTATCTAATCCTACGCTGTGTGTTACTGTCTGCTGAGCTGTGTATCTAATCCTCTCCTGTGTGATACTGTCTGCTGAGCTGTGTATCTAATCCTGTCCTGTGTGATACTGTCTGCTGAGCCGTGTATCTAATCCTATGCTGTGTGATACCGTCTGCTGAGCTGTGTATCTAATCTTATACTGTGTGATACTGCCTGCTGAGCTGTGTATCTAATCCTATGCTGTGTGATACTGTATGCTGAGCAGTGTATCTAATCCTCTCCTGTGTGATACTGTCTCCTCAGCTGTGTATCTAATCCCCTCCTGTGTGACACTGTCTGCTGAGCAGTGTATCTAATCCTGTCCTGTGTGATACTGTCTGCTGAGCCGTGTATCTAATCCTCTCCTGCGTGATACTGTCTGCTGAGCTATGTATCTAATCTTACCCTGTGTGATACTGTCTGCTGAGCCGTGCATCTAATCCTCTCCTGTGTAATACTGTCTGCTGAGCTGTGTATCTAATCTTATCCTGTGTGATACTGTCTGCTGAGCTGTGTATCTAATCTTAATCTGTGTGATACTCTCTGCTGAGCTGTGTATCTAATCCCCTCCTGTGTGATACTGTCTGCTGAGCTGTGTATCTAATCCCCTCCTGTGTGATACTGTCTGTTGAGCCGTGTATCTAATCCTATGCTGTGTGATACTGTCTGCTGAGCTGTGTATCTAAACCTATGCTGTGTATCTCATCCTCTCCTGTGTGATACTGTCTGCTGAGCTGTGTATCTAATCCTCTCCTGTGTGATACTATCCGCAGAGCAGTGTATCTCATCCTCTCCTGTGTGATACTGTCTGCTGAGCTATGTATCTAATCCTGTGTGATACTGTCTGCTGAGCTGTGCATCTAATCCTATCCTGTGTGATACTATCCGCAGAGCAGTGTATCTAATCTTATCCTGTGTGATACTGTCTGCTGAGCTGTATATCTAATCCCCTCCTGTGTGATACTGTCTGCTGAGCTGTGTATCTAATCCCCTCCTGTGTGATACTGTCTGCTGAACTGTGTATCTAATCCTATGCTGTGTGATACTGTCTGCTGAACTGTGTGTCTAATCCTATCCTGTGTGATACTGTCTGCTGAGCTGTGTATCTAATCCTCTCCTGTGTGATAATGTCTGCTGAGCCGTGTATCTAATCCTCTCCTGTGTGATAATGTCTGCTGAGCCGTGTTTCTAATCCTCTCCTGTGTGATACTGTCTGCTGAGCCGTGTATCTAATCCTCTCCTGTGTGATACTGTCTGCTGAGCCGTGTAACTAATCCTCTCCTGTGTGATACTGTCTGCTGAGCTGTGTGTCTAATCCTATCCTGTGTGATACTGTCTGCTGAGCTGTGTATCTAATCCTCTCCTGTGTGATAATGTCTGCTGAGCCGTGTATCTAATCCTCTCCTGTGTGATAATGTCTGCTGAGCCGTGTTTCTAATCCTCTCCTGTGTGATACTGTCTGCTGAGCCGTGTATCTAATCCTATCCTGTGTGATACTGTCTACTGAGCTGTGTATCTAATCCTATCCTGTGTGATACTGTCTGCTGAGTCGTGTATCTAATCCCGCCCTGTGCGATACTGTCTGCTGAGCTGTGTATCTAATCCACTCCTGTGTGATACTGTCAGCTGAGCTGTGTATCTAATCCTCTCCTGTCTGATACTGTCTGCTGAGCCGTGTATCTAATCCTCTCCTGTGTGATACTGCCTACTGAGCTGTGCATCTAATCCTATCCTGGGTGATACCATCAGTTGAGCAGTGTATCTAATCCTATCCTGTGTGATACCATCTGCTGAGCTGTGTATCTAATCCTATCCTGTGTGATACTGTATGCTGAGCTGTGTATCTAATCCACTCCTGTGTGATACTGTCTGCTGAGCTGTGTATCTAATCCTATCCTGTGTGATACTATCTGCTAAGCTGTGTATCTAATCCTCTCCTGTGTGATACTGTCTGCTGAGCTGTGTATCTAATCCTCTCCTGTGTGATACTGTCTGCTGAGCTGTGTATCTAATCCTGTCCTGTGTGATACTGTCTGATGAGCTATGTATCTAATCCTCTCCTGTGCGATACTGTCTGCTGAGCTGTGTATCTAATCCTCTCCTGTGTGATACTGTCTGATGAGCTGTGTATCTAATCCTACCCTGTGTGATACTGTCTGCTGAGCAGTGTATCTAATCTTATCCTGTGTGATACCATCTGCTGAGCTGTGTATCTAATCCTCTCCTGTGTGATACTGTCTGCTGAGCTGTGTATCTAATCCTGTCCTGTGTGATACTGTCTGCTGAGCCGTGTATCTAATCCTATGCTGTGTGATACTGTCTGCTGAGCCGTGTATCTAATCCTATGCTGTGTGATACTGTCTGCTGAGCTGTGTATCTAATCTTATACTGTGTGATACTGCCTGCTGAGCTGTGTATCTAATCCTATGCTGTGTGATACTGTATGCTGAGCAGTGTATCTAATCCTCTCCTGTGTGATACTGTCTCCTCAGCTGTGTATCTAATCCTCTCCTGTGTGATACTGTCTGCTGAGCTGTGTATCTAATCCTGTCCTGTGTGATACTGTCTGCTGAACCGTGTATCTAATCCTGCCCTGTGTGATACTGTCTGCTGAGCAGTGTATCTTATCCTATCCTGTGTGATACCATCTGCTGAGCTGTGTATCTAATCCTCTCCTGTGTGATACTGTCTGCTGAGCTGTGTATCTAATCCTGTCCTGTGTGATACTGTCTGCTGAGCCGTGTATCTAATCCTATGCTGTGTGATACTGTCTGCTGAGCCGTGTATCTAATCCTATGCTGTGTGATACTGTTTGCTTAGCCGTGTATCTAATCCCGCTCTGTGCGATACTGTCTGCTGAGCTGTGTTTCTAATCCTCTCCTGTGTGATACTGTCTGCTGAGCTGTGTATCTAATCCTATCCTGTGTGATACTGTCTGCTGAGCCGTGTATCTAATCCTATGCTGTGTGATACTGTCTGCTGAGCTGTGTATCTAATCTTATACTGTGTGATACTGCCTGCTGAGCTGTCTATCTAATCCTCTCCTGTGTGATACTGTCTCCTCAGCTGTGTATCTAATCCTATGCTGTGTGATACTGTATGCTGAGCAGTGTATCTAATCCTCTCCTGTGTGATACTGTCTCCTCAGCTGTGTATCTAATCCTCTCCTGTGTGATACTGTCTGCTGAGCTGTGTATCTAATCCTGTCCTGTGTGATACTGTCTGCTGAGCCGTGTATCTAATCCTATGCTGTGTGATACTGTCTGCTGAGCTGTATATCTAATCTTATACTGTGTGATACTGCCTGCTGAGCTGTGTATCTAATCCTATGTTGTGTGATACTGTATGCTGAGCAGTGTATCTAATCCCCTCCTGTGTGATACTGTCTGCTGAGCCGTGTATCTAATCCTATGCTGTGTGATACTGTCTGCTGAGCCATGTATCTAATCCTCCCCTGTGAGATACTGTCTGCTGAGCTGCGTATCTAATCCTCTCCTGTGTGATACTGTCTGCTGAGCTGTGTATCTAATCCTGTCCTGTGTGATACTGTCTGCTGAGCTGTGTATCTAATCCTGTCCTGTGTGATACTGTCTGCTGAGCTGTGTATTTAATCCTCTCCTGTGTAATACTGTCTGCTGAGCTGTGTATCTAATCTTATCCTGTGTGATACTGTCTGCTGAGCTGTGCATCTAATCCTCTCCTGTGTAATACTGTCTGCTGAGCTGTGTATCTAATCCTCTCCTGTGTAATACTGTCTGCTGAGCTGTGTATCTAATCTTATCCTGTGTGATACTGTCTGCTGAGCTGTGTATCTAATCTTATCCTGTGTGATACTGTCTGCTGAGCCGTGTATCTAATCCCCTCCTGTGTGATACTGTCTGCTGAGCTATGTATCTAATCCCCTCCTGTGTGACACTGTCTGTTGAGCCGTGTATCTATTCCTATGCTGTGTGATACTGTCTGCTGAGCTGTGTATCTAAACCTATGCTGTGTATCTCATCCTCTCCTGTGTGATACTGTCTGCTGAGCTGTGTATCTAATACTCTCCTGTGTGATACTGTCTGCTGAGCTATGTATCTAATCCTGTGTGATACTGTCTGCTGAGCTGTGTATCTAATTCTCTCCTGTGTGATACCGTCTGCTGAGCTGTGTATCTAATACTCTCCTGTGTGATACTGTCTGCTGAGCCGTGTATCTAATGCCGCCCTGTGCGATACTGTCTGCTGAGCCGTGTATCTAATCCACTCCTGTGTGATACTGTCTGCTGAGCTGTGTATCTAATCCTATGCTGTGTGATACTGTCTGCTGATATGTGTATCTAATCCTCTCCTGTGTGATACTGTCTGCTGAGCTGTGTATCTAATCCTACGCTGTGTGATACTGTCTGCTGAGCTGTGTATCTAATCCTCTCCTGTGTGATACTGTCTGCTGAGCTGTGTATCTAATCCTGTCCTGTGTGATACTGTCTGCTGAGCCGTGTATCTAATCCTATGCTGTGTGATACTGTCTGCTGAGCTGTGTATCTAATCTTATACTGTGTGATACTGCCTGCTGAGCTGTGTATCTAATTCTATGCTGTGTGATACTGTCTCCTCAGCTGTGTATCTAATCCCCTCCTGTGTGATACTGTCTGCTGAGCCGTGTATCTAATCCTATGCTGTGTGATACTGTCTGCTGAGCCATGTATCTAATCCTCTCCTGTGAGATACTGTCTGCTGAGTTGTGTATCTAATCCTATCCTGTGTGATACTGTCTGCTGAGCTGTGTATCTAATCCTATCCTGTGTGATACTGTCTGCTGAGCTGTGTATCTAATCCTCTCCTGTGTGACACTGTCTGCTGAGCTGTGTATCTAATCCTGTCCTGTGTGATACTGTCTGCTGAGCTGTGCATCTAATCCTCTCCTGTGTGATACTGTCTGCTGAGCTGTGTATCTAATCTTATCCTGTGTGATACTGTCTGCTGAGCTCTGTATCTAATCCCCTTCTGTGTGATACTGTCTGCTGAGCTTTGTATCTAATCCCCTCCTGTGTGATACTGTCTGCTGAGCTGTGTATCTAATCCCCTCTTGTGTGATACTGTCTGTTGAGCCGTGTATCTAATCCTATGCTGTGTGATACTGTCTGCTGAGCTGTGTATCTAAACCTATGCTGTGTATCTCATCCTCTCCTGTGTGATACTGTCTGCTGAGCTATGTATCTAATCCTGTGTGATACTGTCTGCTGAGCTGTGTATCTAATTCTCTCCTGTGTGATACCGTCTGCTGAGCTGTGTATCTAATACTCTCCTGTGTGATACTGTCTGCTGAGCTGTGTATCTAATCCCCTCCTGTGTGATACTGTCTGTTGAGCCGTGTATCTAATCCTATGCTGTGTGATACTGTCTGCTGAGCTGTGTATCTAAACCTATGCTGTGTATCTCATCCTCTCCTGTGTGATACTGTCTGCTGAGCTGTGTATCTAATCCTCTCCTGTGTGATACTGTCTGCTGAGCTATGTATCTAATCCTGTGTGATACTGTCTGCTGAGCTGTGTATCTAATCCTCTCCTGTGTGATACTGTCTGCTGAGCTGTGTATCTAATCCTGTCCTGTGTGATACTGTCTGCTGAGCTGTGCATCTAATCTTATCCTGTGTGATACTGTCTGCTGAGCTGTGTATCTAATCCCCTCCTGTGTGATACTGTCTGCTGAGCTGTGTATCTAATCCCCTCCTGTGTGATACTGTCTGCTGAGCTGTGTATCTAATCCCCTCCTGTGTGATACTGTCTGTTGAGCCGTGTATCTAATCCTATGCTGTGTGATACTGTCTGCTGAGCTGTGTATCTAAACCTATGCTGTGTATCTCATCCTCTCCTGTGTGATACTGTCTGCTGAGCTGTGTATCTAATCCTCTCCTGTGTGATACTGTCTGCTGAGCTATGTATCTAATCCTGTGTGATACTGTCTGCTGATCTGTGTATCTAATTCTCTTCTGTGTGATACCGTCTGCTGAGCTGTGTATCTAATACTCTCCTGTGTGATACTGTCTGCTGAGCAGTGTATCTAATACTCTCCTGTGTGATACTGTCTGATGAACCGTGTATCTAATCCCGCCCTGTGCGATACTGTCTGCTGAGCCGTGTATCTAATCCACTCCTGTGTGATACTGTCTGCTGAGCTGTGTATCTAATCCTATGCTGTGTGATACTGTCTGCTGATCTGTGTATCTAATCCTCTCCTGTGTGATACTGTCTGCTGAGCTGTGTATCTAATCCTACGCTGTGTGATACTGTCTGCTGAGCTGTGTATCTAATCCTCTCCTGTGTGATACTGTCTGCTGAGCTGTGTATCTAATCCTGTCCTGTGTGATACTGTCTGCTGAGCCATGTATCTAATCCTATGCTGTGTGATACCGTCTGCTGAACTGTGTATCTAATCTTATACTGTGTGATACTGCCTGCTGAGCTGTGTATCTAATCCTATGCTGTGTGATACTGTATGCTGAGCAGTGTATCTAATCCTCTCCTGTGTGATACTGTCTCCTCAGCTGTGTATCTAATCCCCTCCTGTGTGACACTGTCTGCTGAGCAGTGTATCTAATCCTGTCCTGTGTGATACTGTCTGCTGAGCCGTGTATCTAATCCTCTCCTGCGTGATACTGTCTGCTGAGCTATGTATCTAATCTTACCCTGTGTGATACTGTCTGCTGAGCCGTGCATCTAATCCTCTCCTGTGTAATACTGTCTGCTGAGCTGTGTATCTAATCTTATCCTGTGTGATACTGTCTGCTGAGCTGTGTATCTAATCTTAATCTGTGTGATACTCTCTGCTGAGCTGTGTATCTAATCCTATGCTGTGTGATACTGTCTGCTGAGCTGTGTATCTAAACCTATGCTGTGTATCTCATCCTCTCCTGTGTGATACTGTCTGCTGAGCTGTGTATCTAATCCTGTGTGATACTGTCTGCTGAGCTGTGCATCTAATCCTATACTGTGTGATACTATCCGCAGAGCAGTGTATCTAATCTTATCCTGTGTGATACTGTCTGCTGAGCTGTGTATCTAATCCCCTCCTGTGTGATACTGTCTGCTGAGCCGTGTATCTAATCCTATGCTGTGTGATACTGTCTGCTGAGCCATGTATCTAATCCTCTCCTGTGAGATACTGTCTGCTGAGTTGTGTATCTAATCCTATCCTGTGTGATACTGTCTGCTGAGCTGTGTATCTAATCCTATCCTGTGTGATACTGTCTGCTGAGCTGTGTATCTAATCCTCTCCTGTGTGATACTGTCTGCTGAGCTGTGTATCTAATCCTGTCCTGTGTGATACTGTCTGCTGAGCTGTGTATCTAATCCTCTCCTGTGTAATACTGTCTGCTGAGCTGTGTATCTAATCTTATTCTGTGTGATACTGTCTGCTGAGCTGTGTATCTAATCTTATCCTGTGTGATACTGTCTGCTGAGCTGTGTATCTAATCCCCTTCTGTGTGATACTGTCTGCTGAGCTTTGTATCTAATCCCCTCCTGTGTGATACTGTCTGCTGAGCTGTGTATCTAATCCCCTCTTGTGTGATACTGTCTGTTGAGCCGTGTATCTAATCCTATGCTGTGTGATACTGTCTGCTGAGCTGTGTATCTAAACCTATGCTGTGTATCTCATCCTCTCCTGTGTGATACTGTCTGCTGAGCTATGTATCTAATACTGTGTGATACTGTCTGCTGAGCTGTGCATCTAATTCTCTCCTGTGTGATACCGTCTGCTGAGCTGTGTATCTAATACTCTCCTGTGTGATACTGTCTGCTGAGCTGTGTATCTAATCCCCTCCTGTGTGATACTGTCTGTTGAGCCGTGTATCTAATCCTATGCTGTGTGATACTGTCTGCTGAGCTGTGTATCTAAACCTATGCTGTGTATCTCATCCTCTCCTGTGTGATACTGTCTGATGAACCGTGTATCTAATGCCGCCCTGTGCGATACTGTCTGCTGAGCCGTGTATCTAATCCACTCCTGTGTGATACTGTCTGCTGAGCTGTGTATCTAATCCTATGCTGTGTGATACTGTCTGCTGATCTGTGTATCTAATCCTCTCCTGTGTGATACTGTCTGCTGAGTTGTGTATCTAATCCTACGCTGTGTGATACTGTCTGCTGAGCTGTGTATCTAATCCTCTCCTGTGTGATACTGTCTGCTGAGCTGTGTATCTAATCCTGTCCTGTGTGATACTGTCTGCTGAGCCGTGTATCTAATCCTATGCTGTGTGATACTGTCTGCTGAGCTGTGTATCTAATCTTATACTGTGTGATACTGCCTGCTGAGCAGTGTATCTAATTCTATGCTGTGTGATACTGTCTCCTCAGCTGTGTATCTAATCCCCTCCTGTGTGATACTGTCTGCTGAGCCGTGTATCTAATCCTATCCTGTGTGATACTGTCTGCTGAGCTGTGTATCTAATCCTATCCTGTGTGATACTGTCTGCTGAGCTGTGTATCTAATCCTATCCTGTGTGATACTGTCTGCTGAGCTGTGTATCTAATCCTCTCCTGTGTAATACTGTCTGCTGAGCTGTGTATCTAATCTTATCCTGTGTGATACTGTCTGCTGAGCTGTGTATCTAATCTTATCCTGTGTGATACTGTCTGCTGAGCTGTGTATCTAATCCCCTCCTGTGTGATACTGTCTGCTGAGCTGTGTATCTAATCCCCTCCTGTGTGATACTGTCTGCTGAGCTGTGTATCTAATCCCCTCCTGTGTGATACTGTCTGTTGAGCCGTGTATCTAATCCTATGCTGTGTGATACTGTCTGCTGAGCTGTGTATCTAAACCTATGCTGTGTATCTCATCCTCTCCTGTGTGATACTGTCTGCTGAGCTGTGTATCTAATCCTCTCCTGTGTGATACTGTCTGCTGAGCTATGTATCTAATCCTGTTTTATACTGTCTGCTGATCTGTGTATCTAATTCTCTCCTGTGTGATACCGTCTGCTGAGCTGTGTATCTAATACTCTCCTGTGTGATACTGTCTGATGAACCGTGTATCTAATCCCGCCCTGTGCGATACTGTCTGCTGAGCCATGTATCTAATCAACTCCTGTGTGATACTGTCTGCTGAGCTGTGTATCTAATCCTATGCTGTGTGATACTGTCTGCTGATCTGTGTATCTAATCCTCTCCTGTGTGATACTGTCTGCTGAGCTGTGTATCTAATCCTACGTTGTGTGATACTGTCTGCTGAGCTGTGTATCTAATCCTCTCCTGTGTGATACTGTCTGCTGAGCCGTGTATCTAATCCTATGCTGTGTGATACTGTCTGCTGAGCTGTGTATCTAATCTTATACTGTGTGATACTGCCTGCTGAGCTGTGTATCTAATCCTATGCTGTGTGATACTGTATGCTGAGCAGTGTATCTAATCCTCTCCTGTGTGATACTGTCTCCTCAGCTGTGTATCTAATCCCCTCCTGTGTGACACTGTCTGCTGAGCAGTGTATCTAATCCTATGCTGTGTGATACTGTCTGCTGAGCCATGTATCTAATCATCTCCTGTGAGATACTGTCTGCTGAGCTGCGTATCTAATCCTCTCCTGTGTGATACTGTCTGCTGAGCTGTGTATCTAATCCTGTCCTGTGTGATACTGTCTGCTGAGCCGTGTATCTAATCCTCTCCTGCGTGATACTGTCTGCTGAGCTATGTATCTAATCTTACCCTGTGTGATACTGTCTGCTGAGCCGTGCATCTAATCCTCTCCTGTGTAATACTGTCTGCTGAGCTGTGTATCTAATCTTATCCTGTGTGATACTGTCTGCTGAGCTGTGTATCTAATCTTAACCTGTGTGATACTGTCTGCTGAGCTGTGTATCTAATCCCCTCCTGTGTGATACTGTCTGCTGAGCTGTGTATCTAATCCCCTCCTGTGTGATACTGTCTGTTGAGCCGTGTATCTAATCCTATGCTGTGTGATGCTGTCTGCTGAGCTGTGTATCTCATCCTCTCCTGTGTGATACTGTCTGCTGAGCTGTGTATCTAATCCTCTCCTGTGTGATACTGTCTGCTGAGCTATGTATCTAATCCTGTGTGATACTGTCTGCTGAGCTGTGCATCTAATCCTATCCTGTGTGATACTATCCGCAGAGCAGTGTATCTAATCTTATCCTGTGTGATACTGTCTGCTGAGCTGTATATCTAATCCCCTCCTGTGTGATACTGTCTGCTGAGCTGTGTATCTAATCCCCTCCTGTGTGATACTGTCTGCTGAACCGTGTATCTAATCCTATGCTGTGTGATACTGTCTGCTGAACTGTGTATCTAATCCTATGCTGTGTATCTAATCCTCTCCTGTGTGATACTGTCTGCTGAGCTGTGTGTCTAATCCTATCCTGTGTGATACTGTCTGCTGAGCCGTGTATCTAATCCTCTCCTGTGTGATACTGTCTGCTGAGCCGTGTTTCTAATCCTCTCCTGTGTGATACTGTCTGCTGAGCCGTGTATCTAATCCTATCCTGTGTGATACTGTCTACTGAGCTGTGTATCTAATCCTATCCTGTGTGATACTGTCTGCTGAGTCGTGTATCTAATCCCGCCCTGTGCGATACTGTCTGCTGAGCTGTGTATCTAATCCACTCCTGTGTGATACTGTCAGCTGAGCTGTGTATCTAATCCTCTCCTGTGTGATACTGTCTGCTGAGCCGTGTATCTAATCCTCTCCTGTGTGATACTGTCTGCTGAGCCGTGCATCTAATCCTATCCTGTGTGATACCATCAGTTGAGCAGTGTATCTAATCCTATCCTGTGTGATACCATCTGCTGAGCTGTGTATCTAATCCTATCCTGTGTGATACTGTCTGCTGACCTGTGTATCTAATCCACTCCTGTGTGATACTGTCTGCTGAGCTGTGTATCTAATCCTATCCTGTGTGATACTATCTGCTGAGCTGTGTATCTAATCCTCTCCTGTGTGATACTGTCTGCTGAGCTGTGTATCTAATCCTCTCCTGTGTGATACTGTCTGCTGAGCTGTGTATCTAATCCTGTCCTGTGTGATACTGTCTGATGAGCTATGTATCTAATCCTCTCCTGTGCGATACTGTCTGCTGAGCTGTGTATCTAATCCTCTCCTGTGTGATACTGTCTGATGAGCTGTGTATCTAATCCTCTCCTGTGTGATACTGTCTGCTGAGCCGTGTATCTAATCCTACCCTGTGTGATACTGTCTGCTGAACCGTGTATCTAATCCTGCCCTGTGTGATACTCTCTGCTGAGCAGTGTATCTAATCCTATCCTGTGTGATACCATCTGCTGAGCTGTGTATCTAATCCTCTCCTGTGTGATACTGTCTGCTGAGCTGTGTATCTAATCCTGTCCTGTGTGATACTGTCTGCTGAGCCGTGTATCTAATCCTATGCTGTGTGATACTGTCTGCTGAGCCGTGTATCTAATCCCGCTCTGTGCGATACTGTCTGCTGAGCTGTGTTTCTAATCCTCTCCTGTGTGATACTGTCTGCTGAGCTGTGTATCTAATCCTGTCCTGTGTGATACTGTCTGCTGAGCTGTGTATCTAATCTTATACTGTGTGATACTGCCTGCTGAGCTGTGTATCTAATCCTATGCTGTGTGATACTGTATGCTGAGCAGTGTATCTAATCCCCTCCTGTGTGATACTGTCTGCTGAGCCGTGTATCTAATCCTATGCTGTGTGATACTGTCTGCTGAGCCATGTATCTAATCCTCTCCTGTGAGATACTGTCTGCTGAGCTGCGTATCTAATCCTCTCCTGTGTGATACTGTCTGCTGAGCCGTGTATCTAATCCTCTCCTGTGTAATACTGTCTGCTGAGCAGTGTATCTAATCTTATCCTGTGTGATACTGTCTGCTGAGCTGTGTATCTAATCTTATCCTGTGTGATACTGTCTGCTGAGCTGTGCATCTAATCCTCTCCTGTGTAATACTGTCTGCTGAGCTGTGTATCTAATCCTCTCCTGTGTAATACTGTCTGCTGAACTGTGTATCTAATCTTATCCTGTGTGATACTGTCTGCTGAGCTGTGTATCTAATCTTATCCTGTGTGATACTGTCTGCTGAGCCGTGTATCTAATCCCCTCCTGTGTGATACTGTCTGCTGAGCTATGTATCTAATCCCCTCCTGTGTGATACTGTCTGTTGAGCCGTGTATCTAATCCTATGCTGTGTGATACTGTCTGCTGAGCTGTGTATCTAAACCTATGCTGTGTATCTCATCCTCTCCTGTGTGATACTGTCTGCTGAGCTGTGTATCTAATACTCTCCTGTGTGATACTGTCTGCTGAGCTATGTATCTAATCCTGTGTGATACTGTCTCCTGAGCTGTGTATCTAATTCTCTCCTGTGTGATACTGTTTGATGAACCGTGTATCTAATGCCGCCCTGTGCGATACTGTCTGCTGAGCCGTGTATCTAATCCACTCCTGTGTGATACTGTCTGCTGAGCTGTGTATCTAATCCTATGCTGTGTGATACTGTCTGCTGATCTGTGTATCTAATCCTCTCCTGTGTGATACTGTCTGCTGAGCTGTGTATCTAATCCTACGCTGTGTGATACTGTCTGCTGAGCTGTGTATCTAATCCTCTCCTGTGTGATACTGTCTGCTGAGCTGTGTATCTAATCCTGTCCTGTGTGATACTGTCTGCTGAGCCGTGTATCTAATCCTATGCTGTGTGATACTGTCTGCTGAGCTGTGTATCTAATCTTATACTGTGTGATACTGCCTGCTGAGCTGTGTATCTAATTCTATGCTGTGTGATACTGTCTCCTCAGCTGTGTATCTAATCCCCTCCTGTGTGATACTGTCTGCTGAGCCGTGTATCTAATCCTATGCTGTGTGATACTGTCTGCTGAGCCATGTATCTAATCCTCTCCTGTGAGATACTGTCTGCTGAGTTGTGTATCTAATCCTATCCTGTGTGATACTGTCTGCTGAGCTGTGTATCTAATCCTATCCTGTGTGATACTGTCTGCTGAGCTGTGTATCTAATCCTCTCCTGTGTGATACTGTCTGCTGAGCTGTGTATCTAATCCTGTCCTGTGTGATACTGTCTGCTGAGCTGTGCATCTAATCCTCTCTTGTGTAATACTGTCTGCTGAGCTGTGTATCTAATCTTATCCTGTGTGATACTGTCTGCTGAGCTGTGTATCTAATCTTATCCTGTGTGATACTGTCTGCTGAGCTGTGTATCTAATCCCCTCCTGTGTGATACTGTCTGCTGAGCTTTGTATCTAATCCCCTCCTGTGTGATACTGTCTGCTGAGCTGTGTATCTAATCCCCTCTTGTGTGATACTGTCTGCTGAGCCGTGTATCTAATCCTATGCTGTGTGATACTGTCTGCTGAGCCATGTATCTAATCCTCTCCTGTGAGATACTGTATGCTGAGTTGTGTATCTAATCCTTTCCTGTGTGATACTGTCTGCTGAGCTGTGTATCTAATCCTGTCCTGTGTGATACTGTCTGCTGAGCTGTGCATCTAATCCTCTCCTGTGTAATACTGTCTGCTGAGCTGTGTATCTAATCTTATCCTGTGTGATACTGTCTGCTGAGCTGTGTATCTAATCCCCTCCTGTGTGATACTGTCTGCTGAGCTTTGTATCTAATCGCCTCCTGTGTGATACTGTCTGCTGAGCTGTGTATCTAATCTTATCCTGTGTGATACTGTCTGCTGAGCTGTGTATCTAATCCCCTCCTGTGTGATACTGTCTGCTGAGCTTTGTATCTAATCGCCTCCTGTGTGATACTGTCTGCTGAGCTGTGTATCTAATCCCCTCTTGTGTGATACTGTCTGTTGAGCCGTGTATCTAATCCTATGCTGTGTGATACTGTCTGCTGAGCTGTGTATCTAAACCTATGCTGTGTATCTCATCCTCTCCTTTGTGATACTGTCTGCTGAGCTATGTATCTAATCCTGTGTGATACTGTCTGCTGAGCTGTGTATCTAATTCTCTCCTGTGTGATACCGTCTGCTGAGCTGTGTATCTAATACTCTCCTGTGTGATACTGTCTGTTGAGCCGTGTATCTAATCCTATGCTGTGTGATACTGTCTGCTGAGCTGTGTATCTAAACCTATGCTGTGTATCTCATCCTCTCCTGTGTGATACTGTCTGCTGAGCTGTGTATCTAATCCTCTCCTGTGTGATACTGTCTGCTGAGCTATGTATCTAATCCTGTGTGATACTGTCTGCTGAGCTGTGTATCTAATTCTCTCCTGTGTGATACCGTCTGCTGAGCTGTGTATCTAATACTCTCCTGTGTGATACTGTCTGCTGAGCAGTGTATCTAATACTCTCCTGTGTGATACTGTCTGATGAACCGTGTATCTAATCCCGCCCTGTGCGATACTGTCTGCTGAGCCGTGTATCTAATCCACTCCTGTGTGATACTGTCTGCTGAGCTGTGTATCTAATCCTATGCTGTGTGATACTGTCTGCTGATCTGTGTATCTAATCCTCTCCTGTGTGATACTGTCTGCTGAGCTGTGTATCTAATCCTACGCTGTGTGATACTGTCTGCTGAGCCGTGTATCTAATCCTATGCTGTGTGATACTGTCTGCTGAGCTGTGTATCTAATCCTCTCCTGTGTGATACTGTCTGCTGAGCTGTGTATCTAATCTTATACTGTGTGATACTGCCTGCTGAGCTGTGTATCTAATTCTATGCTGTGTGATACTGTCTGCTGAGCAGTGTATATAATCCTCTCCTGTGTGATACTGTCTGCTGAGCCGTGTATCTAATCCTCTCCTGTGTGATACTGTCTCCTCAGCTGTGTATCTAATCCCCTCCTGTGTGATACTGTCTGCTGAGCCGTGTATCTAATCCTATGCTGTGTGATACTGTCTGCTGAGCCATGTATCTAATCCTCTCCTGTGAGATACTGTCAGCTGAGCTGTGTATCTAATCCTCTCCTGTGTGATACTGTCTGCTGAGCTGTGTATCTAATCTTATCCTGTGTGATACTGTCTGCTGAGCTGTGTATCTAATCCCCTCCTGTGTGATACTGTCTGCTGAGCTTTGTATCTAATCCCCTCCTGTGTGATACTGTCTGCTGAGCTGTGTATCTAATCCCCTCTTGTGTGATACTGTCTGTTGAGCCGTGTATCTAATCCTATGCTGTGTGATACTGTCTGCTGAGCTGTGTATCTAAACCTATGCTGTGTATCTCATCCTCTCCTTTGTGATACTGTCTGCTGAGCTATGTATCTAATCCTGTGTGATACTGTCTGCTGAGCTGTGTATCTAATTCTCTCCTGTGTGATACCGTCTGCTGAGCTGTGTATCTAATACTCTCCTGTGTGATACTGTCTGCTGAGCTGTGTATCTAATCCCCTCCTGTGTGATACTGTCTGTTGAGCCGTGTATCTAATCCTATGCTGTGTGATACTGTCTGCTGAGCTGTGTATCTAAACCTATGCTGTGTATCTCATCCTCTCCTGTGTGATACTGTCTGCTGAGCTGTGTATCTAATCCTCTCCTGTGTGATACTGTCTGCTGAGCTATGTATCTAATCCTGTGTGATGCTGTCTGCTGAGCTGTGTATCTAATTCTCTCCTGTGTGATACTGTCTGCTGAGCAGTGTATCTAATACTCTCCTGTGTGATACTGTCTGATGAACCGTGTATCTAATCCCGCCCTGTGCGATACTGTCTGCTGAGCCGTGTATCTAATCCACTCCTGTGTGATACTGTCTGCTGAGCTGTGTATCTAATCCTATGCTGTGTGATACTGTCTGCTGATCTGTGTATCTAATCCTCTCCTGTGTGATACTGTCTGCTGAGCTGTGTATCTAATCCTCTCCTGTGTGATACTGTCTGCTGAGCTGTGTATCTAATCCTACGCTGTGTGATACTGTCTGCTGAGCCGTGTATCTAATCCTATGCTGTGTGATACTGTCTGCTGAGCTGTGTATCTAATCCTCTCCTGTGTGATACTGTCTGCTGAGCTGTGCATCTAATCTTATACTGTGTGATACTGCCTGCTGAGCTGTGTATCTAATTCTATGCTGTGTGATACTGTATGCTGAGCAGTGTATATAATCCTCTCCTGTGTGATACTGTCTCCTCAGCTGTGTATCTAATCCCCTCCTGTGTGATACTGTCTGCTGAGCTGTGTATCTAATCCTACGCTGTGTGATACTGTCTGCTGAGCCGTGTATCTAATCCTATGCTGGGTGATACTGTCTGCTGAGCTGTGTATCTAATCCTCTCCTGTGTGATACTGTCTGCTGAGCTGTGCATCTAATCTTATACTGTGTGATACTGCCTGCTGAGCTGTGTATCTAATTCTATGCTGTGTGATACTGTATGCTGAGCAGTGTATATAATCCTCTCCTGTGTGATACTGTCTCCTCAGCTGTGTATCTAATCCCCTCCTGTGTGATACTGTCTGCTGAGCCGTGTATCTAATCCTATGCTGTGTGATACTGTCTGCTGAGCCATGTATCTAATCCTCTCCTGTGAGATACTGTCTGCTGAGTTGTGTATCTAATCCTATCCTGTGTGATACTGTCTGCTGAGCTGTGCATTTAATCCTATCCTGTGTGATACCATCAGTTGAGCAGTGTATCTAATCCTATCCTGTGTGATACCATCTGCTGAGCTGTGTATCTAATCCTATCCTGTGTGATACTGTCTGCTGAGCTGTGTATCTAATCCACTCCTGTGTGATACTGTCTGCTGAGCTGTGTATCTAATCCTATCCTGTGTGATACTATCTGCTGAGCTGTGTATCTAATCCTCTCCTGTGTGATACTGTCTGCTGAGCTGTGTATCTAATCCTCTCCTGTGTGATACTGTCTGCTGAGCTGTGTATCTAATCCTGTCCTGTGTGATACTGTCTGATGAGCTGTGTATCTAATCCTCTCCTGTGCGATACTGTCTGCTGAGCTGTGTATCTAATCCTCTCCTGTGTGATACTGTCTGATGAGCTGTGTATCTAATCCTCTTCTGTGTGATACTGTCTGATGAGCTGTGTATCTAATCCTCTCCTGTGTGATACTGTCTGCTGAGCCGTGTATCTAATCCTACCCTGTGTGATACTGTCTGCTGAACCGTGTATCTAATCCTGCCCTGTGTGATACTGTCTGCTGAGCAGTGTATCTAATTCTATCCTGTGTGATACCATCTGCTGAGCTGTGTATCTAATCCTCTCCTGTGTGATACTGTCTGCTGTGCTGTGTATCTAATCCTGTCCTGTGTGATACTGTCTACTGAGCCGTGTATCTAATCCTATGCTGTGTGATACTGTCTGCTGATCCGTGTATCTAATCCTATGCTGTGTGATACTGTTTGCTGAGCCGTGTATCTAATCCCGCTCTGTGCGATACTGTCTGCTGAGCTGTGTATCTAATCCTGTCCTGTGTGATACTGTCTGCTGAGCCGTGTATCTAATCCTATGCTGTGTGATACTGTCTGCTGAGCTGTGTATCTAATCTTATACTGTGTGATACTGCCTGCTGAGCTGTCTATCTAATCCTCTCCTGTGTGATACTGTCTCCTCAGCTGTGTATCTAATCCTATGCTGTGTGATACTGTATGCTGAGCAGTGTATCTAATCCTCTCCTGTGTGATACTGTCTCCTCAGCTGTGTATCTAATCCTCTCCTGTGTGATACTGTCTGCTGAGCTGTGTATCTAATCCTGTCCTGTGTGATACTGTCTGCTGAGCCGTGTATCTAATCCTATGCTGTGTGATACTGTCTGCTGAGCTGTGTATCTAATCTTATACTGTGTGATACTGCCTGCTGAGCTGTGTATCTAATCCTATGCTGTGTGATACTGTATGCTGAGCAGTGTATCTAATCCCCTCCTGTGTGATACTGTCTGCTGAGCCGTGTATCTAATCCTATGCTGTGTGATACTGTCTGCTGAGCTGTGTATCTAATCCTCTCCTGTGAGATACTGTCTGGTGAGCTGCGTATCTAATCCTCTCCTGTGTAATACTGTCTGCTGAGCTGTGTATCTAATCCTGTCCTGTGTGATACTGTCTGCTGAGCCGTGTATCTAATCCTCTCCTGTGTAATACTGTCTGCTGAGCTGTGTATCTAATCCTCTCCTGTGAGATACTGTCTGCTGAGCTGCGTATCTAATCCTCTCCTGTGTGATACTGTCTGCTGAGCTGTGTATCTAATCCTGTCCTGTGTGATACTGTCTGCTGAGCCGTGTATCTAATCCTCTCCTGTGTAATACTGTCTGCTGAGCTGTGTATCTAATCTTATCCTGTGTGATACTGTCTGCTGAGCCGTGTATCTAATCCTATGCTGTGTGATACTGTCTGCTGAGCCATGTATCTAATCCTCTCCTGTGAGATACTGTCTGCTGAGTTGTGTATCTAATCCTATCCTGTGTGATACTGTCTGCTGAGCTGTGTATCTAATCCTATCCTGTGTGATACTGTCTGCTGAGCTGTGTATCTAATCCTCTCCTGTGTGATACTGTCTGCTGAGCTGTGTATCTAATCCTGTCCTGTGTGATACTGTCTGCTGAGCTGTGCATCTAATCTTATCCTGTGTGATACTCTCTGCTGAGCTGTGTATCTAATCCCCTCCTGTGTGATACTGTCTGCTGAGCTGTGTATCTAATCCCCTCCTGTGTGATACTGTCTGTTGAGCCGTGTATCTAATCCTATGCTGTGTGATACTGTCTGCTGAGCTGTGTATCTAAACCTATGCTGTGTATCTCATCCTCTCCTGTGTGATACTGTCTGCTGAGCTGTGTATCTAATCCTCTCCTGTGTGATACTATCCGCAGAGCAGTGTATCTCATCCTCTCCTGTGTGATACTGTCTGCTGAGCTATGTATCTAATCCTGTGTGATACTGTCTGCTGAGCTGTGCATCTAATCCTATACTGTGTGATACTATCCGCAGAGCAGTGTATCTAATCTTATCCTGTGTGATACTGTCTGCTGAGCTGTGTATCTAATCCCCTCCTGTGTGATACTGTCTGCTGAGCCGTGTATCTAATCCTATGCTGTGTGATACTGTCTGCTGAGCCATGTATCTAATCCTCTCCTGTGAGATACTGTCTGCTGAGTTGTGTATCTAATCCTATCCTGTGTGATACTGTCTGCTGAGCTGTGTATCTAATCCTATCCTGTGTGATACTGTCTGCTGAGCTGTGTATCTAATCCTCTCCTGTGTGATACTGTCTGCTGAGCTGTGTATCTAATCCTGTCCTGTGTGATACTGTCTGCTGAGCTGTGCATCTAATCCTCTCCTGTGTAATACTGTCTGCTGAGCTGTGTATCTAATCTTATTCTGTGTGATACTGTCTGCTGAGCTGTGTATCTAATCTTATCCTGTGTGATACTGTCTGCTGAGCTGTGTATCTAATCCCCTTCTGTGTGATACTGTCTGCTGAGCTTTGTATCTAATCCCCTCCTGTGTGATACTGTCTGCTGAGCTGTGTATCTAATCCCCTCTTGTGTGATACTGTCTGCTGAGCCGTGTATCTAATCCTATGCTGTGTGATACTGTCTGCTGAGCTGTGTATCTAAACCTATGCTGTGTATCTCATCCTCTCCTGTGTGATACTGTCTGCTGAGCTATGTATCTAATCCTGTGTGATACTGTCTGCTGAGCTGTGTATCTAATTCTCTCCTGTGTGATACCGTCTGCTGAGCTGTGTATCTAATACTCTCCTGTGTGATACTGTCTGCTGAGCTGTGTATCTAATCCCCTCCTGTGTGATACTGTCTGTTGAGCCGTGTATCTAATCCTATGCTGTGTGATACTGTCTGCTGAGCTGTGTATCTAAACCTATGCTGTGTATCTCATCCTCTCCTGTGTGATACTGTCTGCTGAGCTGTGTATCTAATCCTCTCCTGTGTGATACTGTCTGCTGAGCTATGTATCTAATCCTGTGTGATACTGTCTGCTGAGCTGTGTATCTAATCCTCTCCTGTGTGATACTGTCTGCTGAGCTGTGTATCTAATCCTGTCCTGTGTGATACTGTCTGCTGAGCTGTGCATCTAATCTTATCCTGTGTGATACTGTCTGCTGAGCTGTGTATCTAATCCCCTCCTGTGTGATACTGTCTGCTGAGCTGTGTATCTAATCCCCTCCTGTGTGATACTGTCTGCTGAGCTGTGTATCTAATCCCCTCCTGTGTGATACTGTCTGCTGAGCTGTGTATCTAATCCCCTCCTGTGTGATACTGTCTGTTGAGCCGTGTATCTAATCCTATGCTGTGTGATACTGTCTGCTGAGCTGTGTATCTAAACCTATGCTGTGTATCTCATCCTCTCCTGTGTGATACTGTCTGCTGAGCTGTGTATCTAATCCTGTGTGATACTGTCTGCTGATCTGTGTATCTAATTCTCTTCTGTGTGATACCGTCTGCTGAGCTGTGTATCTAATACTCTCCTGTGTGATACTGTCTGCTGAGCAGTGTATCTAATACTCTCCTGTGTGATACTGTCTGATGAACCGTATATCTAATCCCGCCCTGTGCGATACTGTCTGCTGAGCCGTGTATCTAATCCACTCCTGTGTGATACTGTCTGCTGAGCTGTGTATCTAATCCTATGCTGTGTGATACTGTCTGCTGATCTGTGTATCTAATCCTCTCCTGTGTGATACTGTCTGCTGAGCTGTGTATCTAATCCTACGCTGTGTGTTACTGTCTGCTGAGCTGTGTATCTAATCCTCTCCTGTGTGATACTGTCTGCTGAGCTGTGTATCTAATCCTGTCCTGTGTGATACTGTCTGCTGAGCCGTGTATCTAATCCTATGCTGTGTGATACCGTCTGCTGAGCTGTGTATCTAATCTTATACTGTGTGATACTGCCTGCTGAGCTGTGTATCTAATCCTATGCTGTGTGATACTGTATGCTGAGCAGTGTATCTAATCCTCTCCTGTGTGATACTGTCTCCTCAGCTGTGTATCTAATCCCCTCCTGTGTGATACTGCCTGCTGAGCTGTGTATCTAATCCTATCCTGTGTGATACTGTCTGCTGAGCAGTGTATCTAATCCTGTCCTGTGTGATACTGTCTGCTGAGCCGTGTATCTAATCCTCTCCTGCGTGATACTGTCTGCTGAGCTATGTATCTAATCTTACCCTGTGTGATACTGTCTGCTGAGCCGTGCATCTAATCCTCTCCTGTGTAATACTGTCTGCTGAGCTGTGTATCTAATCTTATCCTGTGTGATACTGTCTGCTGAGCTGTGTATCTAATCTTAATCTGTGTGATACTCTCTGCTGAGCTGTGTATCTAATCCCCTCCTGTGTGATACTGTCTGCTGAGCTGTGTATCTAATCCCCTCCTGTGTGATACTGTCTGTTGAGCCGTGTATCTAATCCTATGCTGTGTGATACTGTCTGCTGAGCTGTGTATCTAAACCTATGCTGTGTATCTCATCCTCTCCTGTGTGATACTGTCTGCTGAGCTGTGTATCTAATCCTCTCCTGTGTGATACTATCCGCAGAGCAGTGTATCTCATCCTCTCCTGTGTGATACTGTCTGCTGAGCTATGTATCTAATCCTGTGTGATACTGTCTGCTGAGCTGTGCATCTAATCCTATCCTGTGTGATACTATCCGCAGAGCAGTGTATCTAATCTTATCCTGTGTGATACTGTCTGCTGAGCTGTATATCTAATCCCCTCCTGTGTGATACTGTCTGCTGAGCTGTGTATCTAATCCCCTCCTGTGTGATACTGTCTGCTGAACTGTGTATCTAATCCTATGCTGTGTGATACTGTCTGCTTAGCTGTGTATCTAATCCCCTCCTGTGTGATACTGTCTGCTGAGCTGTGTGTCTAATCCTATCCTGTGTGATACTGTCTGCTGAGCTGTGTATCTAATCCTCTCCTGTGTGATAATGTCTGCTGAGCCGTGTATCTAATCCTCTCCTGTGTGATAATGTCTGCTGAGCCGTGTTTCTAATCCTCTCCTGTGTGATACTGTCTGCTGAGCCGTGTATCTAATCCTATCCTGTGTGATACTGTCTACTGAGCTGTGTATCTAATCCTATCCTGTGTGATACTGTCTGCTGAGTCGTGTATCTAATCCCGCCCTGTGCGATACTGTCTGCTGAGCTGTGTATCTAATCCACTCCTGTGTGATACTGTCAGCTGAGCTGTGTATCTAATCCTCTCCTGTGTGATACTGTCTGCTGAGCCGTGTATCTAATCCTCTCCTGTGTGATACTGCCTACTGAGCTGTGCATCTAATCCTATCCTGTGTGATACCATCAGTTGAGCAGTGTATCTAATCCTATCCTGTGTGATACCATCTGCTGAGCTGTGTATCTAATCCTATCCTGTGTGATACTGTATGCTGAGCTGTGTATCTAATCCACTCCTGTGTGATACTGTCTGCTGAGCTGTGTATCTAATCCTATCCTGTGTGATACTATCTGCTGAGCTGTGTATCTAATCCTCTCCTGTGTGATACTGTCTGCTGAGCTGTGTATCTAATCCTCTCCTGTGTGATACTGTCTGCTGAGCTGTGTATCTAATCCTGTCCTGTGTGATACTGTCTGATGAGCTATGTATCTAATCCTCTCCTGTGCGATACTGTCTGCTGAGCTGTGTATCTAATCCTCTCCTGTGTGATACTGTCTGATGAGCTGTGTATCTAATCCTACCCTGTGTGATACTGTCTGCTGAGCTGTGTATCTAATCCTGTCCTGTGTGATACTGTCTGCTGAGCTGTGCATCTAATCTTATCCTGTGTGATACTGTCTGCTGAGCTGTGTATCTAATCCCCTCCTGTGTGATACTGTCTGCTGAGCTGTGTATCTAATCCCCTCCTGTGTGATACTGTCTGCTGAGCTGTGTATCTAATCCCCTCCTGTGTGATACTGTCTGTTGAGCCGTGTATCTAATCCTATGCTGTGTGATACTGTCTGCTGAGCTGTGTATCTAAACCTATGCTGTGTATCTCATCCTCTCCTGTGTGATACTGTCTGCTGAGCTGTGTATCTAATCCTCTCCTGTGTGATACTGTCTGCTGAGCTATGTATCTAATCCTGTGTGATACTGTCTGCTGATCTGTGTATCTAATTCTCTTCTGTGTGATACCGTCTGCTGAGCTGTGTATCTAATACTCTCCTGTGTGATACTGTCTGCTGAGCAGTGTATCTAATACTCTCCTGTGTGATACTGTCTGATGAACCGTATATCTAATCCCGCCCTGTGCGATACTGTCTGCTGAGCCGTGTATCTAATCCACTCCTGTGTGATACTGTCTGCTGAGCTGTGTATCTAATCCTATGCTGTGTGATACTGTCTGCTGATCTGTGTATCTAATCCTCTCCTGTGTGATACTGTCTGCTGAGCTGTGTATCTAATCCTACGCTGTGTGTTACTGTCTGCTGAGCTGTGTATCTAATCCTCTCCTGTGTGATACTGTCTGCTGAGCTGTGTATCTAATCCTGTCCTGTGTGATACTGTCTGCTGAGCCGTGTATCTAATCCTATGCTGTGTGATACCGTCTGCTGAGCTGTGTATCTAATCTTATACTGTGTGATACTGCCTGCTGAGCTGTGTATCTAATCCTATGCTGTGTGATACTGTATGCTGAGCAGTGTATCTAATCCTCTCCTGTGTGATACTGTCTCCTCAGCTGTGTATCTAATCCCCTCCTGTGTGACACTGTCTGCTGAGCAGTGTATCTAATCCTGTCCTGTGTGATACTGTCTGCTGAGCCGTGTATCTAATCCTCTCCTGCGTGATACTGTCTGCTGAGCTATGTATCTAATCTTACCCTGTGTGATACTGTCTGCTGAGCCGTGCATCTAATCCTCTCCTGTGTAATACTGTCTGCTGAGCTGTGTATCTAATCTTATCCTGTGTGATACTGTCTGCTGAGCTGTGTATCTAATCTTAATCTGTGTGATACTCTCTGCTGAGCTGTGTATCTAATCCCCTCCTGTGTGATACTGTCTGCTGAGCTGTGTATCTAATCCCCTCCTGTGTGATACTGTCTGTTGAGCCGTGTATCTAATCCTATGCTGTGTGATACTGTCTGCTGAGCTGTGTATCTAAACCTATGCTGTGTATCTCATCCTCTCCTGTGTGATACTGTCTGCTGAGCTGTGTATCTAATCCTCTCCTGTGTGATACTATCCGCAGAGCAGTGTATCTCATCCTCTCCTGTGTGATACTGTCTGCTGAGCTATGTATCTAATCCTGTGTGATACTGTCTGCTGAGCTGTGCATCTAATCCTATCCTGTGTGATACTATCCGCAGAGCAGTGTATCTAATCTTATCCTGTGTGATACTGTCTGCTGAGCTGTATATCTAATCCCCTCCTGTGTAATACTGTCTGCTGAGCTGTGTATCTAATCCCCTCCTGTGTGATACTGTCTGCTGAACTGTGTATCTAATCCTATGCTGTGTGATACTGTCTGCTGAACTGTGTATCTAATCCTATGCTGTGTAACTAATCCTCTCCTGTGTGATACTGTCTGCTGAGCTGTGTATCTAATCCTCTCCTGTGTGATAATGTCTGCTGAGCCGTGTATCTAATCCTCTCCTGTGTGATAATGTCTGCTGAGCCGTGTTTCTAATCCTCTCCTGTGTGATACTGTCTGCTGAGCCGTGTATCTAATCCTATCCTGTGTGATACTGTCTACTGAGCTGTGTATCTAATCCTATCCTGTGTGATACTGTCTGCTGAGTCGTGTATCTAATCCCGCCCTGTGCGATACTGTCTGCTGAGCTGTGTATCTAATCCACTCCTGTGTGATACTGTCAGCTGAGCTGTGTATCTAATCCTCTCCTGTGTGATACTGTCTGCTGAGCCGTGTATCTAATCCTCTCCTGTGTGATACTGCCTACTGAGCTGTGCATCTAATCCTATCCTGTGTGATACCATCAGTTGAGCAGTGTATCTAATCCTATCCTGTGTGATACCATCTGCTGAGCTGTGTATCTAATCCTATCCTGTGTGATACTGTATGCTGAGCTGTGTATCTAATCCACTCCTGTGTGATACTGTCTGCTGAGCTGTGTATCTAATCCTATCCTGTGTGATACTATCTGCTGAGCTGTGTATCTAATCCTCTCCTGTGTGATACTGTCTGCTGAGCTGTGTATCTAATCCTCTCCTGTGTGATACTGTCTGCTGAGCTGTGTATCTAATCCTGTCCTGTGTGATACTGTCTGATGAGCTATGTATCTAATCCTCTCCTGTGCGATACTGTCTGCTGAGCTGTGTATCTAATCCTCTCCTGTGTGATACTGTCTGATGAGCTGTGTATCTAATCCTACCCTGTGTGATACTGTCTGCTGAGCAGTGTATCTAATCCTATCCTGTGTGATACCATCTGCTGAGCTGTGTATCTAATCCTCTCCTGTGTGATACTGTCTGCTGAGCTGTGTATCTAATCCTGTCCTGTGTGATACTGTCTGCTGAGCCGTGTATCTAATCCTATGCTGTGTGATACTGTCTGCTGAGCCGTGTATCTAATCCTATGCTGTTTGATACTGTTTGCTGAGCTGTGTATCTAATCCCGCTCTGTGCGATACTGTCTGCTGAGCTGTGTTTCTAATCCTCTCCTGTGTGATACTGTCTGCTGAGCTGTGTATCTAATCCTGTCCTGTGTGATACTGTCTGCTGAGCTGTGTATCTAATCCTATGCTGTGTGATACTGTCTGCTGAGCTGTGTATCTAATCTTATACTGTGTGATACTGCCTGCTGAGCTGTGTATCTAATCCTATGCTGTGTGATACTGTATGCTGAGCAGTGTATCTAATCCTCTCCTGTGTGATACTGTCTCCTCAGCTGTGTATCTAATCCTCTCCTGTGTGATACTGTCTGCTGAGCTGTGTATCTAATCCTGTCCTGTGTGATACTGTCTGCTGAGCTGTGTATCTAATCCTCTCCTGTGTAATACTGTTAGCTGAGCCGTGTATCTAATCCTATGCTGTGTGATACTGTCTGCTGAGCTGTGTATCTAATCTTATACTGTGTGATACTGCCTGCTGAGCTGTGTATCTAATCCTATGCTGTGTGATACTGTCTGCTGAGCTGTGTATCTAATCCTATGCTGTGTGATACTGTCTGCTGAGCAGTGTATCTAATCCCCTCCTGTGTGATACTGTCTGCTGAGCCGTGTATCTAATCCTATGCTGTGTGATACTGTCTGCTGAGCCATGTATCTAATCCTCTCCTGTAAGATACTGTCTGCTGAGCCGTGTATCTAATCCTCTCCTGTGTGATACTGTCTGCTGAGCTGTGTATCTAATCCTGTCCTGTGTGATACTGTCTGCTGAGCCGTGTATCTAATCCTCTCCTGTGTAATACTGTCTGCTGAGCTGTGTATCTAATCTTATCCTGTGTGATACTGTCTGCTGAGCTGTGTATCTAATCCTATCCTGTGTAATACTGTCTGCTGAGCTGTGTATCTAATCTTATCCTGTGTGATACTGTCTGCTGAGCTGTGTATCTAATCTTATCCTGTGTGATACTGTCTGCTGAGCCGTGTATCTAATCCCCTCCTGTGTGATACTGTCTGCTGAGCTATGTATCTAATCCCCTCCTGTGTGATACTGTCTGTTGAGCCGTGTATCTAATCCTATGCTGTGTGATACTGTCTGCTGAGCTGTGTATCTAAACCTATGCTGTGTATCTCATCCTCTCCTGTGTGATACTGTCTGCTGAGCTGTGTATCGAATACTCTCCTGTGTGATACTGTCTGATGAACCGTGTATCTAATGCCGCCCTGTGCGATACTGTCTGCTGAGCCGTGTATCTAATCCACTCCTGTGTGATACTGTCTGCTGAGCTGTGTATCTAATCCTATGCTGTGTGATACTGTCTGCTGATCTGTGTATCTAATCCTCTCCTGTGTGATACTGTCTGCTGAGCTGTGTATCTAATCCTCTCCTGTGTGATACTGTCTGCTGAGCTGTGTATCTAATCCTGTCCTGTGTGATACTGTCTGCTGAGCCGTGTATCTAATCCTATGCTGTGTGATACTGTCTGCTGAGCTGTGTATCTAATCTTATACTGTGTGATACTGCCTGCTGAGCTGTGTATCTAATTCTATGCTGTGTGATACTGTCTCCTCAGCTGTGTATCTAATCCCCTCCTGTGTGATACTGTCTGCTGAGCCGTGTATCTAATCCTATGCTGTGTGATACTGTCTGCTGAGCCATGTATCTAATCCTCTCCTGTGAGATACTGTCTGCTGAGTTGTGTATCTAATCCTATCCTGTGTGATACTGTCTGCTGAGCTGTGTATCTAATCCTATCCTGTGTGATACTGTCTGCTGAGCTGTGTATCTAATCCTCTCCTGTGTGATACTGTCTGCTGAGCTGTGTATCTAATCCTGTCCTGTGTGATACTGTCTGCTGAGCTGTGTATCTAATCCTATCCGGTGTGATACTGTCTGCTGAGCTGTGTATCTAATCCTATCCGGTGTGATACTGTCTGCTGAGCTGTGTATCTAATCCTCTCCTGTGTGATACTATCTGCTGAGCTGTGTATCTAATCCTCTCCTGTGTGATACTGTCTGCTGAGCTGTGTATCTAATCCTCTCCTGTGTAATACTGTCTGCTGAGCTGTGTATCTAATCTTATCCTGTGTGATACTGTCTGCTGAGCTGTGCATCTAATCCTCTCCTGTGTAATACTGTCTGCTGAGCTGTGTATCTAATCCCCTCCTGTGTGATACTGTCTGCTGAGCTTTGTATCTAATCCCCTCCTGTGTGATACTGTCTGCTGAGCTGTGTATCTAATCCCCTCTTGTGTGATACTGTCTGTTGAGCCGTGTATCTAATCCTATGCTGTGTGATACTGTCTGCTGAGCTGTGTATCTAAACCTATGATGTGTATCTCATCATCTCCTGTGTGATACTGTCTGCTGAGCTATGTATCTAATCCTGTGTGATACTGTCTGCTGAGCTGTGTATCTAATTCTCTCCTGTGTGATACCGTCTGCTGAGCTGTGTATCTAATACTCTCCTGTGTGATACTGTCTGCTGAGCTGTGTATCTAATCCCCTCCTGTGTGATACTGTCTGTTGAGCCGTGTATCTAATCCTATGCTGTGTGATACTGTCTGCTGAGCTGTGTATCTAAACCTATGCTGTGTATCTCATCCTCTCCTGCGTGATACTGTCTGCCGAGCTGTGTATCTAATCCTCTCCTGTGTGATACTGTCTGCTGAGCTATGTATCTAATCCTGTGTGATACTGTCTGCTGAGCTGTGTATCTAATTCTCTCCTGTGTGATATCATCTGCTGAGCTGTGTATCTAATAATCTCCTGTGTGATACTGTCTGCTGAGCAGTGTATCTAATCCTCTCCTGTGTGATACTGTCTGATGAACCGTGTATCTAATCCCACCCTGTGCGATACTGTCTGCTGAGCCGTGTATCTAATCCACTCCTGTGTGATACTGTCTGCTGAGCTGTGTATCTAATCCTATGCTGTGTGATACTGTCTGCTGATCTGTGTATCTAATCCTCTCCTGTGTGATACTGTCTGCTGAGCTGTGTATCTAATCCTACGCTGTGTGATACTGTCTGCTGAGCCGTGTATCTAATCCTATGCTGTGTGATACTGTCTGCTGAGCTGTGTATCTAATCCCCTCCTGTGTGATACTGTCTGCTGAGCCGTGTATCTAATCCTATGCTGTGTGATACTGTCTGCTGAGCCGTGTATCTAATCCTCTCCTGTGAGATACTGTCTGCTGAGTTGTGTATCTAATCCTATCCTGTGTGATACTGTCTGCTGAGCTGTGTATCTAATCCTATCCTGTGTGATACTGTCTGCTGAGCTGTGTATCTAATCCTCTCCTGTGTGATACTGTCTGCTGAGCTGTGTATCTAATCCTGTCCTGTGTGATACTGTCTGCTGAGCTGTGTATCTAATTCTATGCTGTGTGATACTGTATGCTGAGCAGTGTATATAATCCTCTCCTGTGTGATACCGTCTCCTCAGCTGTGTATCTAATCCCCTCCTGTGTGATACTGTCTGCTGAGCCGTGTATCTAATCCTATGCTGTGTGATACTGTCTGCTGAGCCATGTATCTAATCCTCTCCTGTGAGATACTGTCTGCTGAGTTGTGTATCTAATCCTATCCTGTGTGATACTGTCTGCTGAGCTGTGTATCTAATCCTATCCTGTGTGATACTGTCTGCTGAGCTGTGTATCTAATCCTCTCCTGTGTGATACTGTCTGCTGAGCTGTGTATCTAATCCTGTCCTGTGTGATACTGTCTGCTGAGCTGTGCATCTAATCTTATCCTGTGTGATACTGTCTGCTGAGCTGTGTATCTAATCCCCTCCTGTGTGATACTGTCTGCTGAGCTGTGTATCTAATCCCCTCCTGTGTGATACTGTCTGCTGAGCTGTGTATCTAATCCCCTCCTGTGTGATACTGTCTGTTGAGCCGTGTATCTAATCCTATGCTGTGTGATACTGTCTGCTGAGCTGTGTATCTAAACCTATGCTGTGTATCTCATCCTCTCCTGTGTGATACTGTCTGCTGAGCTGTGTATCTAATCCTGTGTGATACTGTCTGCTGATTTGTGTATCTAATTCTCTCCTGTGTGATACCGTCTGCTGAGCTGTGTATCTAATACTCTCCTGTGTGATACTATCTGCTGAGCAGTGTATCTAATATTCTCCTGTGTGATACTGTCTGATGAACCGTGTATCTAATCCCGCCCTGTGCGATACTGTCTGCTGAGCCGTGTATCTAATCCACTCCTGTGTGATACGGTCTGCTGAGCTGTGTATCTAATCCTATGCTGTGTGATACTGTCTGCTGATCTGTGTATCTAATCCTCTCCTGTGTGATACTGTCTGCTGAGCTGTGTATCTAATCCTACGCTGTGTGATACTGTCTTCTGAGCTGTGTATCTAATCCTCTCCTGTGTGATACTGTCTGCTGAGCTGTGTATCTAATCCTGTCCTGTGTGATACTGTCTGCTGAGAAGTGTATCTAATCCTATGATGTGTGATACTGCCTGCTGAGCTGTGTATCTAATCTTATACTGTGTGATACTGCCTGCTGAGCTGTGTATCTAATCCTATGCTGTGTGATACTGTATGCTGAGCAGTGTATCTAATCCTCTCCTGTGTGATACTGTCTCCTCAGCTGTGTATCTAATCCCCTCCTGTGTGTTACTGTCTGCTGAGCAGTGTATCTAATCCTATCCTGTGTGATACCATCTGCTGAGCTGTGTATCTAATCCTCTCCTGTGTGATACTGTCTGCTGAGCTGTGTATCTAATCCTGTCCTGTGTGATACTGTCTGCTGAGCCGTGTATCTAATCCTATGCTGTGTGATACTGTCTGCTGAGCCGTGTATCTAATCCTATGCTGTTTGATACTGTTTGCTGAGTTGTGTATCTAATCCTATCCTGTGTGATACTGTCTGCTGAGCTGTGTATCTAATCCTATCCTGTGTGATACTGTCTGCTGAGCTGTGTATCTAATCCTCTCCTGTGTGATACTGTCTGCTGAGCTGTGTATCTAATCCTGTCCTGTGTGATACTGTCTGCTGAGCTGTGCATCTAATCTTATCCTGTGTGATACTGTCTGCTGAGCTGTGTATCTAATCCCCTCCTGTGTGATACTGTCTGCTGAGCTGTGTATCTAATCCCCTCCTGTGTGATACTGTCTGCTGAGCTGTGTATCTAATCCCCTCCTGTGTGATACTGTCTGTTGAGCCGTGTATCTAATCCTATGCTGTGTGATACTGTCTGCTGAGCTGTGTATCTAAACCTATGCTGTGTATCTCATCCTCTCCTGTGTGATACTGTCTGCTGAGCTGTGTATCTAATCCTGTGTGATACTGTCTGCTGATTTGTGTATCTAATTCTCTCCTGTGTGATACCGTCTGCTGAGCTGTGTATCTAATACTCTCCTGTGTGATACTATCTGCTGAGCAGTGTATCTAATATTCTCCTGTGTGATACTGTCTGATGAACCGTGTATCTAATCCCGCCCTGTGCGATACTGTCTGCTGAGCCGTGTATCTAATCCACTCCTGTGTGATACGGTCTGCTGAGCTGTGTATCTAATCCTATGCTGTGTGATACTGTCTGCTGATCTGTGTATCTAATCCTCTCCTGTGTGATACTGTCTGCTGAGCTGTGTATCTAATCCTACGCTGTGTGATACTGTCTTCTGAGCTGTGTATCTAATCCTCTCCTGTGTGATACTGTCTGCTGAGCTGTGTATCTAATCCTGTCCTGTGTGATACTGTCTGCTGAGAAGTGTATCTAATCCTATGATGTGTGATACTGCCTGCTGAGCTGTGTATCTAATCTTATACTGTGTGATACTGCCTGCTGAGCTGTGTATCTAATCCTATGCTGTGTGATACTGTATGCTGAGCAGTGTATCTAATCCTCTCCTGTGTGATACTGTCTCCTCAGCTGTGTATCTAATCCCCTCCTGTGTGTTACTGTCTGCTGAGCAGTGTATCTAATCCTATCCTGTGTGATACCATCTGCTGAGCTGTGTATCTAATCCTCTCCTGTGTGATACTGTCTGCTGAGCTGTGTATCTAATCCTGTCCTGTGTGATACTGTCTGCTGAGCCGTGTATCTAATCCTATGCTGTGTGATACTGTCTGCTGAGCCGTGTATCTAATCCTATGCTGTTTGATACTGTTTGCTGAGCTGTGTATCTAATCCCGCTCTGTGCGATACTGTCTGCTGAGCTGTGTTTCTAATCCTCTCCTGTGTGATACTGTCTGCTGAGCTGTGTATCTAATCCTGTCCTGTGTGATACTGTCTGCTGAGCTGTGTATCTAATCCTATGCTGTGTGATACTGTCTGCTGAGCTGTGTATCTAATCTTATACTGTGTGATACTGCCTGCTGAGCTGTGTATCTAATCCTATGCTGTGTGATACTGTATGCTGAGCAGTGTATCTAATCCTCTCCTGTGTGATACTGTCTCCTCAGCTGTGTATCTAATCCTCTCCTGTGTGATACTGTCTGCTGAGCTGTGTATCTAATCCTGTCCTGTGTGATACTGTCTGCTGAGCTGTGTATCTAATCCTCTCCTGTGTAATACTGTTAGCTGAGCCGTGTATCTAATCCTATGCTGTGTGATACTGTCTGCTGAGCTGTGTATCTAATCTTATACTGTGTGATACTGCCTGCTGAGCTGTGTATCTAATCCTATGCTGTGTGATACTGTCTGCTGAGCTGTGTATCTAATCCTATGCTGTGTGATACTGTCTGCTGAGCAGTGTATCTAATCCCCTCCTGTGTGATACTGTCTGCTGAGCCGTGTATCTAATCCTATGCTGTGTGATACTGTCTGCTGAGCCATGTATCTAATCCTCTCCTGTAAGATACTGTCTGCTGAGCCGTGTATCTAATCCTCTCCTGTGTGATACTGTCTGCTGAGCTGTGTATCTAATCCTGTCCTGTGTGATACTGTCTGCTGAGCCGTGTATCTAATCCTCTCCTGTGTAATACTGTCTGCTGAGCCGTGTATCTAATACTCTCCTGTGTGATACTGTCTGCTGAGCCGTGTATCTAATCCTCTCCTGTGTAATACTGTCTGCTGAGCCGTGTATCTAATCTTATCCTGTGTGATACTGTCTGCTGAGCTGTGCATCTAATCCTCTCCTGTGTAATACTGTCTGTTGAGCTGTGTATCTAATCCTCTCCTGTGTAATACTGTCTGCTGAGCTGTGTATCTAATCTTATCCTGTGTGATACTGTCTGCTGAGCTGTGTATCTAATCTTATCCTGTGTGATACTGTCTGCTGAGCCGTGTATCTAATCCCCTCCTGTGTGATACTGTCTGCTGAGCTATGTATCTAATCCCCTCCTGTGTGATACTGTCTGTTGAGCCGTGTATCTAATCCTATGCTGTGTGATACTGTCTGCTGAGCTGTGTATCTAAACCTATGCTGTGTATCTCATCCTCTCCTGTGTGATACTGTCTGCTGAGCTGTGTATCGAATACTCTCCTGTGTGATACTGTCTGATGAACCGTGTATCTAATGCCGCCCTGTGCGATACTGTCTGCTGAGCCGTGTATCTAATCCACTCCTGTGTGATACTGTCTGCTGAGCTGTGTATCTAATCCTATGCTGTGTGATACTGTCTGCTGATCTGTGTATCTAATCCTCTCCTGTGTGATACTGTCTGCTGAGCTGTGTATCTAATCCTCTCCTGTGTGATACTGTCTGCTGAGCTGTGTATCTAATCCTGTCCTGTGTGATACTGTCTGCTGAGCCGTGTATCTAATCCTATGCTGTGTGATACTGTCTGCTGAGCTGTGTATGTAATCTTATACTGTGTGATACTGCCTGCTGAGCTGTGTATCTAATTCTATGCTGTGTGATACTGTCTCCTCAGCTGTGTATCTAATCCCCTCCTGTGTGATACTGTCTGCTGAGCCGTGTATCTAATCCTATGCTGTGTGATACTGTCTGCTGAGCCATGTATCTAATCCTCTCCTGTGAGATACTGTCTGCTGAGTTGTGTATCTAATCCTATCCTGTGTGATACTGTCTGCTGAGCTGTGTATCTAATCCTATCCTGTGTGATACTGTCTGCTGAGCTGTGTATCTAATCCTCTCCTGTGTGATACTGTCTGCTGAGCTGTGTATCTAATCCTGTCCTGTGTGATACTGTCTGCTGAGCTGTGTATCTAATCCTATCCGGTGTGATACTGTCTGCTGAGCTGTGTATCTAATCCTATCCGGTGTGATACTGTCTGCTGAGCTGTGTATCTAATCCTCTCCTGTGTGATACTATCTGCTGAGCTGTGTATCTAATCCTCTCCTGTGTGATACTGTCTGCTGAGCTGTGTATCTAATCCTCTCCTGTGTAATACTGTCTGCTGAGCTGTGTATCTAATCTTATCCTGTGTGATACTGTCTGCTGAGCTGTGCATCTAATCCTCTCCTGTGTAATACTGTCTGCTGAGCTGTGTATCTAATCCCCTCCTGTGTGATACTGTCTGCTGAGCTTTGTATCTAATCCCCTCCTGTGTGATACTGTCTGCTGAGCTGTGTATCTAATCCCCTCTTGTGTGATACTGTCTGTTGAGCCGTGTATCTAATCCTATGCTGTGTGATACTGTCTGCTGAGCTGTGTATCTAAACCTATGATGTGTATCTCATCATCTCCTGTGTGATACTGTCTGCTGAGCTATGTATCTAATCCTGTGTGATACTGTCTGCTGAGCTGTGTATCTAATTCTCTCCTGTGTGATACCGTCTGCTGAGCTGTGTATCTAATACTCTCCTGTGTGATACTGTCTGCTGAGCTGTGTATCTAATCCCCTCCTGTGTGATACTGTCTGTTGAGCCGTGTATCTAATCCTATGCTGTGTGATACTGTCTGCTGAGCTGTGTATCTAAACCTATGCTGTGTATCTCATCCTCTCCTGCGTGATACTGTCTGCCGAGCTGTGTATCTAATCCTCTCCTGTGTGATACTGTCTGCTGAGCTATGTATCTAATCCTGTGTGATACTGTCTGCTGAGCTGTGTATCTAATTCTCTCCTGTGTGATATCATCTGCTGAGCTGTGTATCTAATAATCTCCTGTGTGATACTGTCTGCTGAGCAGTGTATCTAATCCTCTCCTGTGTGATACTGTCTGATGAACCGTGTATCTAATCCCACCCTGTGCGATACTGTCTGCTGAGCCGTGTATCTAATCCACTCCTGTGTGATACTGTCTGCTGAGCTGTGTATCTAATCCTATGCTGTGTGATACTGTCTGCTGATCTGTGTATCTAATCCTCTCCTGTGTGATACTGTCTGCTGAGCTGTGTATCTAATCCTACGCTGTGTGATACTGTCTGCTGAGCCGTGTATCTAATCCTATGCTGTGTGATACTGTCTGCTGAGCTGTGTATCTAATCCCCTCCTGTGTGATACTGTCTGCTGAGCCGTGTATCTAATCCTATGCTGTGTGATACTGTCTGCTGAGCCGTGTATCTAATCCTCTCCTGTGAGATACTGTCTGCTGAGTTGTGTATCTAATCCTATCCTGTGTGATACTGTCTGCTGAGCTGTGTATCTAATCCTATCCTGTGTGATACTGTCTGCTGAGCTGTGTATCTAATCCTCTCCTGTGTGATACTGTCTGCTGAGCTGTGTATCTAATCCTGTCCTGTGTGATACTGTCTGCTGAGCTGTGTATCTAATTCTATGCTGTGTGATACTGTATGCTGAGCAGTGTATATAATCCTCTCCTGTGTGATACCGTCTCCTCAGCTGTGTATCTAATCCCCTCCTGTGTGATACTGTCTGCTGAGCCGTGTATCTAATCCTCTCCTGTGAGATACTGTCTGCTGAGTTGTGTATCTAATCCTATCCTGTGTGATACTGTCTGCTGAGCTGTGTATCTAATCCTATCCTGTGTGATACTGTCTGCTGAGCTGTGTATCTAATCCTCTCCTGTGTGATACTGTCTGCTGAGCTGTGTATCTAATCCTGTCCTGTGTGATACTGTCTGCTGAGCTGTGCATCTAATCTTATCCTGTGTGATACTGTCTGCTGAGCTGTGTATCTAATCCCCTCCTGTGTGATACTGTCTGCTGAGCTGTGTATCTAATCCCCTCCTGTGTGATACTGTCTGCTGAGCTGTGTATCTAATCCCCTCCTGTGTGATACTGTCTGTTGAGCCGTGTATCTAATCCTATGCTGTGTGATACTGTCTGCTGAGCTGTGTATCTAAACCTATGCTGTGTATCTCATCCTCTCCTGTGTGATACTGTCTGCTGAGCTGTGTATCTAATCCTGTGTGATACTGTCTGCTGATTTGTGTATCTAATTCTCTCCTGTGTGATACCGTCTGCTGAGCTGTGTATCTAATACTCTCCTGTGTGATACTATCTGCTGAGCAGTGTATCTAATATTCTCCTGTGTGATACTGTCTGATGAACCGTGTATCTAATCCCGCCCTGTGCGATACTGTCTGCTGAGCCGTGTATCTAATCCACTCCTGTGTGATACGGTCTGCTGAGCTGTGTATCTAATCCTATGCTGTGTGATACTGTCTGCTGATCTGTGTATCTAATCCTCTCCTGTGTGATACTGTCTGCTGAGCTGTGTATCTAATCCTACGCTGTGTGATACTGTCTTCTGAGCTGTGTATCTAATCCTCTCCTGTGTGATACTGTCTGCTGAGCTGTGTATCTAATCCTGTCCTGTGTGATACTGTCTGCTGAGAAGTGTATCTAATCCTATGATGTGTGATACTGCCTGCTGAGCTGTGTATCTAATCTTATACTGTGTGATACTGCCTGCTGAGCTGTGTATCTAATCCTATGCTGTGTGATACTGTATGCTTAGCAGTGTATCTAATCCTCTCCTGTGTGATACTGTCTCCTCAGCTGTGTATCTAATCCCCTCCTGTGTGTTACTGTCTGCTGAGCAGTGTATCTAATCCTCTCCTGTGTGATACTGTCTGCTGAGCTATGTATCTAATCCTGTCCTGTGTGATACTGTCTGCTGAGCTGTGTATCTAATCCTATCCTGTGTGATACTGTCTGCTGAGCCGTGCATCTAATCCTCTCCTGTGTAATACTGTCTGCTGAGCTGTGTATCTAATCTTATCCTGTGTGATACTGCCTGCTGAGCTGTGTATCTAATCTTATCCTGTGTGATACTGTCTGCTGAGCTGTGTATCTAATCCCCTCCTGTGTGATACTGTCTGCTGAGCTGTGTATCTAATCCCCTCCTGTGTGATACTGTATGTTGAGCCGTGTATCTAATCCTATGCTGTGTGATACTGTCTGCTGAGCTGTGTATCTAAACCTATGTTGTGTATCTCATCCTCTCCTGTGTGATACTGTCTGCTGAGCCGTGCATCTAATCCTCTCCTGTGTAATACTGTCTGCTGAGCTGTGTATCTAATCCTCTCCTGTGTGATACTGTCTGCTGAGCCGTGTATCTAATCCTATCCTGTGTGATACTGTCTACTGAGCTGTGTATCTAATCCTATGCTGTGTGATACTGTCTGCAGAGTCGTGTATCTAATCCCGCCCTGTGCGATACTGTCTGCTGAGCCGTGTATCTAATCCACTCCTGTGTGATACTGTCAGCTGAGCTGTGTATCTATTCCTCTCCTGTGTGATACTGTCTGATGAGCTGTGTATCTAATCCTCTCCTGTGTGATACTGCCTTCTGAGCTGTGCATCTAATCCTATCCTGTGTGATACTGTCTGCTGAGCTGTGTATCTAATCCTCTCCAGTGTGATACTGTCTACTGAGCTGTGTATCTAATCCTATCCTGTGTGATACCATCTGCTGAGCCGTGTAACTAATCCTCTCCTCTGTGATACTGTCTGCTGAGCCCTGTATCTAATCATATCCTGTGTGATACCATCTGCTGAGCAGTGTATCTAAACCTATCCTGTGTGATACCAGCTGCTGAGTTGTGTATCTAATCCTATCCTTTGTGATACTGTCTGCTGAGCTGTGTATCTAATCCTGTCCTGTGTGATACTATCTGCTGAGCAGTGTATCTAATCCTCTCCTGTGTGATACTGTCTGCTGAGCCGTGTATCTAATCCTCTCCTGTGTGATAATGTCTGCTGAGCCGTGTATCTAATCCTCTCCTGTGTGATACTGTCTGCTGAGCTGTGTATCTAATCCTGTCCTGTGTGATACAGTCCACTGAGCTGTGTATCTAATCCTCTCCTGTGCGATATTGTCTGCTGAGCTGTGTATCTAATCCTCTCCTGTGTGATACTGTCTGCTGAGCTGTGCATCTAATCCTATCCTGTGTGATACTGTCTGCTGAGCCGTGTATCTAATCCCGCCCTGTGCGATACTGTCTGCTGAGCCGTGGATCTAATCCACTCCTGTGTGATACTGTCTGCTGAGCTGTGTATCTAATCCTATCCTGTGCGATACTGTCTGCTGAGCTGTGTATCTAATCCACTCCTGTGTGATACTGTCTGATGAACTGTGTATCTAATCCTATCCTGTGTGATACTGTCTGCTGAGCCGTGTATCTAATCCCGCCCTGTGCGATACTGTCTGCTGAGCTGTGTATCTAATCCACTCCTGTGTGATACTGTCTGATGAACTGTGTATCTAATCCTATCCTGTGTGATACTGTCTGCTGAGCCGTGTATCTAATCCCGCCCTGTGCGATACTGTCTGCTGAGCTGTGTATCTAATCCACTCCTGTGTGATACCATCTGCTGAGCTGTGTATCTAATCCTGTCCTGTGTGATACCGTCTGCTGAGCTATGTATCTAATCCTTTCCTGTGTGATACTGTCTACTGAGCCGTGTATCTAATCCTCTCCTGTGTGATACTGTCTGTGGAGCCGTGTATCTAATCCTCTCCTGTGCGATACCGTCTGCTGAGCCGTGTATCTAATCCTCTCCTGTGCGATACCGTCTGCTGAGCAGTGTGTCTAATCCTTTCCTGTGCGATACTGTCTGCTGAGCTGTGTATCTAATCCTCTCCTGTGTGATACTGTCTGTTGAGCAGTGTATCTAATCTTATACTGTGTGATACTGTCTGCTGAGCTGTGTATCTAATCCTATCAGGTGTGATACTGTCTGCTGAGCTGTGTATCTAATCTTCTCCTGTGTGATACTGTCTGCTGAGCTGTGTATCTAATCCTATCCGGTGTGATACTGTCTGCTGAGCCGTGTATCTAATCCTCTCCTGTGTGATACTGTCTGCTGAGCTGTGTATCTAATCCTATCCGGTGTGATACTGTCTGCTGAGCAGTGTATCTAATCTTCTCCTGTGTGATACTGTCTGCTGAGCTGTGTATCTAATCTTCTCCTGTGTGATACTGTCTGCTGAGCTGTGTATCTAATCTTCTCCTGTGTGATACTGTCTGCTGAGCTGTGTATCTAATCCTATCCGGTGTGATACCATCTGCTGAGCTGTGTATCTAATCCTTTCCTGTGTGATACTGTCTGCTGAGCTGTGTATCTAATCCTCTCCTGTGTGGTACAGTCTGCTGAGCTATGTATCTAATCCTCTCCTGTGTGATACTGTTTGCTGAGCTGTGTATCTAATCCTCTCCTGTGTGATACTGCCTGCTGAGCTGTGTATCTAATCCTATGCTGTGTAATACTGTCTGCTGAGCCATGTATCTAATCCTATGCTGTGTGATACTGTCTGCTGAGCTGTGTATCTAATCCTATGCTGTGTGATAATGTCTGCTGAGCTGTATCTCTAATCCTACCCTGTGTGATACTGTCTGCTGAACCGTGTATCTAATCCTCTCCTGTGTGATACCGTCTGCTGAGCAGTGTATCTAATCCTCTCCTGTGTGATACCGGCTGCTGAGCTGTGTATCTAATCCTCTCCTGTGCGATACTCTTTGCTGAGCTGTGTATCTAATCCTTTCCTGTGTGATACTGTGTGCTGAGCTGTGTATGTAATCCTCTGTGTGATACTGTCTGCTGAGCCGTGTATCTAATCTTCTCCTGTGTGATACTGTCTGCTGAGCCGTGTATCTAATCCACCCGTGTGATACTGTCTGCTGAGCCGTGTATCTAATCCTCTCCTGTGTGATACTGTCTGCTGAGCTGTGTTTCTAATCCTCTCCTGTGTGAAACTGTCAGCTGAGCTGTGTATCTAATCCTCTCCTGTGTGATACTGTCTGCTGAGCTGTGTATCTAATCCTCTCCTGTGTGATACTGTCAGCTGAGCTGTGTATCTAATCCTCTCCTGTGTGATACTGTCAGCTGAGCTGTGTATCTAATCCTCTCCTGTGTGATACTGTCTGATGAGCTGTGTATCTAATCCTCTCCTGTGTGATACTGTGTGCTGAGATGTGTATCTTATCCTATCCTGTGTGATACTGTCTGATGAACTGTGTATCTAATCCTCTCCTGTGTGATACCGTCTGCTGAGTCGTGTATCTAATCCCGCCCTGTGCGATACTGTCTGATAAGCTGTGTATCTAATCCTCTCCTGTGTGATACTGTCTGCTGAGCCGTGTATCTAATCCACTCCTGTGTGATACTGTCTGATGAACTGTGTATCTAATCCTCTCCTGTGTGATACTGTCTGCTGAGCTGTTTATCTAATCCTCTCCTGTGTGATACTGTCTGCTGAGCTGTGTATCTAATCCTCTCCTTTGTGATACTGTCTGCTGAGCTGTGTATCTAATCTTGTCCTGTGTGATACCGTCTGCTGAGCTATGCATCTAATCCTCTCCTGTGCGATACTGTCTGCTGAGCAGTGTATCTAATCTTATCCTGTGATACTGTCTGCTGAGCTGTGTATCTAATCCCCTCCTGTGTGATTCTGTCTGCTGAGCCGTGTATCTAATCCTCTCCTGTGTGATACTGTCTGCTGAGCTGTGTATCTAATCCTATGCTGTGTATCTAATCATCTCCTGTGTGATAATGTCTCGCTGAGCCGTGTATCTAATCCTATCCTGTGTGATAATGTCTGCTGAGCCGTGTATCTAATCCTATCCTGTGTAATACCATCTGCTGAGCAGTGTATCTAATCATCTCCTGTATGATACCATCTGCTGAGCTGTGTATCTAATCCTGTCCTGTGTGATACCGTCTGCTGAGCTGTGTATCTAATCCTCTCCTGTGTGATACTGTCTGCTGAGCCGTGTATCTAATGCTATCCTGTGTGATACTGTCTGCTGAGCTGTGTATCTAATCCTCTCCTGTGTGATACTGTGTGCTGAGCTGTGTATCTAATCCTATCCTATGTGATACTGTCTGCTGAGCAGTGTATCTAATACTCTCCTGTGTGATACCGTCTGCTGAGCTGTGTATCTAATCCTCTCCTGTGTGATACTGTGTGCTGAGCTGTGTATCTAATCCTATCCTATGTGATACTGTCTGCTGAGCAGTGTATCTAATACTCTCCTGTGTGATACTGTCTGCTGAGCAGTGTATCTAATCCTCTCCTGTGTGATACTGTCAGCTGAGCTGTGTATCTAATCCTCTCCTGTGTGATACTGTCTGATGAGCTGTGTATCTAATCCTCTCCTGTGTGACTCTGTTTGCTGAGCCGTGTATCTAATCCTCTCCTGTGTGATACTGTGTGCTGAGATGTGTATCTAATCCTATCCTGTGTGATACTGTCTGCTGAGCTGTGGATCTAATCCTATCCTGTGTGATACTGTCTGCTGAGCTGTGGATCTAATCCTTTCCAGTGTGATACTGTCTGCTGAGCTGTGTATCTAATCCCGCCCTGTGCGATACTGTCTGCTGAGCTGTGTATCTAATCCCGCCCTGTGCGATACTGTCTGTCTGCTGAGCCGTGTATCTAATCCTCTCCTGTGTAATACTGTCTGCTGAGCTGTGTATCTAATCCCCTCCTGTGTGATACTGTCTGCTGAGCAGTGTATCTAATCCTATCCTGTGTGATACTGTCTGCTGAGCAGTGTATCTAATCCTCTCCTGTGTGATACTGTCTGCTGAGCCGTGTATCTAATCCTCTCCTGTGTGATACTGTCTGATGAACTGTTTATCTAATCCTATCCTGTGTGATACTGTCTGCTGAGCTGTGTATCTAATCCTCTCCTGTGTGATACTGTCTGATGAACTGTATATCTAATCCTATCTTGTGTGATACCGTCTGCTGAGTCGTGTATCTAATCCCGCCCTGTGCGATACTGTCTGATAAGCTGTGTATCTAATCCTCTCCTGTGTGATACTGTCTGCTGAGCCGTGTATCTAATCCACTCCTGTGTGATACTGTCTGATGAACTGTGTATCTAATCCACTCCTGTGTGATACTGTCTGATGAACTGTGTATCTAATCCTCTCCTGTGTGATACTGTCTGCTGAGCTGTTTATCTAATCCTCTCCTTTGTGATACTGTCTGCTGAGCTGTGTATCTAATCTTGTCCTGTGTGATACCGTCTGCTGAGCTATGCATCTAATCCTGTCCTGTGTGATACCGTCTGCTGAGCAGTGTATCTAATCTTATCCTGTGATACTGTCTGCTGAGCTGTGTATCTAATCCCCTCCTGTGTGATTCTGTCTGCTGAGCCGTGTATCTAATCCTATGCTGTGTGATAATGTCTGCTGAGCCGTGTATCTAATCCTATCCTGTGTGATAATGTCTGCTGAGCCGTGTATCTAATCCTATCCTGTGTAATACCATCTGCTGAGCAGTGTATCTAATCATCTCCCGTATGATACCATCTGCTGAGCTGTGTATCTAATCCTCTCCTGTGTGATACCGTCTGCTGAGCTGTGCATCTAATCCTCTCCTGTGTGATACTGTCTGCTGAGCCGTGTATCTAATCCTATCCTGTGTGATACTGTCTGCTGAGCTGTGTATCTAATCCTCTCCTGTGTGATACTGTGTGCTTAGCTGTGTATCTAATCCTATCCTATGTGATACTGTCTGCTGAGCAGTGTATCTAATACTCTCCTGTGTGATACCGTCTGCTGAGCTGTGTATCTAATCCTCTCCTGTGTGATACTGTCTGCTGAGCTGTATCTCTAATCCTACCCTGTGTGATACTGTCTGCTGAGCTGTGTATCTAATCCTCTCCTGTGTGATACTGTCTGATGAACTGTGTATCTAATCCTCTCCTGTGTGATACTGTCTGCTGTGTCATATATCTAATCCCGCCCTGTGCGATACTGTCTGCTGAGCCGTGTATCTAATCCTTTCCTGTGTGATACTGTCTGCTGAGCCGTGTATCTAATCCTCTCCTGTGTGATACTGTCTGTGGAGCCGTGTATCTAATCCTCTCCTGTGCGATACCGTCTGCTGAGCCGTGTATCTAATCCTCTCCTGTGCGATACTGTCTGCTGAGCAGTGTATCTAATCTTATACTGTGTGATACTGTCTGCTGAGCTGTGTATCTAATGCCCTCCTGTGTGATACTGTCAGATGAGCTGTGTCTCTAATCCTCTCCTGTGTGATACTGTCTGCTGCGCCGTGTATCTAATCCTATCCTATGTGATACTGTCTGCTGAGCCGTGTATCTAATCCTATCCTGTGTGATCCTGTTTGCTGACCTGTGTATCTAATCTTATGCTGTGTGATACTGTCTGGTGAGCTGTGTATCTAATCCTGTCCTATGTGATACTGTCTGCTGAGCTGTGTATCTAATCCTATGCTGTGTATCTAATCATCTCCTGTGTGATAATGTCTGCTGAGCCGTGTATCTAATCCTATCCTGTGTGATACTGTCTGCTGAGCTGTGTATCTAATCCTATCCTGTGTGATACTGTCTGCTGAGCTGTGTATCTAATCCTATACTGTGTAATACCATCTGCTGAGCAGTGTATCTAATCCTATCCTGTGTGATACTGTCTGCTGAGCCGTGTATCTAATCCTCTCCTGTGTGATACTGTCTGCTGAGCTGTGTATCTAATCCTCTCCTGTGCGTTACTGTCTGCTGAGCTGTGTATCTAATCCCCTCCTGTGTGATTCTGTCTGCTGAGCCGTGTATCTAATCCTATGCTGTGTGATACTGTCTGCTGAGCTGTGTATCTAATCCTATGCTGTGTATCTAATCATCTCCTGTGTGATAATGTCTCGCTGAGCCGTGTATCTAATCCTATCCTGTGTGATAATGTCTGCTGAGCCGTGTATCTAATCCTATCCTGTGTAATACCATCTGCTGAGCAGTGTATCTAATCATCTCCTGTATGATACCATCTGCTGAGCTGTGTATCTAATCCTGTCCTGTGTGATACCGTCTGCTGAGCTGTGTATCTAATCCTCTCCTGTGTGATACTGTCTGCTGAGCCGTGTATCTAATGCTATCCTGTGTGATACTGTCTGCTGAGCTGTGTATCTAATCCTCTCCTGTGTGATACTGTGTGCTGAGCTGTGTATCTAATCCTATCCTATGTGATACTATCTGCTGAGCAGTGTATCTAATACTCTCCTGTGTGATACCGTCTGCTGAGCTGTGTATCTAATCCTCTCCTGTGTGATACTGTCAGCTGAGCTGTGTATCTAATCCTCTCCTGTGTGATACTGTCTGCTGAGCCGTGTATCTAATCCTCTCCTGTGTGATACTGTCAGCTGAGCTGTGTATCTAATCCTCTCCTGTGTGATACTGTCTGATGAGCTGTGTATCTAATCCTCTCCTGTGTGACTGTCTGCTGAGCCGTGTATCTAATCCTCTCCTGTGTGATACTGTGTGCTGAGATGTGTATCTAATCCTATCCTGTGTGATACTGTCTGCTGAGCTGTGGATCTAATCCTATCCTGTGTGATACTGTCTGCTGAGCTGTGGATCTAATCCTTTCCTGTGTGATACTGTCTGCTGAGCTGTGTATCTAATCCCGCCCTGTGCGATACTGTCTGCTGAGCTGTGTATCTAATCCCGCCCTGTGCGATACTGTCTGTCTGCTGAGCCGTGTATCTAATCCTCTCCTGTGTAATACTGTCTGCTGAGCTGTGTATCTAATCCCCTCCTGTGTGATACTGTCTGCTGAGCAGTGTATCTAATCCTATCCTGTGTGATACTGTCTGCTGAGCAGTGTATCTAATCCTCTCCTGTGTGATACTGTCTGCTGAGCCGTGTATCTAATCCTCTCCTGTGTGATACTGTCTGATGAACTGTTTATCTAATCCTATCCTGTGTGATACTGTCTGCTGAGCTGTGTATCTAATCCTCTCCTGTGTGATACTGTCTGATGAACTGTATATCTAATCCTATCTTGTGTGATACCGTCTGCTGAGTCGTGTATCTAATCCCGCCCTGTGCGATACTGTCTGATAAGCTGTGTATCTAATCCTCTCCTGTGTGATACTGTCTGCTGAGCCGTGTATCTAATCCAATCCTGTGTGATACTGTCTGATGAACTGTGTATCTAATCCACTCCTGTGTGATACTGTCTGATGAACTGTGTATCTAATCCTCTCCTGTGTGATACTGTCTGCTGAGCTGTGTATCTAATCCCCTCCTGTGTGATTCTGTCTGCTGAGCCGTGTATCTAATCCTATGCTGTGTGATAATGTCTGCTGAGCCGTGTATCTAATCCTATCCTGTGTGATAATGTCTGCTGAGCCGTGTATCTAATCCTATCCTGTGTAATACCATCTGCTGAGCAGTGTATCTAATCATCTCCCGTATGATACCATCTGCTGAGCTGTGTATCTAATCCTCTCCTGTGTGATACCGTCTGCTGAGCTGTGCATCTAATCCTCTCCTGTGTGATACTGTCTGCTGAGCCGTGTATCTAATCCTATCCTGTGTGATACTGTCTGCTGAGCTGTGTATCTAATCCTCTCCTGTGTGATACTGTGTGCTTAGCTGTGTATCTAATCCTATCCTATGTGATACTGTCTGCTGAGCAGTGTATCTAATACTCTCCTGTGTGATACCGTCTGCTGAGCTGTGTATCTAATCCTCTCCTGTGTGATACTGTCTGCTGAGCTGTATCTCTAATCCTACCCTGTGTGATACTGTCTGCTGAGCTGTGTATCTAATCCTCTCCTGTGTGATACTGTCTGATGAACTGTGTATCTAATCCTCTCCTGTGTGATACTGTCTGCTGTGTCATATATCTAATCCCGCCCTGTGCGATACTGTCTGCTGAGCCGTGTATCTAATCCTCTCCTGTGTGATACTGTCTGCTGTGTCATATATCTAATCCTTTCCTGTGTGATACTGTCTGCTGAGCCGTGTATCTAATCCTCTCCTGTGTGATACTGTCTGTGGAGCCGTGTATCTAATCCTCTCCTGTGCGATACCGTCTGCTGAGCCGTGTATCTAATCCTCTCCTGTGCGATACTGTCTGCTGAGCAGTGTATCTAATCTTATACTGTGTGATACTGTCTGCTGAGCTGTGTATCTAATGCCCTCCTGTGTGATACTGTCAGATGAGCTGTGTCTCTAATCCTCTCCTGTGTGATACTGTCTGCTGCGCCGTGTATCTAATCCTATCCTATGTGATACTGTCTGCTGAGCCGTGTATCTAATCCTATCCTGTGTGATCCTGTTTGCTGACCTGTGTATCTAATCTTATGCTGTGTGATACTGTCTGGTGAGCTGTGTATCTAATCCTGTCCTATGTGATACTGTCTGCTGAGCTGTGTATCTAATCCTATGCTGTGTATCTAATCATCTCCTGTGTGATAATGTCTGCTGAGCCGTGTATCTAATCCTATCCTGTGTGATACTGTCTGCTGAGCTGTGTATCTAATCCTATCCTGTGTGATACTGTCTGCTGAGCTGTGTATCTAATCCTATACTGTGTAATACCATCTGCTGAGCAGTGTATCTAATCCTATCCTGTGTGATACTGTCTGCTGAGCCGCGTATCTAATCCTCTCCTGTGTGATACTGTCTGCTGAGCTGTGTATCTAATCCTCTCCTGTGCGATACTGTCTGCTGAGCTGTGTATCTAATCCCCTCCTGTGTGATTCTGTCTGCTGAGCCGTGTATCTAATCCTATGCTGTGTGATACTGTCTGCTGAGCTGTGTATCTAATCCTATGCTGTGTATCTAATCATCTCCTATGTGATAATGTCTCGCTGAGCCGTGTATCTAATCCTATCCTGTGTGATAATGTCTGCTGAGCCGTGTATCTAATCCTATCCTGTGTAATACCATCTGCTGAGCAGTGTATCTAATCATCTCCTGTATGATACCATCTGCTGAGCTGTGTATCTAATCCTGTCCTGTGTGATACCGTCTGCTGAGCTGTGTATCTAATCATCTCCTGTGTGATACTGTCTGCTGAGCCGTGTATCTAATGCTATCCTGTGTGATACTGTCTGCTGAGCTGTGTATCTAATCCTCTCCTGTGTGATACTGTGTGCTGAGCTGTGTATCTAATCCTATCCTATGTGATACTATCTGCTGAGCAGTGTATCTAATACTCTCCTGTGTGATACCGTCTGCTGAGCTGTGTATCTAATCTTCTCCTGTGTGATACTGTCAGCTGAGCTGTGTATCTAATCCTCTCCTGTGTGATACTGTCTGATGAGTTGTGTATCTAATCCTCTCCTGTGTGACTCTGTTTGCTGAGCCGTGTATCTAATCCTCTCCTGTGTGACTGTCTGCTGAACCGTGTATCTAATCCTCTCCTGTGTGATACTGTGTGCTGAGATGTGTATCTAATCCTATCCTGTGTGATACTGTCTGCTGAGCTGTGGATCTAATCCTATCCTGTGTGATACTGTCTGCTGAGCTGTGGATCTAATCCTTTCCTGTGTGATACTGTCTGCTGAGCTGTGTATCTAATCCCGCCCTGTGCGATACTGTCTGCTGAGCTGTGTATCTAATCCCGCCCTGTGCGATACTGTCTGTCTGCTGAGCCGTGTATCTAATCCTCTCCTGTGTAATACTGTCTGCTGAGCTGTGTATCTAATCCCCTCCTGTGTGATACTGTCTGCTGAGCAGTGTATCTAATCCTATCCTGTGTGATACTGTCTGCTGAGCAGTGTATCTAATCCTCTCCTGTGTGATACTGTCTGCTGAGCCGTGTATCTAATCCTCTCCTGTGTGATACTGTCTGATGAACTGTTTATCTAATCCTATCCTGTGTGATACTGTCTGCTGAGCTGTGTATCTAATCCTCTCCTGTGTGATACTGTCTGATGAACTGTATATCTAATCCTATCTTGTGTGATACCGTCTGCTGAGTCGTGTATCTAATCCCGCCCTGTGCGATACTGTCTGATAAGCTGTGTATCTAATCCTCTCCTGTGTGATACTGTCTGCTGAGCCGTGTATCTAATCCACTCCTGTGTGATACTGTCTGATGAACTGTGTATCTAATCCACTCCTGTGTGATACTGTCTGATGAACTGTGTATCTAATCCTCTCCTGTGTGATACTGTCTGCTGAGCTGTGTATCTAATCCCCTCCTGTGTGATTCTGTCTGCTGAGCCGTGTATCTAATCCTATGCTGTGTGATAATGTCTGCTGAGCCGTGTATCTAATCCTATCCTGTGTGATAATGTCTGCTGAGCCGTGTATCTAATCCTATCCTGTGTAATACCATCTGCTGAGCAGTGTATCTAATCATCTCCCGTATGATACCATCTGCTGAGCTGTGTATCTAATCCTCTCCTGTGTGATACCGTCTGCTGAGCTGTGCATCTAATCCTCTCCTGTGTGATACTGTCTGCTGAGCCGTGTATCTAATCCTATCCTGTGTGATACTGTCTGCTGAGCTGTGTATCTAATCCTCTCCTGTGTGATACTGTGTGCTTAGCTGTGTATCTAATCCTATCCTATGTGATACTGTCTGCTGAGCAGTGTATCTAATACTCTCCTGTGTGATACCGTCTGCTGAGCTGTGTATCTAATCCTCTCCTGTGTGATACTGTCTGCTGAGCCGTGTATCTCTAATCCTACCCTGTGTGATACTGTCTGCTGAGCTGTGTATCTAATCCTTTCCTGTGTGATACTGTCTGCTGAGCCGTGTATCTAATCCTCTCCTGTGTGATACTGTCTGTGGAGCCGTGTATCTAATCCTCTCCTGTGCGATACCGTCTGCTGAGCCGTGTATCTAATCCTCTCCTGTGCGATACTGTCTGCTGAGCAGTGTATCTAATCTTATACTGTGTGATACTGTCTGCTGAGCTGTGTATCTAATGCCCTCCTGTGTGATACTGTCAGATGAGCTGTGTCTCTAATCCTCTCCTGTGTGATACTGTCTGCTGCGCCGTGTATCTAATCCTATCCTATGTGATACTGTCTGCTGAGCCGTGTATCTAATCCTATCCTGTGTGATCCTGTTTGCTGACCTGTGTATCTAATCTTATGCTGTGTGATACTGTCTGGTGAGCTGTGTATCTAATCCTGTCCTATGTGATACTGTCTGCTGAGCTGTGTATCTAATCCTATGCTGTGTATCTAATCATCTCCTGTGTGATAATGTCTGCTGAGCCGTGTATCTAATCCTATCCTGTGTGATACTGTCTGCTGAGCTGTGTATCTAATCCTATACTGTGTAATACCATCTGCTGAGCAGTGTATCTAATCCTATCCTGTGTGATACTGTCTGCTGAGCCGTGTATCTAATCCTCTCCTGTGTGATACTGTCTGCTGAGCTGTGTATCTAATCCTCTCCTGTGCGTTACTGTCTGCTGAGCTGTGTATCTAATCCCCTCCTGTGTGATTCTGTCTGCTGAGCCGTGTATCTAATCCTATGCTGTGTGATACTGTCTGCTGAGCTGTGTATCTAATCCTATGCTGTGTATCTAATCATCTCCTATGTGATAATGTCTCGCTGAGCCGTGTATCTAATCCTATCCTGTGTGATAATGTCTGCTGAGCCGTGTATCTAATCCTATCCTGTGTAATACCATCTGCTGAGCAGTGTATCTAATCATCTCCTGTATGATACCATCTGCTGAGCTGTGTATCTAATCCTGTCCTGTGTGATACCGTCTGCTGAGCTGTGTATCTAATCATCTCCTGTGTGATACTGTCTGCTGAGCCGTGTATCTAATGCTATCCTGTGTGATACTGTCTGCTGAGCTGTGTATCTAATCCTCTCCTGTGTGATACTGTGTGCTGAGCTGTGTATCTAATCCTATCCTATGTGATACTATCTGCTGAGCAGTGTATCTAATACTCTCCTGTGTGATACCATCTGCTGAGCTGTGTATCTAATCCTCTCCTGTGTGATACTGTCAGCTGAGCTGTGTATCTAATCCTCTCCTGTGTGATACTGTCTGATGAGCTGTGTATCTAATCCTCTCCTGTGTGACTCTGTTTGCTGAGCCGTGTATCTAATCCTCTCCTGTGTGACTGTCTGCTGAACCGTGTATCTAATCCTCTCCTGTGTGATACTGTGTGCTGAGATGTGTATCTAATCCTATCCTGTGTGATACTGTCTGCTGAGCTGTGGATCTAATCCTATCCTGTGTGATACTGTCTGCTGAGCTGTGGATCTAATCCTTTCCTGTGTGATACTGTCTGCTGAGCTGTGGATCTAATCCTTTCCTGTGTGATACTGTCTGCTGAGCTGTGTATCTAATCCCGCCCTGTGCGATACTGTCTGCTGAGCTGTGTATCTAATCCCGCCCTGTGCGATACTGTCTGTCTGCTGAGCCGTGTATCTAATCCTCTCCTGTGTAATACTGTCTGCTGAGCTGTGTATCTAATCCCCTCCTGTGTGATACTGTCTGCTGAGCAGTGTATCTAATCCTATCCTGTGTGATACTGTCTGCTGAGCAGTGTATCTAATCCTCTCCTGTGTGATACTGTCTGCTGAGCCGTGTATCTAATCCTCTCCTGTGTGATACTGTCTGATGAACTGTTTATCTAATCCTATCCTGTGTGATACTGTCTGCTGAGCTGTGTATCTAATCCTCTCCTGTGTGATACTGTCTGATGAACTGTATATCTAATCCTATCTTGTGTGATACCGTCTGCTGAGTCGTGTATCTAATCCCGCCCTGTGCGATACTGTCTGATAAGCTGTGTATCTAATCCTCTCCTGTGTGATACTGTCTGCTGAGCCGTGTATCTAATCCACTCCTGTGTGATACTGTCTGATGAACTGTGTATCTAATCCACTCCTGTGTGATACTGTCTGATGAACTGTGTATCTAATCCTCTCCTGTGTGATACTGTCTGCTGAGCTGTGTATCTAATCCCCTCCTGTGTGATTCTGTCTGCTGAGCCGTGTATCTAATCCTATGCTGTGTGATAATGTCTGCTGAGCCGTGTATCTAATCCTATCCTGTGTGATAATGTCTGCTGAGCCGTGTATCTAATCCTATCCTGTGTAATACCATCTGCTGAGCAGTGTATCTAATCATCTCCCGTATGATACCATCTGCTGAGCTGTGTATCTAATCCTCTCCTGTGTGATACCGTCTGCTGAGCTGTGCATCTAATCCTCTCCTGTGTGATACTGTCTGCTGAGCCGTGTATCTAATCCTATCCTGTGTGATACTGTCTGCTGAGCTGTGTATCTAATCCTCTCCTGTGTGATACTGTGTGCTTAGCTGTGTATCTAATCCTATCCTATGTGATACTGTCTGCTGAGCAGTGTATCTAATACTCTCCTGTGTGATACCGTCTGCTGAGCTGTGTATCTAATCCTCTCCTGTGTGATACTGTCTGCTGAGCCGTGTATCTCTAATCCTACCCTGTGTGATACTGTCTGCTGAGCTGTGTATCTAATCCTCTCCTGTGTGATACTGTCTGATGAACTGTGTATCTAATCCTCTCCTGTGTGATACTGTCTGCTGTGTCATATATCTAATCCCGCCCTGTGCGATACTGTCTGCTGAGCCGTGTATCTAATCCTCTCCTGTGTGATACTGTCTGCTGTGTCATATATCTAATCCTTTCCTGTGTGATACTGTCTGCTGAGCCGTGTATCTAATCCTCTCCTGTGTGATACTGTCTGTGGAGCCGTGTATCTAATCCTCTCCTGTGCGATACCGTCTGCTGAGCCGTGTATCTAATCCTCTCCTGTGCGATACTGTCTGCTGAGCAGTGTATCTAATCTTATACTGTGTGATACTGTCTGCTGAGCTGTGTATCTAATGCCCTCCTGTGTGATACTGTCAGATGAGCTGTGTCTCTAATCCTCTCCTGTGTGATACTGTCTGCTGCGCCGTGTATCTAATCCTATCCTATGTGATACTGTCTGCTGAGCCGTGTATCTAATCCTATCCTGTGTGATCCTGTTTGCTGACCTGTGTATCTAATCTTATGCTGTGTGATACTGTCTGGTGAGCTGTGTATCTAATCCTGTCCTATGTGATACTGTCTGCTGAGCTGTGTATCTAATCCTATGCTGTGTATCTAATCATCTCCTGTGTGATAATGTCTGCTGAGCCGTGTATCTAATCCTATCCTGTGTGATACTGTCTGCTGAGCTGTGTATCTAATCCTATCCTGTGTGATACTGTCTGCTGAGCTGTGTATCTAATCCTATACTGTGTAATACCATCTGCTGAGCAGTGTATCTAATCCTATCCTGTGTGATACTGTCTGCTGAGCCGTGTATCTAATCCTCTCCTGTGTGATACTGTGTGCTGAGCTGTGTATCTAATCCTCTCCTGTGCGTTACTGTCTGCTGAGCTGTGTATCTAATCCTCTCCTGTGTGATACTGTCTGCTGAGCCGTGTATCTAATCCCATCCTGTGTGATACTGTCTGCTGAGCTGTGTATCTAATCATGTAATGTGTGATACTGTCTGCTGAGCTGTGTATCTAATCGTCTCCTGTGTGATACTGTCTGATGAACTGTGTATCTAATCCTATCTTTCGTGATACTGTCTGCTGAGCCGTGTATCTAATCCACTCCTGTGTGATACTGTCTGATGAACTGTGTATCTAATCCTGTCCTATGTGATACTGTCAGCTGAGCTGTGTATCTAATCCTCTCCAGTGTGATACTGTCTGCTGAGCAGTGTATCTAATCCTCTCCTGTGTGATACTGTCTGTGGAGCCGTGTATCTAATCCTCTCCTGTGCAATACCGTCTGCTGAGCTGTGTATCTAATCCTCTCCTGTTTGATACTGTCTGCTGAGCCGTGTATCTAATCCTATGCTGTGATAATCTGCTGAGCAGTGTATCTAATCTTATACTGTGTGATACTGTCTTCTGAGCTGTGTATCTAATCCCCTCCTGTGTGATACTGTCTGCTGAGCTGTGTATCTAATCCTCTCCTGTGTGATACTGTCTGCTGAGCAGTGTGTCTAATCTTATACTGTGTGGTACTGTCTGCTGAGCTGTGTATCTAATCCCCTCCTGTGTGATACTGTCTGCTGAGCCGTGTATCTAATCCTCTCCTGTGTGATACCGTCTGCTGAGCTATGTATCTAATCCTGTCCTGTGTGATACTGTTTGCTGAGCTGTGTATGTATCTAATCCCCTCCTGTGTGATAATGTCTGCTGAGCTGTGTATCTAATCCTGTCCTGTGTGATACCGTCTGCTGAGCTGTGTATCTAATCCTACCCTGTGTGATACTGTCTGCTGAGCTATGTATCTAATCCTGTCCTGTGTGATACTGTCTGCTGAGCCGTCCATCTAATCCTATCTTGAGTGATACTATCTGCTGAGCCGTGTATCTACTCCTCTCCTGTGTGATACTGTCTGCCGAGCCGTGTATCTAATCCTCTCCTGTGTCATACTGTCTGCTGAGCTGTGTATCTAATCCTCTCCTGTATGATACTGTCTGCTGAGCCGAGTATCTAATCCTCTCCTGTGTGATACTGTCTGCTGAGCTGTATCTCTAATCCTCTGCTGTGTGATACCATCTGCTGAGCCGTGTGTCTAATCCTCTCCTGTGTGATACTGTCTGCTGAGCCGTGTATCTAATCCTCTCCTGTGTGATACTGTCTGCTGAGCCGTGTATCTAATCCTCTCCTGTGTGATACTGTCTGCTGAGCATTGTATCTAATCCTCTCCTGTGTGATACTGTCTGCTGAGCAGTGTTTCTAATCCTCTCCTGTGTGATACGGTCTGCTGAGCCGTGTATCTAATCCTCTCCTGTGTGATACTGTCTGCTGAGCTGTGTATCTAATCTTCTCCTGTGTGATACTGTCTGCTGAGCTGTGTATCTAATCTTCTCCTGTGTGATACTGTCTGCTGAGCTGTGTATCTAATCCCCTCCTGTGTGATACTGTCTGCTGAGCTGTGTATCTAATCCTCTCCTGTGTGATACTGTCTGCTGAGCCGTGTATCTAATCCCCTCCTGTGTGATACTGTCTGCTGAGCTGTGTATCTAATCCTCTCCTGTGTGATACTGTCAGCTGAGCTGTGTATCTAATACTCTCCTGTGTGATACTGTCTGCTGAGCTGTGTATCTAATCCTATCCGGTGTGATACTGTCTGCTGAGCTGTGTATCTAATCTTCTCCTGTGTGATACTGTCTGCTGAGCTGTGTATCTAATCTTCTCCTGTGTGATACTGTCTGCTGAGCTGTGTATCTAATCCTATCCGGTGTGATACTGTCTGCTGAGCTGTGTATCTAATCTTCTCCTGTGTGATACTGTCTGCTGAGCTGTGTATCTAATCTTCTCCTGTGTGATACTGTCTGCTGAGCTGTGTATCTAATCCTATCCGGTGTGATACTGTCTGCTGAGCAGTGTATCTAATCTTCTCCTGTGCGATACTGTCAGCTGAGCTGTGCATCTAATCCCCTCCTGTGTGATACTGTCTGCTGAGCTGTGTATCTAATCTTCTCCTGTGTGATACTGTCTGCTGAGCTGTGTATCTAATCCTATCCGGTGTGATACTGTCAGCTGAGCTGTGCATCTAATCCTATCCTGTGTGATACTGTCTGCTGAGCTGTGTATCTAATCCTCTCCTGTGTGATACAGTCTGCTGAGCCGTGTATCTAATTCTCTCCTGTGTGATGTCTGCTGAGCTGTGTATCTAATCCTCTCCTGTGTGATACTGTCTGCTGAGCCGTGTATCTAATCCTTCCCTCTGTGATACTGTCTGCTGAGCTGTGTATCTAATCTTCTCCTGTGTGATACTGTCTGCTGAGCTGTGTATCTAATCTTCTCCTGTGTGATACTGTCTGCTGAGCTGTGTATCTAATCCTCTCCTGTGTGATACTGTCTGCTGAGCTGTGTATCTAATCCTATCCGGTGTGATACTGTCTGCTGAGCAGTGTATCTAATATTCTCCTGTGTGATACTGTCTGCTGAGCTGTGTATCTAATCTTCTCCTGTGTGATACTGTCTGCTGAGCTGTGTATCTAATCCTATCCGGTGTGATACTGTCTGCTGAGCTGTGTATCTAATCTTCTCCTGTGTGATACTGTCTGCTGAGCCGTGTATCTAATCCTATCCTGTGTGATACTGTCTGCTGAGCTGTGTATCTAATCTTCTCCTGTGTGATACTGTCTGCTGAGCCGTGTATCTAATCTTCTCCTGTGTGATACTGTCTGCTGAGCTATGTATCTAATCTTCTCCTGTGTGATACTGTCTGCTGAGCTGTGTATCTAATCTTCTCCTGTGTGATACTGTCTGCTGAGCCGTGTATCTAATCTTCTCCTGTGTGATACTGTCTGCTGAGCTATGTATCTAATCTTCTCCTGTGTGATACTGTCAGCTGAGCTGTGTATCTAATCTTCTCCTTTGTGATACTGTCTGCTGAGCTGTGTATCTAATCTTCTCCTGTGTGATACTGTCTGCTGAGCTGTGTATCTAATCCTATCCGGTGTGATACTGTCTGCTGAGCTGTGTATCTAATCTTCTCCTGTGTGATACTGTCTGCTGAGCTGTGTATCTAATCTTCTCCTGTGTGATACTGTCTGCTGAGCAGTGTATCTAATCTTCTCCTGTGTGATACTGTCTGCTGAGCAGTGTATCTAATCTTCTCCTGTGTGATACTGTCTGCTGAGCAGTGTATCTAATCTTCTCCTGTGTGATACTGTCTGCTGAGCAGTGTATCTAATATTCTCCTGTGTGATACTGTGTGCTGAGCTGTGTATCTAATCTTCTCCTGTGTGATACTGTCTGCTGAGCTGTGTATCTAATCCTATCCGGTGTGATACTGTCTGCTGAGCTGTGCATCTAATCCTATCCTGTGTGATACTGTCTGCTGAGCTGTGTATCTAATCTTCTCCTGTGTGATACTGTCTGCTGAGCTGTGTATCTACTCCTATCCGGTGTGATACTGTCTGCTGAGCTGTGTATCTAATCCTATCCTGTGTGATACTGTCTGCTGAGCTGTGTATCTAATCTTCTCCTGTGTGATACTGTCTGCTGAGCCGTGTATCTAATCCTATCCTGTGTGATACTGTCTGCTGAGCTGTGTATCTAATCTTCTCCTGTGTGATACTGTCTGCTGAGCCGTGTATCTAATCCTATCCTGTGTGATACTGTCTGCTGAGCTGTGTATCTAATCCTCTCCTGTGTGATACTGTCTGCTGAGCTGTGTATCTAATCTTCTCCTGTGTGATACTGTCTGCTGAGCCGTGTATCTAATCCTATCCTGTGTGATACTGTCTGCTGAGCTGTGTATCTAATCTTCTCCTGTGTGATACTGTCTGCTGAGCTGTGTATCTAATCCTATCCGGTGTGATACTGTCTGCTGAGCTGTGTATCTAATCTTCTCCTGTGTGATACTGTCTGCTGAGCCGTGTATCTAATCCTATCCTGTGTGATACTGTCTGCTGAGCTGTGCATCTAATCTTCTCCTGTGTGATACTGTCTACTGAGCTGTGTAGCTAATCCTATCCTGTGTGATACTGTCTGCTGAGCTGTGTATCTAATCTTCTCCTGTGTGATACTGTCTGCTGAGCTGTGTATCTAATCCTATCCGGTGTGATACTGTCTGCTGAGCTGTGTATCTAATCCTATCCGGTGTGATACTGTCTGCTGAGCTGTGTATCTAATCTTCTCCTGTGTGATACTGTCTGCTGAGCTGTGTATCTAATCCTATCCGGTGTGATACTGTCTGCTGAGCTGTGTATCTAATCCTATCCGGTGTGATACTGTCTGCTGAGCAGTGTATCTAATCTTCTCCTGTGTGATACTGTCTGCTGAGCTGTGTATCTAATCTTCTCCTGTGTGATACTGTCTGCTGAGCTGTGTATCTAATCTTCTCCTGTGTGATACTGTCTGCTGAGCTGTGTATCTAATCTTCTCCTGTGTGATACTGTCTGCTGAGCTGTGTATCTAATCCCCTCCTGTGTGATACTGTCTGCTGAGCTGTGTATCTAATCCTCTCCTGTGTGATACTGTCTGCTGAGCCGTGTATCTAATCCCCTCCTGTGTGATACTGTCTGCTGAGCTGTGTATCTAATCCTCTCCTGTGTGATACTGTCAGCTGAGCTGTGTATCTAATCCTCTCCTGTGTGATACTGTCTGCTGAGCTGTGTATCTAATCCTATCCGGTGTGATACTGTCTGCTGAGCTGTGTATCTAATCTTCTCCTGTGTGATACTGTCTGCTGAGCTGTGTATCTAATCTTCTCCTGTGTGATACTGTCTGCTGAGCTGTGTATCTAATCCTATCCGGTGTGATACTGTCTGCTGAGCTGTGTATCTAATCTTCTCCTGTGTGATACTGTCTGCTGAGCTGTGTATCTAATCTTCTCCTGTGTGATACTGTCTGCTGAGCTGTGTATCTAATCCTATCCGGTGTGATACTGTCTGCTGAGCAGTGTATCTAATCTTCTCCTGTGCGATACTGTCAGCTGAGCTGTGCATCTAATCCCCTCCTGTGTGATACTGTCTGCTGAGCTGTGTATCTAATCTTCTCCTGTGTGATACTGTCTGCTGAGCTGTGTATCTAATCTTCTCCTGTGTGATACTGTCTGCTGAGCTGTGTATCTAATCCTATCCGGTGTGATACTGTCAGCTGAGCTGTGCATCTAATCCTATCCTGTGTGATACTGTCTGCTGAGCTGTGTATCTAATCCTCTCCTGTGTGATACAGTCTGCTGAGCCGTGTATCTAATCCTCTCCTGTGTGATGTCTGCTGAGCTGTGTATCTAATCCTCTCCTGTGTGATACTGTCTGCTGAGCCGTGTATCTAATCCTACCCTCTGTGATACTGTCTGCTGAGCAGTGTATCTAATCTTCTCCTGTGTGATACTGTCTGCTGAGCTGTGTATCTAATCCTCTCCTGTGTGATACTGTCTGCTGAGCTGTGTATCTAATCCTATCCGGTGTGATACTGTCTGCTGAGCAGTGTATCTAATATTCTCCTGTGTGATACTGTCTGCTGAGCTGTGTATCTAATCTTCTCCTGTGTGATACTGTCTGCTGAGCTGTGTATCTAATCTTCTCCTGTGTGATACTGTCTGCTGAGCTGTGTATCTAATCCTATCCGGTGTGATACTGTCTGCTGAGCTGTGTATCTAATCTTCTCCTGTGTGATACTGTCTGCTGAGCCGTGTATCTAATCCTATCCTGTGTGATACTGTCTGCTGAGCTGTGTATCTAATCTTCTCCTGTGTGATACTGTCTGCTGAGCTGTGTATCTAATCTTCTCCTGTGTGATACTGTCTGCTGAGCCGTGTATCTAATCTTCTCCTGTGTGATACTGTCTGCTGAGCTGTGTATCTAATCTTCTCCTGTGTGATACTGTCTGCTGAGCCGTGTATCTAATCCTATCCTGTGTGATACTGTCTGCTGAGCTGTGTATCTAATCTTCTCCTGTGTGATACTGTCTGCTGAGCCGTGTATCTAATCTTCTCCTGTGTGATACTGTCTGCTGAGCTGTGTATCTAATCTTCTCCTGTGTGATACTGTCTGCTGAGCTGTGTATCTAATCCTATCCGGTGTGATACTGTCTGCTGAGCTGTGTATCTAATATTCTCCTGTGTGATACTGTCTGCTGAGCTGTGTATCTAATCTTCTCCTGTGTGATACTGTCTGCTGAGCTGTGTATCTAATCCTATCCGGTGTGATACGGTCTGCTGAGCTGTGTATCTAATATTCTCCTGTGTGATACTGTCTGCTGAGCTGTGTATCTAATCTTCTCCTGTGTGATACTGTCTGCTGAGCTGTGTATCTAATCCTATCCGGTGTGATACTGTCTGCTGAGCTGTGTATCTAATATTCTCCTGTGTGATACTGTCTGCTGAGCTGTGTATCTAATCTTCTCCTGTGTGATACTGTCTGCTGAGCTGTGTATCTAATCCTATCCGGTGTGATACGGTCTGCTGAGCTGTGTATCTAATATTCTCCTGTGTGATACTGTCTGCTGAGCTGTGTATCTAATCTTTTCCTGTGTGATACTGTCTGCTGAGCTGTGTATCTAATCCTATCCGGTGTGATACGGTCTGCTGAGCTGTGTATCTAATATTCTCCTGTGTGATACTGTCTGCTGAGCCATGTATCTAATCTTCTCCTGTGTGATACTGTCTGCTGAGCTGTGTATCTAATCCTATCCGGTGTGATACTGTCTGCTGAGCTGTGTATCTAATCTTCTCCTGTGTGATACTGTCTGCTGAGCTGTGTATGTAATCTTCTCCTGTGTGATACTGTCTGCTGAGCACTGTATCTAATCTTCTCCTGTGTGATACTGTCTGCTGAGCCGTGTATCTAATCTTCTCCTGTGTGATACTGTCTGCTGAGCTATGTATCTAATCTTCTCCTGTGTGATACTGTCAGCTGAGCTGTGTATCTAATCTTCTCCTTTGTGATACTGTCTGCTGAGCTGTGTATCTAATCTTCTCCTGTGTGATACTGTCTGCTGAGCTGTGTATCTAATCCTATCCGGTGTGATACTGTCTGCTGAGCTGTGTATCTAATCTTCTCCTGTGTGATACTGTCTGCTGAGCTGTGTATCTAATCTTCTCCTGTGTGATACTGTCTGCTGAGCAGTGTATCTAATCTTCTCCTGTGTGATACTGTCTGCTGAGCAGTGTATCTAATCTTCTCCTGTGTGATACTGTCTGCTGAGCAGTGTATCTAATCTTCTCCTGTGTGATACTGTCTGCTGAGCTGTGTATCTAATATTCTCCTGTGTGATACTGTGTGCTGAGCTGTGTATCTAATCTTCTCCTGTGTGATACTGTCTGCTGAGCTGTGTATCTAATCCTATCCGGTGTGATACTGTCTGCTGAGCTGTGCATCTAATCCTATCCTGTGTGATACTGTCTGCTGAGCTGTGTATCTAATCTTCTCCTGTGTGATACTGTCTGCTGAGCTGTGTATCTACTCCTATCCGGTGTGATACTGTCTGCTGAGCTGTGTATCTAATCCTATCCTGTGTGATACTGTCTGCTGAGCTGTGTATCTAATCTTCTCCTGTGTGATACTGTCTGCTGAGCCGTGTATCTAATCCTATCCTGTGTGATACTGTCTGCTGAGCTGTGTATCTAATCTTCTCCTGTGTGATACTGTCTGCTGAGCCGTGTATCTAATCCTATCCTGTGTGATACTGTCTGCTGAGCTGTGTATCTAATCCTCTCCTGTGTGATACTGTCTGCTGAGCTGTGTATCTAATCTTCTCCTGTGTGATACTGTCTGCTGAGCCGTGTATCTAATCCTATCCTGTGTGATACTGTCTGCTGAGCTGTGTATCTAATCTTCTCCTGTGTGATACTGTCTGCTGAGCTGTGTATCTAATCCTATCCGGTGTGATACTGTCTGCTGAGCTGTGTATCTAATCTTCTCCTGTGTGATACTGTCTGCTGAGCCGTGTATCTAATCCTATCCTGTGTGATACTGTCTCCTGAGCTGTGCATCTAATCTTCTCCTGTGTGATACTGTCTGCTGAGCTGTGTATCTAATCCTATCCTGTGTGATACTGTCTGCTGAGCTGTGTATCTAATCTTCTCCTGTGTGATACTGTCTGCTGAGCTGTGTATCTAATCCTATCCGGTGTGATACTGTCTGCTGAGCTGTGTATCTAATCCTATCCGGTGTGATACTGTCTGCTGAGCTGTGTATCTAATCTTCTCCTGTGTGATACTGTCTGCTGAGCTGTGTATCTAATCCTATCCGGTGTGATACTGTCTGCTGAGCCGTGTATCTATTCCTCTCCTGTGTGATACTGTCTGCTGAGCTGTGTATTTAATCCTATCCGGTGTGATACTGTCTGCTGAGCAGTGTATCTAATCTTCTCCTGTGTGATACTGTCTGCTGAGCTGTGTATCTAATCTTCTCCTGTGTGATACTGTCTGCTGAGCTGTGTATCTAATCTTCTCCTGTGTGATACTGTCTGCTGAGCTGTGTATCTAATCTTCTCCTGTGTGATACTGTCTGCTGAGCTGTGTATCTAATCCCCTCCTGTGTGATACTGTCTGCTGAGCTGTGTATCTAATCCTCTCCTGTGTGATACTGTCTGCTGAGCTGTGTATCTAATCCTCTCCTGTGTGATACTGTCAGCTGAGCTGTGTATCTAATCCTCTCCTGTGTGATACTGTCTGCTGAGCTGTGTATCTAATCCTATCCGGTGTGATACTGTCTGCTGAGCTGTGTATCTAATCTTCTCCTGTGTGATACTGTCTGCTGAGCTGTGTATCTAATCTTCTCCTGTGTGATACTGTCTGCTGAGCTGTGTATCTAATCCTATCCGGTGTGATACTGTCTGCAGAGCTGTGTATCTAATCTTCTCCTGTGTGATACTGTCTGCTGAGCTGTGTATCTAATCTTCTCCTGTGTGATACTGTCTGCTGCGCTGTGTATCTAATCCTATCCGGTGTGATACTGTCTGCTGAGCTGTGTATCTAATCCTATCCGGTGTGATACTGTCTGCTGAGCTGTGTATCTAATCTTCTCCTGTGTGATACTGTCTGCTGAGCTGTGTATCTAATCCTATCCGGTGTGATACTGTCTGCTGTGCTGTGTATCTAATCCTATCCGGTGTGATACTGTCTGCTGAGCTGTGTATCTAATCTTCTCCTATGTGATACTGTCTGCTGCGCTGTGTATCTAATCCTATCCGGTGTGATACTGTCTGCTGAGCTGTGTATCTAATCCTATCCGGTGTGATACTGTCTGCTGAGCTGTGTATCTAATCTTCTCCTGTGTGATACTGTCTGCTGAGCTGTGTATCTAATCCTATCCGGTGTGATACTGTCTGCTGAGCTGTGTATCTAATCCTATCCGGTGTGATACTGTCTGCTGAGCCGTGTATCTAATCCTCTCCTGTGTGATACTGTCTGCTGAGCTGTGTATCTAATCCTATCCGGTGTGATACTGTCTGCTGAGCAGTGTATCTAATCTTCTCCTGTGTGATACTGTCTGCTGAGCTGTGTATCTAATCTTCTCCTGTGTGATACTGTCTGCTGAGCTGTGTATCTAATCTTCTCCTGTGTGATACTGTCTGCTGAGCTGTGTATCTAATCTTCTCCTGTGTGATACTGTCTGCTGAGCTGTGTATCTAATCCTATCCGGTGTGATACTGTCTGCTGAGCTGTGTATCTAATCTTCTCCTGTGTGATACTGTCTGCTGAGCTGTGTATCTAATCTTCTCCTGTGTGATACTGTCTGCTGAGCTGTGTATCTAATCCTATCCGTTGTGATACTGTCTGCTGAGCAGTGTATCTAATCTTCTCCTGTGCGATACTGTCAGCTGAGCTGTGCATCTAATCCCCTCCTGTGTGATACTGTCTGCTGAGCTGTGTATCTAATCTTCTCCTGTGTGATACTGTCTGCTGAGCAGTGTATCTAATCTTCTCCTGTGTGATACTGTCTGCTGAGCTGTGTATCTAATCCTATCCGGTGTGATACTGTCAGCTGAGCTGTGCATCTAATCCTATCCTGTGTGATACTGTCTGTTGAGCTGTGTATCTAATCCTCTCCTGTGTGATACTGTCTACTGAGCCGTGTATCTAATCCTCTCCTGTGTGATGTCTGCTGAGCTGTGTATCTAATCCTCTCCTGTGTGATACTGTCTGCTGAGCCGTGTATCTAATCCTACCCTGTGTGATACTGTCTGCTGAGCTGTGTATCTAATCTTCTCCTGTGTGATACTGTCTGCTGAGCTGTGTATCTAATCTTCTCCTGTGTGATACTGTCTGCTGAGCTGTGTATCTAATCCTCTCCTGTGTGATACTGTCTGCTGAGCTGTGTATCTCATCCTATCCGGTGTGATACTGTCTGCTGAGCAGTGTATCTAATATTCTCCTGTGTGATACTGTCTGCTGAGCTGTGTATCTAATCTTCTCCTGTGTGATACTGTCTGCTGAGCTGTGTATCTAATCCTATCCGGTGTGATACTGTCTGCTGAGCTGTGTATCTAATCTTCTCCTGTGTGATACTGTCTGCTGAGCTGTGTATCTAATCTTCTCCTGTGTGATACTGTCTGCTGAGCAGTGTATCTAATCTTCTCCTGTGTGATACTGTCTGCTGAGCAGTGTATCTAATCTTCTCCTGTGTGATACTGTCTGCTGAGCAGTGTATCTAATCTTCTCCTGTGTGATACTGTCTGCTGATCAGTGTATCTAATATTCTCCTGTGTGATACTGTGTGCTGAGCTGTGTATCTAATCTTCTCCTGTGTGATACTGTCTGCTGAGCTGTGTATCTAATCCTATCCGGTGTGATACTGTCTGCTGAGCTGTGTATCTAATCTTCTCCTGTGTGATACTGTCTGCTGAGCCGTGTATCTAATCCTATCCTGTGTGATACTGTCTGCTGAGCTGTGTATCTAATCTTCTCCTGTGTGATACTGTCTGCTGAGCCGTGCATCTAATCCTATCCTGTGTGATACTGTCTGCTGAGCTGTGTATCTAATCCTATCCGGTGTGATACTGTCTGCTGAGCTGTGTATCTAATCTTCTCCTGTGTGATACTGTCTGCTGAGCCGTGCATCTAATCCTATCCTGTGTGATACTGTCTGCTGAGCTGTGTATCTAATCCTATCCTGTGTGATACTGTCTGCTGAGCTGTGTATCTAATCTTCTCCTGTGTGATACTGTCTGCTGAGCCGTGTATCTAATCCTATCCTGTGTGATACTGTCTGCTGAGCTGTGTATCTAATCTTCTCCTGTGTGATACTGTCTGCTGAGCCGTGTATCTAATCCTATCCTGTGTGATACCATCTGCTGAGCTGTGTATCTAATCCTCTCCTGTGTGATACTGTCTGCTGAGCTGTGTATCTAATCTTCTCCTGTGTGATACTGTCTGCTGACCCGTGTATTTAATCCTATCCTGTGTGATACTGTTTGCTGAGCTGTGTATCTAATCTTCTCCTGTGTGATACTGTCTGCTGAGCTGTGTATCTAATCCTATCCGGTGTGATACTGTCTGCTGAGCTGTGCATCTAATCTTCTCCTGTGTGATACTGTCTGCTGAGCTGTGTATCTAATCCTATCCTGTGTGATACTGTCTGCTGAGCTGTGTATCTAATCTTCTCCTGTGTGATACTGTCTGCTGAGCTGTGTATCTAATCCTATCCGGTGTGATACTGTCTGCTGAGCTGTGTATCTAATCCTATCCGGTGTGATACTGTCTGCTGAGCTGTGTATCTAATCTTCTCCGGTGTGATACTGTCTGCTGAGCTGTGTATCTAATCTTCTCCTGTGTGATACTGTCTGCTGAGCTGTGTATCTAATCCTATCCGGTGTGATACTGTCTGCTGAGCCGTGTATCTAATCCTCTCCTGTGTGATACTGTCCGCTGAGCTGTGTATTTAATCCTATCTGGTGTGATACTGTCTGCTGAGCAGTGTATCTAATCTTCTCCTGTGTGATACTGTCTGCTGAGCTGTGTATCTAATCTCCTGTGTGATACTGTCTGCTGAGCTGTGTATCTAATCTTCTCCTGTGTGATACTGTCTGCTGAGCTGTGTATCTAATCTTCTCCTGTGTGATACTGTCTGCTGAGCTGTGTATCTAATCCCCTCCTGTGTGATACTGTCTGCTGAGCTGTGTATCTAATCCTCTCCTGTGTGATACTGTCTGCTGAGCTGTGTATCTAATCCTCTCCTGTGTGATACTGTCAGCTGAGCTGTGTATCTAATCCTCTCCTGTGTGATACTGTCTGCTGAGCTGTGTATCTAATCCTATCCGGTGTGATACTGTCTGCTGAGCTGTGTATCTAATCTTCTCCTGCGTGATACTGTCTGCTGAGCTGTGTATCTAATCTTCTCCTGTGTGATACTGTCTGCTGAGCTGTGTATCTAATCCTATCCGGTGTGATACTGTCTGCAGAGCTGTGTATCTAATCTTCTCCTGTGTGATACTGTCTGCTGAGCTGTGTATCTAATCTTCTCCTGTGTGATACTGTCTGCTGCGCTGTGTATCTAATCCTATCCGGTGTGATACTGTCTGCTGAGCTGTGTATCTAATCCTATCCGGTGTGATACTGTCTGCTGAGCTGTGTATCTAATCTTCTCCTGTGTGATACTGTCTGCTGAGCTGTGTATCTAATCCTATCCGGTGTGATACTGTCTGCTGTGCTGTGTATCTAATCCTATCCGGTGTGATACTGTCTGCTGAGCTGTGTATCTAATCTTCTCCTGTGTGATACTGTCTGCTGCGCTGTGTATCTAATCCTATCCGGTGTGATACTGTCTGCTGAGCTGTGTATCTAATCCTATCCGGTGTGATACTGTCTGCTGAGCTGTGTATCTAATCTTCTCCTGTGTGATACTGTCTGCTGAGCTGTGTATCTAATCCTATCCGGTGTGATACTGTCTGCTGAGCTGTGTATCTAATCCTATCCGGTGTGATACTGTCTGCTGAGCCGTGTATCTAATCCTCTCCTGTGTGATACTGTCTGCTGAGCTGTGTATCTAATCCTATCCGGTGTGATACTGTCTGCTGAGCAGTGTATCTAATCTTCTCCTGTGTGATACTGTCTGCTGAGCTGTGTATCTAATCTTCTCCTGTGTGATACTGTCTGCTGAGCTGTGTATCTAATCTTCTCCTGTGTGATACTGTCTGCTGAGCTGTGTATCTAATCTTCTCCTGTGTGATACTGTCTGCTGAGCTGTGTATCTAATCCTATCCGGTGTGATACTGTCTGCTGAGCTGTGTATCTAATCTTCTCCTGTGTGATACTGTCTGCTGAGCTGTGTATCTAATCTTCTCCTGTGTGATACTGTCTGCTGAGCTGTGTATCTAATCCTATCCGTTGTGATACTGTCTGCTGAGCAGTGTATCTAATCTTCTCCTGTGCGATACTGTCAGCTGAGCTGTGCATCTAATCCTATCCTGTGTGATACTGTCTGTTGAGCTGTGTATCTAATCCTCTCCTGTGTGATACTGTCTACTGAGCCGTGTATCTAATCCTCTCCTGTGTGATGTCTGCTGAGCTGTGTATCTAATCCTCTCCTGTGTGATACTGTCTGCTGAGCCGTGTATCTAATCCTACCCTGTGTGATACTGTCTGCTGAGCTGTGTATCTAATCTTCTCCTGTGTGATACTGTCTGCTGAGCTGTGTATCTAATCTTCTCCTGTGTGATACTGTCTGCTGAGCTGTGTATCTAATCCTCTCCTGTGTGATACTGTCTGCTGAGCTGTGTATCTCATCCTATCCGGTGTGATACTGTCTGCTGAGCAGTGTATCTAATATTCTCCTGTGTGATACTGTCTGCTGAGCTGTGTATCTAATCTTCTCCTGTGTGATACTGTCTGCTGAGCTGTGTATCTAATCCTATCCGGTGTGATACTGTCTGCTGAGCTGTGTATCTAATCTTCTCCTGTGTGATACTGTCTGCTGAGCTGTGTATCTAATCTTCTCCTGTGTGATACTGTCTGCTGAGCAGTGTATCTAATCTTCTCCTGTGTGATACTGTCTGCTGAGCAGTGTATCTAATCTTCTCCTGTGTGATACTGTCTGCTGAGCAGTGTATCTAATCTTCTCCTGTGTGATACTGTCTGCTGATCAGTGTATCTAATATTCTCCTGTGTGATACTGTGTGCTGAGCTGTGTATCTAATCTTCTCCTGTGTGATACTGTCTGCTGAGCTGTGTATCTAATCCTATCCGGTGTGATACTGTCTGCTGAGCTGTGCATCTAATCCTATCCTGTGTGATACTGTCTGCTGAGCTGTGTATCTAATCCTATCCTGTGTGATACTGTCTGCTGAGCTGTGTATCTAATCTTCTCCTGTGTGATACTGTCTGCTGAGCCGTGTATCTAATCCTATCCTGTGTGATACTGTCTGCTGAGCTGTGTATCTAATCTTCTCCTGTGTGATACTGTCTGCTGAGCCGTGTATCTAATCCTATCCTGTGTGATACCATCCGCTGAGCTGTGTATCTAATCCTCTCCTGTGTGATACTGTCTGCTGAGCTGTGTATCTAATCTTCTCCTGTGTGATACTGTCTGCTGAGCCGTGTATCTAATCCTATCCTGTGTGATACTGTCTGCTGAGCTGTGTATCTAATCTTCTCCTGTGTGATACTGTCTGCTGAGCTGTGTATCTAATCCTATCCGGTGTGATACTGTCTGCTGAGCTGTGCATCTAATCTTCTCCTGTGTGATACTGTCTGCTGAGCTGTGTATCTAATCCTATCCTGTGTGATACTGTCTGCTGAGCTGTGTATCTAATCTTCTCCTGTGTGATACTGTCTGCTGAGCTGTGTATCTAATCCTATCCGGTGTGATACTGTCTGCTGAGCTGTGTATCTAATCCTATCCGGTGTGATACTGTCTGCTGAGCTGTGTATCTAATCTTCTCCTGTGTGATACTGTCTGCTGAGCTGTGTATCTAATCTTCTCCTGTGTGATACTGTCTGCTGAGCTGTGTATCTAATCCTATCCGGTGTGATACTGTCTGCTGAGCTGTGTATCTAATCCTATCCGGTGTAATACTGTCTGCTGAGCTGTGTATCTAATCTTCTCCTGTGTGATACTGTCTGCTGAGCTGTGTATCTAATCCTATCCGGTGTGATACTGTCTGCTGAGCTGTGTATCTAATCTTCTCCTGTGTGATACTGTCTGCTGAGCTGTGTATCTAATCTTCTCCTGTGTGATACTGTCTGCTGAGCTGTGTATCTAATCCCCTCCTGTGTGATACTGTCTGCTGAGCTGTGTATCTAATCCTCTCCTGTGTGATACTGTCTGCTGAGCCGTGTATCTAATCCCCTCCTGTGTGATACTGTCTGCTGAGCTGTGTATCTAATCCTCTCCTGTGTGATACTGTCAGCTGAGCTGTGTATCTAATCCTCTCCTGTGTGATACTGTCTGCTGAGCTGTGTATCTAATCTTATCCGGTGTGATACTGTCTGCTGAGCTGTGTATCTAATCTTCTCCTGTGTGATACTGTCTGCTGAGCTGTGTATCTAATCCTATCCGGTGTGATACTGTCTGCTGAGCTGTGTATCTAATCTTCTCCTGTGTGATACTGTCTGCTGAGCTGTGTATCTAATCTTCTCCTGTGTGATACTGTCTGCTGAGCTGTGTATCTAATCCTATCCGGTGTGATACTGTCTGCTGAGCAGTGTATCTAATCTTCTCCTGTGCGATACTGTCAGCTGAGCTGTGCATCTAATCCCCTCCTGTGTGATACTGTCTGCTGAGCTGTGTATCTAATCTTCTCCTGTGTGATACTGTCTGCTGAGCTGTGTATCTAATCTTCTCCTGTGTGATACTGTCTGCTGAGCTGTGTATCTAATCTTCTCCTGTGTGATACTGTCTGCTGAGCTGTGTATCTAATCCTATCCGGTGTGATACTGTCAGCTGAGCTGTGCATCTAATCCTATCCTGTGTGATACTGTCTGTTGAGCTGTGTATCTAATCCTCTCCTGTGTGATACTGTCTGCTGAGCCGTGTATCTAATCCTCTCCTGTGTGATGTCTGCTGAGCTGTGTATCTAATCCTCTCCTGTGTGATACTGTCTGCTGAGCCGTGTATCTAATCCTACCCTGTGTGATACTGTCTGCTGAGCTGTGTATCTAATCTTCTCCTATGTGATACTGTCTGCTGAGCTGTTTATCTAATCTTCTCCTGTGTGATACTGTCTGCTGAGCTGTGTATCTAATCCTATCCGGTGTGATACTGTCTGCTGAGCAGTGTATCTAATATTCTCCTGTGTGATACTGTCTGCTGAGCTGTGTATCTAATCTTCTCCTGTGTGATACTGTCTGCTGAGCTGTGTATCTAATCCTATCCGGTGTGATACTGTCTGCTGAGCTGTGTATCTAATCTTCTCCTGTGTGATACTGTCTGCTGAGCTGTGTATCTAATCTTCTCCTGTGTGATACTGTCTGCTGAGCAGTGTATCTAATCTTCTCCTGTGTGATACTGTCTGCTGAGCCGTGTATCTAATCTTCTCCTGTGTGATACTGTCTGCTGAGCTATGTATCTAATCTTCTCCTGTGTGATACTGTCTGCTGAGCTGTGTATCTAATCTTCTCCTGTGTGATACTGTCTGCTGAGCTGTGTATCTAATCCTATCCGGTGTGATACTGTCTGCTGAGCTGTGTATCTAATATTCTCCTGTGTGATACTGTCTGCTGAGCTGTGTATCTAATCTTCTCCTGTGTGATACTGTCTGCTGAGCCGTGTATCTAATCTTCTCCTGTGTGATACTGTCTGCTGAGCTATGTGTCTAATCTTCTCCTGTGTGATACTGTCTGCTGAGCTGTGTATCTAATCTTCTCCTTTGTGATACTGTCTGCTGAGCTGTGTATCTAATCTTCTCCTGTGTGATACTGTCTGCTGAGCTGTGTATCTAATCTTCTCCTGTGTGATACTGTCTGCTGAGCTGTGTATCTAATCCTATCCGGTGTGATACTGTCTGCTGAGCTGTGTATCTAATCTTCTCCTGTTTGATACTGTCTGCTGACCTGTGTATCTAATCTTCTCCTGTGTGATACTGTCTGCTGAGCTGTGTATCTAATCTTCTCCTGTGTGATACTGTCTGCTGAGCTGTGTATCTAATCCTATCCGGTGTGATACTGTCAGCTGAGCTGTGCATCTAATCCTCTCCTGTGTGATACTGTCTGCTGAGCCGTGTATCTAATCCTCTCCTGTGTGATGTCTGCTGAGCTGTGTATCTAATCCTCTCCTGTGTGATACTGTCTGCTGAGCCGTGTATCTAATCCTACCCTGTGTGATACTGTCTGCTGAGCTGTGTATCTAATCCTCTCCTGTGTGATACTGTCTGCTGAGCTGTGTATCTAATCCTATCCGGTGTGATACTGTCTGCTGAGCAGTGTATCTAATATTCTCCTGTGTGATACTGTCTGCTGAGCTGTGTATCTAATCTTCTCCTGTGTGATACTGTCTGCTGAGCTGTGTATCTAATCCTATCCGGTGTGATACTGTCTGCTGAGCTGTGTATCTAATCTTCTCCTGTGTGATACTGTCTGCTGAGCTGTGTATCTAATCTTCTCCTGCGTGATACTGTCTGCTGAGCAGTGTATCTAATCTTCTCCTGTGTGATAATGTCTGCTGAGCCGTGTATCTAATCTTCTCCTGTGTGATACTGTCTGCTGAGCTATGTATCTAATCTTCTCCTGTGTGATACTGTCTGCTGAGCTGTGTATCTAATCTTCTCCTGTGTGATACTGTCTGCTGAGCTGTGTATCTAATCTGCTCCTGTGTGATACTGTCTGCTGAGCAGTGTATCTAATCTTCTCCTGTGTGATAATGTCTGCTGAGCCGTGTATCTAATCTTCTCCTGTGTGATACTGTCTGCTGAGCTATGTATCTAATCTTCTCCTGTGTGATACTGTCTGCTGAGCTGTGTATCTAATCCTCTCCTGTGTGATACTGTCTGCTGAGCTGTGTATCTAATATTCTCCTGTGTGATACTGTCTGCTGAGCTGTGTATCTAATCTTCTCCTGTGTGATACTGTCTGCTGAGCTGTGTATCTAATCCTATCCGGTGTGATACGGTCTGCTGAGCTGTGTATCTAATATTCTCCTGTGTGATACTGTCTGCTGAGCTGTGTATCTAATCTTCTCCTGTGTGATACTGTCTGCTGAGCTATGTATCTAATCTTCTCCTGTGTGATACTGTCAGCTGAGCTGTGTATCTAATCTTCTCCTTTGTGATACTGTCTGCTGAGCTGTGTATCTAATCTTCTCCTGTGTGATACTGTCTGCTGAGCTGTGTATCTAATCCTATCCGGTGTGATACTGTCTGCTGAGCTGTGTATCTAATCTTCTCCTGTGTGATACTGTCTGCTGAGCTGTGTATGTAATCTTCTCCTGTGTGATACTGTCTGCTGAGCAGTGTATCTAATCTTCTCCTGTGTGATACTGTCTGCTGAGCAGTGTATCTAATCTTCTCCTGTGTGATACTGTCTGCTGAGCAGTGTATCTAATCTTCTCCTGTGTGATACTGTCTGCTGAGCAGTGTATCTAATATTCTCCTGTGTGATACTGTGTGCTGAGCTGTGTATCTAATCTTCTCCTGTGTGATACTGTCTGCTGAGCTGTGTATCTAATCCTATCCGGTGTGATACTGTCTGCTGAGCTGTGCATCTAATCCTATCCTGTGTGATACTGTCTGCTGAGCTGTGTATCTAATCCTATCCTGTGTGATACTGTCTGCTGAGATGTGTATCTAATCTTCTCCTGTGTGATACTGTCTGCTGAGCCGTGTATCTAATCCTATCCTGTGTGATACTGTCTGCTGAGCTGTGTATCTAATCTTCTCCTGTGTGATACTGTCTGCTGAGCCGTGTATCTAATCCTATCCTGTATGATACTGTCTGCTGAGCTGTGTATCTAATCTTCTCCTGTGTGATACTGTCTGCTGAGCTGTGCATCTAATCCTATCCGGTGTGATACTGTCTGCTGAGCAGTGTATCTAATCTTCTCCTGTGTGATACTGTCTGCTGAGCTGTGTATCTAATCCTCTCCTGTGTGATACTGTCTGCTGAGCTGTGTATCTAATCCTATCCTGTGTGATACTGTCTGCTGAGCTGTGTATCTAATCTTCTCCTGTGTGATACTGTCTGTTGAGCTGTGTATCTAATCTTCTCCTGTGAGATACTGTCTGCTGAGCTGTGTATTTAATCCTATCCTGTGTGATACGGTTTGCTGAGCTGTGTATCTAATCTTCTCCTGTGTGATACTGTCTTCTGAGCTGTGTATCTAATCTTCTCCTGTGTGATACTGTCTGCTGAGCTGTGTATCTAATCCTATCCGGTGTGATACTGTCTGCTGAGCTGTGTATCTAATCTTCTCCTGTGTGATACTGTCAGCTGAGCTGTGCATCTAATCCCCTCCTGTGTGATACTGTCTGCTGAGCTGTGTATCTAATCTTCTCCTGTGTGATACTGTCTGCTGAGCTGTGTATCTAATCTTCTCCTGTGTGATACTGTCTGCTGAGCTGTGTATCTAATCTTCTCCTGTGTGATACTGTCTGCTGAGCTGTGTATCTAATCCTATCCGGTGTGATACTGTCAGCTGAGCTGTGTATCTAATCCTCTCCTGTGTGATACTGTCTGATGAGCTGTGTATCTAATCCTCTCCTGTGTGACTCTGTTTGCTGAGCCGTGTATCTAATCCTCTCCTGTGTGACTGTCTGCTGAGCCGTGTATCTAATCCTCTCCTGTGTGATACTGTGTGCTGAGATGTGTATCTAATCCTATCCTGTGTGATACTGTCTGCTGAGCTGTGGATCTAATCCTATCCTGTGTGATACTGTCTGCTGAGCTGTGGATCTAATCCTTTCCTGTGTGATACTGTCTGCTGAGCTGTGTATCTAATCCCGCCCTGTGCGATACTGTCTGCTGAGCTGTGTATCTAATCCCGCCCTGTGCGATACTGTCTGTCTGCTGAGCCGTGTATCTAATCCTCTCCTGTGTAATACTGTCTGCTGAGCTGTGTATCTAATCCCCTCCTGTGTGATACTGTCTGCTGAGCAGTGTATCTAATCCTATCCTGTGTGATACTGTCTGCTGAGCAGTGTATCTAATCCTCTCCTGTGTGATACTGTCTGCTGAGCCGTGTATCTAATCCTCTCCTGTGTGATACTGTCTGATGAACTGTTTATCTAATCCTATCCTGTGTGATACTGTCTGCTGAGCTGTGTATCTAATCCTCTCCTGTGTGATACTGTCTGATGAACTGTATATCTAATCCTATCTTGTGTGATACCGTCTGCTGAGTCGTGTATCTAATCCCGCCCTGTGCGATACTGTCTGGTAAGCTGTGTATCTAATCCTCTCCTGTGTGATACTGTCTGCTGAGCCGTGTATCTAATCCACTCCTGTGTGATACTGTCTGATGAACTGTGTATCTAATCCACTCCTGTGTGATACTGTCTGATGAACTGTGTATCTAATCCTCTCCTGTGTGATACTGTCTGCTGAGCTGTTTATCTAATCCTCTCCTTTGTGATACTGTCTGCTGAGCTGTGTATCTAATCTTGTCCTGTGTGATACCGTCTGCTGAGCTATGCATCTAATCCTGTCCTGTGTGATACCGTCTGCTGAGCAGTGTATCTAATCTTATCCTGTGATACTGTCTGCTGAGCTGTGTATCTAATCCCCTCCTGTGTGATTCTGTCTGCTGAGCCGTGTATCTAATCCTATGCTGTGTGATAATGTCTGCTGAGCCGTGTATCTAATCCTATCCTGTGTGATAATGTCTGCTGAGCCGTGTATCTAATCCTATCCTGTGTAATACCATCTGCTGAGCAGTGTATCTAATCATCTCCCGTATGATACCATCTGCTGAGCTGTGTATCTAATCCTCTCCTGTGTAATACCGTCTGCTGAGCTGTGCATCTAATCCTCTCCTGTGTGATACTGTCTGCTGAGCCGTGTATCTAATCCTATCCTGTGTGATACTGTCTGCTGAGCTGTGTATCTAATCCTCTCCTGTGTGATACTGTGTGCTTAGCTGTGTATCTAATCCTATCCTATGTGATACTGTCTGCTGAGCAGTGTATCTAATACTCTCCTGTGTGATACCGTCTGCTGAGCTGTGTATCTAATCCTCTCCTGTGTGATACTGTCTGCTGAGCCGTGTATCTCTAATCCTACCCTGTGTGATACTGTGTGCTGAGCTGTGTATCTAATCCTCTCCTGTGTGATACTGTCTGATGAACTGTGTATCTAATCCTCTCCTGTGTGATACTGTCTGCTGTGTCATATATCTAATCCTTTCCTGTGTGATACTGTCTGCTGAGCCGTGTATCTAATCCTCTCCTGTGTGATACTGTCTGTGGACCCATGTATCTAATCCTCTCCTGTGCGATACCGTCTGCTGAGCCGTGTATCTAATCCTCTCCTGTGCGATACTGTCTGCTGAGCAGTGTATCTAATCTTATACTGTGTGATACTGTCTGCTGAGCTGTGTATCTAATGCCCTCCTGTGTGATACTGTCAGATGAGCTGTGTCTCTAATCCTCTCCTGTGTGATACTGTCTGCTGCGCCGTGTATCTAATCCTATCCTATGTGATACTGTCTGCTGAGCCGTGTATCTAATCCTATCCTGTGTGATCCTGTTTGCTGACCTGTGTATCTAATCTTATGCTGTGTGATACTGTCTGGTGAGCTGTGTATCTAATCCTGTCCTATGTGATAATGTCTGCTGAGCTGTGTATCTAATCCTATGCTGTGTATCTAATCATCTCCTGTGTGATAATGTCTGCTGAGCCGTGTATCTAATCCTATCCTGTGTGATACTGTCTGCTGAGCTGTGTATCTAATCCTATCCTGTGTGATACTGTCTGCTGAGCTGTGTATCTAATCCTATACTGTGTAATACCATCTGCTGAGCAGTGTATCTAATCCTATCCTGTGTGATACTGTCTGCTGAGCCGTGTATCTAATCCTCTCCTGTGTGATACTGTGTGCTGAGCTGTGTATCTAATCCTCTCCTGTGCGTTACTGTCTGCTGAGCTGTGTATCTAATCCTCTCCTGTGTGATACTGTCTGCTGAGCCGTGTATCTAATCCCATCCTGTGTGATACTGTCTGCTGAGCTGTGTATCTAATCATGTAATGTGTGATACTGTCTGCTGAGCTGTGTATCTAATCGTCTCCTGTGTGATACTGTCTGATGAACTGTGTATCTAATCCTATCTTTCGTGATACTGTCTGCTGAGCCGTGTATCTAATCCACTCCTGTGTGATACTGTCTGATGAACTGTGTATCTAATCCTGTCCTATGTGATACTGTCAGCTGAGCTGTGTATCTAATCCTCTCCAGTGTGATACTGTCTGCTGAGCAGTGTATCTAATCCTCTCCTGTGTGATACTGTCTGTGGAGCCGTGTATCTAATCCTCTCCTGTGCGATACCGTCTGCTGAGCTGTGTATCTAATCCTCTCCTGTTTGATACTGTCTGCTGAGCCGTGTATCTAATCCTATGCTGTGATAATCTGCTGAGCAGTGTATCTAATCTTACACTGTGTGATACTGTCTTCTGAGCTGTGTATCTAATCCCCTCCTGTGTGATACTGTCTGCTGAGCTGTGTATCTAATCCTCTCCTGTGTGATACTGTCTGCTGAGCAGTGTGTCTAATCTTATACTGTGTGGTACTGTCTGCTGAGCTGTGTATCTAATCCCCTCCTGTGTGATACTGTCTGCTGAGCCGTGTATCTAATCCTCTCCTGTGTGATACCGTCTGCTGAGCTATGTATCTAATCCTGTCCTGTGTGATACTGTTTGCTGAGCTGTGTATGTATCTAATCCCCTCCTGTGTGATAATGTCTGCTGAGCTGTGTATCTAATCCTGTCCTGTGTGATACCATCTGCTGAGCTGTGTATCTAATCCTACCCTGTGTGATACTGTCTGCTGAGCTATGTATCTAATCCTGTCCTGTGTGATACTGTCTGCTGAGCCGTGCATCTAATCCTATCTTGAGTGATACTATCTGCTGAGCCGTGTATCTAATCCTCTCCTGTGTGATACTGTCTGCTGAGCCGTGTATCTAATCCTCTCCTGTGTCATACTGTCTGCTGAGCTGTGTATCTAATCCTCTCCTGTATGATACTGTCTGCTGAGCCGTGTATCTAATCCTCTCCTGTGTGATACTGTCTGCTGAGCTGTATCTCTAATCCTCTCCTGTGTGATACCATCTGCTGAGCCGTGTGTCTAATGTTATCCTGTGTGATACTGTCTGCTGAGCCGTGTATCTAATCCTCTCCTGTGTGATACTGTCTGCTGAGCCGTGTATCTAATCCTCTCCTGTGTGATACTGTCTGCTGAGCATTGTATCTAATCCTCTCCTGTGTGATACTGTCTGCTGAGCAGTGTTTCTAATCCTCTCCTGTGTGATACGGTCTGCTGAGCCGTGTATCTAATCCTCTCCTGTGTGATACTGTCTGCTGAGCTGTGTATCTAATCTTCTCCTGTGTGATACTGTCTGCTGAGCTGTGTATCTAATGCTATCCGGTGTGATACTGTCTGCTGAGCTGTGTATCTAATCCTATCCTGTGTGATACTGTCTGCTGAGCAGTGTTTCTAATCCTCTCCTGTGTGATACGGTCTGCTGAGCCGTGTATCTAATCCTCTCCTGTGTGATACTGTCTGCTGAGCTGTGTATCTAATCTTCTCCTGTGTGATACTGTCTGCTGAGCTGTGTATCTAATCTTCTCCTGTGTGATACTGTCTGCTGAGCTGTGTATCTAATCCTCTCCTGTGTGATACTGTCTGCTGAGCTGTGTATCTAATCCTATCCGGTGTGATACTGTCTGCTGAGCAGTGTATCTAATCTTCTCCTGTGTGATACTGTCTGCTGAGCCGTGTATCTAATCCTACCCTGTGTGATACTGTCTGCTGAGCTGTGTATCTAATCTTCTCCTGTGTGATACTGTCTGCTGAGCTGTGTATCTAATCTTCTCCTGTGTGATACTGTCTGCTGAGCTGTGTATCTAATCCTCTCCTGTGTGATACTGTCTGCTGAGCTGTGTATCTAATCCTATCCGGTGTGATACTGTCTGCTGAGCTGTGTATCTAATCTTCTCCTGTGTGATACTGTCTGCTGAGCTGTGTATCTAATCCTATCCGGTGTGATACTGTCTGCTGAGCCGTGTATCTAATCCTCTCCTGTGTGATACTGTCTGCTGAGCTGTGTATCTAATCCTATCCGGTGTGATACTGTCTGCTGAGCAGTGTATCTAATCTTCTCCTGTGTGATACTGTCTGCTGAGCTGTGTATCTAATCTTCTCCTGTGTGATACTGTCTGCTGAGCTGTGTATCTAATCTTCTCCTGTGTGATACTGTCTGCTGAGCTGTGTATCTAATCCCCTCCTGTGTGATACTGTCTGCTGAGCTGTGTATCTAATCCTCTCCTGTGTGATACTGTCTGCTGAGCCGTGTATCTAATCCCCTCCTGTGTGATACTGTCTGCTGAGCTGTGTATCTAATCCTCTCCTGTGTGATACTGTCAGCTGAGCTGTGTATCTAATCCTCTCCTGTGTGATACTGTCTGCTGAGCTGTGTATCTAATCCTATCCGTTGTGATACTGTCTGCTGAGCTGTGTATCTAATCTTCTCCTGTGTGATACTGTCTGCTGAGCTGTGTATCTAATCTTCTCCTGTGTGATACTGTCTGCTGAGCTGTGTATCTAATCCTATCCGGTGTGATACTGTCTGCTGAGCTATGTATCTAATCCTATCCGGTGTGATACTGTCTGCTGAGCAGTGTATCTAATCTTCTCCTGTGTGATACTGTCTGCTGAGCTGTGTATCTAATCTTCTCCTGTGTGATACTGTCTGCTGAGCTGTGTATCTAATCTTCTCCTGTGTGATACTGTCTGCTGAGCTGTGTATCTAATCTTCTCCTGTGTGATACTGTCTGCTGAGCTGTGTATCTAATCCCCTCCTGTGTGATACTGTCTGCTGAGCTGTGTATCTAATCCTCTCCTGTGTGATACTGTCTGCTGAGCCGTGTATCTAATCCCCTCCTGTGTGATACTGTCTGCTGAGCTGTGTATCTAATCCTCTCCTGTGTGATACTGTCAGCTGAGCTGTGTATCTAATCCTCTCCTGTGTGATACTGTCTGCTGAGCTGTGTATCTAATCCTATCCGGTGTGATACTGTCTGCTGAGCTGTGTATCTAATCTTCTCCTGTGTGATACTGTCTGCTGAGCTGTGTATCTAATCTTCTCCTGTGTGATACTGTCTGCTGAGCTGTGTATCTAATCCTATCCGGTGTGATACTGTCTGCTGAGCTGTGTATCTAATCCTATCCGGTGTGATACTGTCTGCTGAGCAGTGTATCTAATCTTCTCCTGTGTGATACTGTCTGCTGAGCTGTGTATCTAATCTTCTCCTGTGTGATACTGTCTGCTGAGCTGTGTATCTAATCTTCTCCTGTGTGATACTGTCTGCTGAGCTGTGTATCTAATCTTCTCCTGTGTGATACTGTCTGCTGAGCTGTGTATCTAATCCCCTCCTGTGTGATACTGTCTGCTGAGCTGTGTATCTAATCCTCTCCTGTGTAATACTGTCTGCTGAGCCGTGTATCTAATCCCCTCCTGTGTGATACTGTCTGCTGAGCTGTGTATCTAATCCTCTCCTGTGTGATACTGTCAGCTGAGCTGTGTATCTAATCCTCTCCTGTGTGATACTGTCTGCTGAGCTGTGTATCTAATCCTATCCGGTGTGATACTGTCTGCTGAGCTGTGTATCTAATCTTCTCCTGTGTGATACTGTCTGCTGAGCTGTGTATCTAATCCCCTCCTGTGTGATACTGTCTGCTGAGCTGTGTCTCTAATCCTATCCGGTGTGATACTGTCTGCTGAGCTGTGTATCTAATCTTTTCCTGTGTGATACTGTCTGCTGAGCTGTGTATCTAATCCTATCCGGTGTGATACTGTCTGCTGAGCCGTGTATCTAATCCTCTCCTGTGTGATACTGTCTGCTGAGCTGTGTATCTAATCCTATCCGGTGTGATACTGTCTGCTGAGCAGTGTATCTAATCTTCTCCTGTGTGATACTGTCTGCTGAGCTGTGTATCTAATCTTCTCCTGTGTGATACTGTCTGCTGAGCTGTGTATCTAATCTTCTCCTGTGTGATACTGTCTGCTGAGCTGTGTATCTAATCTTCTCCTGTGTGATACTGTCTGCTGAGCTGTGTATCTAATCCCCTCCTGTGTGATACTGTCTGCTGAGCTGTGTATCTAATCCTCTCCTGTGTGATACTGTCTGCTGAGCCGTGTATCTAATCCCCTCCTGTGTGATACTGTCTGCTGAGCTGTGTATCTAATCCTCTCCTGTGTGATACTGTCAGCTGAGCTGTGTATCTAATCCTCTCCTGTGTGATACTGTCTGCTGAGCTGTGTATCTAATCCTATCCGGTGTGATACTGTCTGCTGAGCTGTGTATCTAATCTTCTCCTGTGTGATACTGTCTGCTGAGCTGTGTATCTAATCTTCTCCTGTGTGATACTGTCTGCTGAGCTGTGTATCTAATCCTATCCGGTGTGATACTGTCTGCTGAGCTGTGTATCTAATCCTATCCGGTGTGATACTGTCTGCTGAGCAGTGTATCTAATCTTCTCCTGTGTGATACTGTCTACTGAGCTGTGTATCTAATCTTCTCCTGTGTGATACTGTCTGCTGAGCTGTGTATCTAATCTTCTCCTGTGTGATACTGTCTGCTGAGCTGTGTATCTAATCCCCTCCTGTGTGATACTGTCTGCTGAGCTGTGTATCTAATCCTCTCCTGTGTGATACTGTCTGCTGAGCCGTGTATCTAATCCCCTCCTGTGTGATACTGTCTGCTGAGCTGTGTATTTAATCCTCTCCTGTGTGATACTGTCAGCTGAGCTGTGTATCTAATCCTCTCCTGTGTGATACTGTCTGCTGAGCTGTGTATCTAATCCTATCCGGTGTGATACTGTCTGCTGAGCTGTGTATCTAATCTTCTCCTGTGTGATACTGTCTGCTGAGCTGTGTATCTAATCTTCTCCTGTGTGATACTGTCTGCTGAGCTGTGTATCTAATCCTATCCGGTGTGATACTGTCTGCTGAGCTGTGTATCTAATCTTCTCCTGTGTGATACTGTCTGCTGAGCTGTGTATCTAATCCTATCCGGTGTGATACTGTCTGCTGAGCTGTGTATCTAATCTTCTCCTGTGTGATACTGTCTGCTGAGCTGTGTATCTAATCCTATCCGGTGTGATACTGTCTGCTGAGCTGTGTATCTAATCTTCTCCTGTGTGATACTGTCTGCTGAGCTGTGTATCTAATCCTATCCGGTGTGATACTGTCTGCTGAGCTGTGTATCTAATCTTCTCCTGTGTGATACTGTCTGCTGAGCTGTGTATCTAATCCTATCCGGTGTGATACTGTCTGCTGAGCTGTGTATCTAATCTTCTAAAGTGTGATACTGTCTGCTGAGCTGTGTATCTAATCCTATCCGGTGTGATACTGTCTGCTGAGCCGTGTATCTAATCCTCTCCTGTGTGATACTGTCTGCTGAGCTGTGTATCTAATCCTATCCGGTGTGATACTGTCTGCTGAGCAGTGTATCTAATCTTCTCCTGTGTGATACTGTCTGCTGAGCTGTGTATCTAATCTTCTCCTGTGTGATACTGTCTGCTGAGCTGTGTATCTAATCTTCTCCTGTGTGATACTGTCTGCTGAGCTGTGTATCTAATCTTCTCCTGTGTGATACTGTCTGCTGAGCTGTGTATCTAATCCCCTCCTGTGTGATACTGTCTGCTGAGCTGTGTATCTAATCCTCTCCTGTGTGATACTGTCTGCTGAGCCGTGTATCTAATCCCCTCCTGTGTGATACTGTCTGCTGAGCTGTGTATCTAATCCTCTCCTGTGTGATACTGTTAGCTGAGCTGTGTATCTAATCCTCTCCTGTGTGATACTGTCTGCTGAGCTGTGTATCTAATCCTATCCGGTGTGATACTGTCTGCTGAGCTGTGTATCTAATCTTCTCCTGTGTGATACTGTCTGCTGAGCTGTGTATCTAATCTTCTCCTGTGTGATACTGTCTGCTGAGCTGTGTATCTAATCCCCTCCTGTGTGATACTGTCTGCTGATCTGTGTATGTAATCCTCTCCTGTGTGATACTGTCTGCTGAGCCGTGTATCTAATCCCCTCCTGTGTGATACTGTCTGCTGAGCTGTGTATCTAATCCTCTCCTGTGTGATACTGTCAGCTGAGCCGTGTATCTAATCCTCTCCTGTGTGATACTGTCTGCTGAGCTGTGTATCTAATCCTATCCGGTGTGATACTGTCTGCTGAGCTGTGTATCTAATCTTCTCCTGTGTGATACTGTCTGCTGAGCTGTGTATCTAATCCTATCCGGTGTGATACTGTCTGCTGAGCTGTGTATCTAATCTTCTCCTGTGTGATACTGTCTGCTGAGCTGTGTATCTAATCCTATCCGGTGTGATACTGTCTGCTGAGCCGTGTATCTAATCCTCTCCTGTGTGATACTGTCTGCTGAGCTGTGTATCTAATCCTATCTGGTGTGATACTGTCTGCTGAGCAGTGTATCTAATCTTCTCCTGTGTGATACTGTCTGCTGAGCTGTGTATCTAATCTTCTCCTGTGTGATACTGTCTGCTGAGCTGTGTATCTAATCTTCTCCTGTGTGATACTGTCTGCTGAGCTGTGTATCTAATCTTCTCCTGTGTGATACTGTCTGCTGAGCTGTGTATCTAATCCCCTCCTGTGTGATACTGTCTGCTGAGCTGTGTATCTAATCCTCTCCTGTGTGATACTGTCTGCTGAGCCGTGTATCTAATCCCCTCCTGTGTGATACTGTCTGCTGAGCTGTGTATCTAATCCTCTCCTGTGTGATACTGTCAGCTGAGCTGTGTATCTAATCCTCTCCTGTGTGATACTGTCTGCTGAGCTGTGTATCTAATCCTCTCCTGTGTGATACTGTCTGCTGAGCTGTGTATCTAATCCTATCCGGTGTGATACTGTCTGCTGAGCTGTGTATCTAATCTTCTCCTGTGTGATACTGTCTGCTGAGCTGTGTATCTAATCCCCTCCTGTGTGATACTGTCTGCTGAGCTGTGTATCTAATCCTATCCGGTGTGATACTGTCTGCTGAGCTGTGTATCTAATCTTCTCCTGTGTGATACTGTCTGCTGAGCTGTGTATCTAATCCTATCCGGTGTGATACTGTCTGCTGAGCCGTGTATCTAATCCTCTCCTGTGTGATACTGTCTGCTGAGCTGTGTATCTAATCCTATCCGGTGTGATACTGTCTGCTGAGCAGTGTATCTAATCTTCTCCTGTGTGATACTGTCTGCTGAGCTGTGTATCTAATCTTCTCCTGTGTGATACTGTCTGCTGAGCTGTGTATCTAATCTTCTCCTGTGTGATACTGTCTGCTGAGCTGTGTATCTAATCTTCTCCTGTGTGATACTGTCTGCTGAGCTGTGTATCTAATCCCCTCCTGTGTGATACTGTCTGCTGAGCTGTGTATCTAATCCTCTCCTGTGTGATACTGTCTGCTGAGCCGTGTATCTAATCCCCTCCTGTGTGATACTGTCTGCTGAGCTGTGTATCTAATCCTCTCCTGTGTGATACTGTCAGCTGAGCTGTGTATCTAATCCTCTCCTGTGTGATACTGTCTGCTGAGCTGTGTATCTAATCCTATCCGGTGTGATACTGTCTGCTGAGCTGTGTATCTAATCTTCTCCTGTGTGATACTGTCTGCTGAGCTGTGTATCTAATCTTCTCCTGTGTGATACTGTCTGCTGAGCTGTGTATCTAATCCTATCCGGTGTGATACTGTCTGCTGAGCTGTGTATCTAATCCCCTCCTGTGTGATACTGTCTGCTGAGCTGTGTATCTAATCCTCTCCTGTGTGATACTGTCTGCTGAGCCGTGTATCTAATCCCCTCCTGTGTGATACTGTCTGCTGAGCTGTGTATCTAATCCTCTCCTGTGTGATACTGTCAGCTGAGCTGTGTATCTAATCCTCTCCTGTGTGATACTGTCTGCTGAGCCGTGTATCTAATCCCCTCCTGTGTGATACTGTCTGCTGAGCTGTGTATCTAATCCTCTCCTGTGTGATACTGTCAGCTGAGCTGTGTATCTAATCCTATCCGGTGTGATACTGTCTGCTGAGCTGTGTTTCTAATCTTCTCCTGTGTGATACTGTCTGCTGAGCTGTGTATCTAATCTTCTCCTGTGTGATACTGTCTGCTGAGCTGTGTATCTAATCCTATCCGGTGTGATACTGTCTGCTGAGCTGTGTATCTAATCCTATCCGGTGTGATACTGTCTGCTGAGCAGTGTATCTAATCTTCTCCTGTGTGATACTGTCAGCTGAGCTGTGTTTCTAATCTTCTCCTGTGTGATACTGTCTGCTGAGCTGTGTATCTAATCCCCTCCTGTGTGATACTGTCTGCTGAGCTGTGTATCTAATCCTCTCCTGTGTGATACTGTCTGCTGAGCCGTGTATCTAATCCCCTCCTGTGTGATACTGTCTGCTGAGCTGTGTATCTAATCCTCTCCTGTGTGATACTGTCAGCTGAGCTGTGTATCTAATCCTCTCCTGTGTGATACTGTCTGCTGAGCTGTGTATCTAATCCTATCCGGTGTGATACTGTCTGCTGAGCTGTGTATCTAATCTTCTCCTGTGTGATACTGTCTGCTGAGCTGTGTATCTAATCCCCTCCTGTGTGATACTGTCTGCTGAGCTGTGTATCTAATCCTATCCGGTGTGATACTGTCTGCTGAGCTGTGTATCTAATCTTCTCCTGTGTGATACTGTCTGCTGAGCTGTGTATCTAATCCTATCCGGTGTGATACTGTCTGCTGAGCCGTGTATCTAATCCTCTCCTGTGTGATACTGTCTGCTGAGCTGTGTATCTAATCCTATCCGGTGTGATACTGTCTGCTGAGCTGTGTATCTAATCTTCTCCTGTGTGATACTGTCTGCTGAGCTGTGTATCTAATCTTCTCCTGTGTGATACTGTCTGCTGAGCTGTGTATTTAATCTTCTCCTGTGTGATACTGTCTGCTGAGCTGTGTATCTAATCTTCTCCTGTGTGATACTGTCTGTTGAGCTGTGTATCTAATCCCCTCCTGTGTGATACTGTCTGCTGAGCTGTGTATCTAATCCTCTCCTGTGTGATACTGTCTGCTGAGCCGTGTATCTAATCACCTCCTGTGTGATACTGTCTGCTGAGCTGTGTATCTAATCCTCTCCTGTGTGATACTGTCAGCTGAGCTGTGTATCTAATCCTCTCCTGTGTGATACTGTCTGCTGAGCTGTGTATCTAATCCTATCCGGTGTGATACTGTCTGCTGAGCTGTGTATCTAATCTTCTCCTGTGTGATACTGTCTGCTGAGCTGTGTATCTAATCTTCTCCTGTGTGATACTGTCTGCTGAGCTGTGTATCTAATCCTATCCGGTGTGATACTGTCTGCTGAGCTGTGTATCTAATCCTATCCGGTGTGATACTGTCTGCTGAGCAGTGTATCTAATCTTCTCCTGTGTGATACTGTCTGCTGAGCTGTGTATCTAATCTTCTCCTGTGTGATACTGTCTGCTGAGCTGTGTATCTAATCTTCTCCTGTGTGATACTGTCTGCTGAGCTGTGTATCTAATCTTCTCCTGTGTGATACTGTCTGCTGAGCTGTGTATCTAATCCCCTCCTGTGTGATACTGTCTGCTGAGCTGTGTATCTAATCCTCTCCTGTGTGATACTGTCTGCTGAGCCGTGTATCTAATCCCCTCCTGTGTGATACTGTCTGCTGAGCTGTGTATCTAATCCTCTCCTGTGTGATACTGTCAGCTGAGCTGTGTATCTAATCCTCTCCTGTGTGATACTGTCTGCTGAGCTGTGTATCTAATCCTCTCCTGTGTGATACTGTCTGCTGAGCTGTGTATCTAATCTTCTCCTGTGTGATACTGTCTGCTGAGCTGTGTATCTAATCTTCTCCTGTGTGATACTGTCTGCTGAGCTGTGTATCTAATCCTATCCGGTGTGATACTGTCTGCTGAGCTGTGTATCTAATCTTCTCCTGTGTGATACTGTCTGCTGAGCTGTGTATCTAATCCTATCCGGTGTGATACTGTCTGCTGAGCTGTGTATCTAATCTTCTCCTGTGTGATACTGTCTGCTGAGCTGTGTATCTAATCCTATCCGGTGTGATACTGTCTGCTGAGCCGTGTATCTAATCCTCTCCTGTGTGATACTGTCTGCTGAGCTGTGTATCTAATCCTATCCGGTGTGATACTGTCTGCTGAGCAGTGTATCTAATCTTCTCCTGTGTGATACTGTCTGCTGAGCTGTGTATCTAATCTTCTCCTGTGTGATACTGTCTGCTGAGCTGTGTATCTAATCTTCTCCTGTGTGATACTGTCTGCTGAGCTGTGTATCTAATCTTCTCCTGTGTGATACTGTCTGCTGAGCTGTGTATCTAATCCCCTCCTGTGTGATACTGTCTGCTGAGCTGTGTATCTAATCCTCTCCTGTGTGATACTGTCTGCTGAGCCGTGTATCTAATCCCCTCCTGTGTGATACTGTCTGCTGAGCTGTGTATCTAATCCTCTCCTGTGTGATACTGTCAGCTGAGCTGTGTATCTAATCCTCTCCTGTGTGATACTGTCTGCTGAGCTGTGTATCTAATCCTATCCGGTGTGATACTGTCTGCTGAGCTGTGTATCTAATCTTCTCCTGTGTGATACTGTCTGCTGAGCTGTGTATCTAATCTTCTCCTGTGTGATACTGTCTGCTGAGCTGTGTATCTAATCCTATCCGGTGTGATACTGTCTGCTGAGCTGTGTATCTAATCCTATCCTGTGTGATACTGTCTGCTGAGCAGTGTATCTAATCTTCTCCTGTGTGATACTGTCTGCTGAGCTGTGTATCTAATCTTCTCCTGTGTGATACTGTCTGCTGAGCTGTGTATCTAATCTTCTCCTGTGTGATACTGTCTGCTGAGCTGTGTATCTAATCTTCTCCTGTGTGATACTGTCTGCTGAGCTGTGTATCTAATCTCTCCTGTGTGATACTGTCTGCTGAGCTGTGTATCTAATCCCCTCCTGTGTGATACTGTCTGCTGAGCCGTGTATCTAATCCCCTCCTGTGTGATACTGTCTGCTGAGCTGTGTATCTAATCATCTCCTGTGTGATACTGTCAGCTGAGCTGTGTATCTAATCCTCTCCTGTGTGATACTGTCTGCTGAGCTGTGTATCTAATCCTATCCTGTGTGATACTGTCTGCTGAGCTGTGTATCTAATCTTCTCCTGTGTGATACTGTCTGCTGAGCTGTGTATCTAATCTTCTCCTGTGTGATACTGTCTGCTGAGCTGTGTATCTAATCCTATCCGGTGTGATATTGTCTGCTGAGCTGTGTATCTAATCCTATCCGGTGTGATACTGTCTGCTGAGCAGTGTATCTAATCTTCTCCTGTGTGATACTGTCTGCTGAGCTGTGTATCTAATCTTCTCCTGTGTGATACTGTCTGCTGAGCTGTGTATCTAATCTTCTCCTGTGTGATACTGTCTGCTGAGCTGTGTATCTAATCTTCTCCTGTGTGATACTGTCTGCTGAGCTGTGTATCTAATCCCCTCCTGTGTGATACTGTCTGCTGAGCTGTGTATCTAATCCTCTCCTGTGTGATACTGTCTGCTGAGCCGTGTATCTAATCCCCTCCTGTGTGATACTGTCTGCTGAGCTGTGTATCTAATCCTCTCCTGTGTGATACTGTCAGCTGAGCTGTGTATCTAATCCTCTCCTGTGTGATACTGTCTGCTGAGCTGTGTATCTAATCCTATCCGGTGTGATACTGTCTGCTGAGCTGTGTATCTAATCTTCTCCTGTGTGATACTGTCTGCTGAGCTGTGTATCTAATCTTCTCCTGTGTGATACTGTCTGCTGAGCTGTGTATCTAATCCTATCCGGTGTGATACTGTCTGCTGAGCTGTGTATCTAATCCTATCCGGTGTGATACTGTCTGCTGAGCAGTGTATCTAATCTTCTCCTGTGTGATACTGTCTGCTGAGCTGTGTATCTAATCTTCTCCTGTGTGATACTGTCTGCTGAGCTGTGTATCTAATCTTCTCCTGTGTGATACTGTCTGCTGAGCTGTGTATCTAATCCTCTCCTGTGTGATACTGTCTGCTGAGCCGTGTATCTAATCCCTCCTGTGTGATACTGTCTGCTGAGCTGTGTATCTAATCTCTCCTGTGTGATACTGTCTGCTGAGCTGTGTATCTAATCTTCTCCTGTGTGATACTGTCTGCTGAGCTGTGTATCTAATCCTCTCCTGTGTGATACTGTCTGCTGAGCTGTGTATCTAATCTTCTCCTGTGTGATACTGTCTGCTGAGCTGTGTATCTAATCCTCTCCTGTGTGATACTGTCAGCTGAGCTGTGTATCTAATCCTCTCCTGTGTGATACTGTCTGCTGAGCTGTGTATCTAATCCTATCCTGTGTGATACTGTCTGCTGAGCTGTGTATCTAATCCTTCTCCTGTGTGATACTGTCTGCTGAGCTGTGTATCTAATCCTCTCCTGTGTGATACTGTCTGCTGAGCTGTGTATCTAATCCTATCCGGTGTGATACTGTCTGCTGAGCTGTGTATCTAATCTTCTCCTGTGTGATACTGTCTGCTGAGCTGTGTATCTAATCTCCTCCTGTGTGATACTGTCTGCTGAGCTGTGTATCTAATCCTCTCCTGTGTGATACTGTCTGCTGAGCTGTGTATCTAATCCTATCCGGTGTGATACTGTCTGCTGAGCAGTGTATCTAATCTTCTCCTGTGTGATACTGTCTGCTGAGCTGTGTATCTAATCTTCTCCTGTGTGATACTGTCTACTGAGCTGTGTATCTAATCTTCTCCTGTGTGATACTGTCTGCTGAGCTGTGTATCTAATCTTCTCCTGTGTGATACTGTCTGCTGAGCTGTGTATCTAATCCCTCCTGTGTGATACTGTCTGCTGAGCTGTGTATCTAATCCTCTCCTGTGTGATACTGTCTGCTGAGCCGTGTATCTAATCCCCTCCTGTGTGATACTGTCTGCTGAGCTGTGTATCTAATCCTCTCCTGTGTGATACTGTCAGCTGAGCTGTGTATCTAATCCTCTCCTGTGTGATACTGTCTGCTGAGCTGTGTATCTAATCCTATCCGGTGTGATACTGTCTGCTGAGCTGTGTATCTAATCTTCTCCTGTGTGATACTGTCTGCTGAGCTGTGTATCTAATCTTCTCCTGTGTGATACTGTCTGCTGAGCTGTGTATCTAATCCTATCCTGTGTGATACTGTCTGCTGAGCTGTGTATCTAATCCTATCCGGTGTGATACTGTCTGCTGAGCAGTGTATCTAATCTTCTCCTGTGTGATACTGTCTGCTGAGCTGTGTATCTAATCTTCTCCTGTGTGATACTGTCTGCTGAGCTGTGTATCTAATCTTCTCCTGTGTGATACTGTCTGCTGAGCTGTGTATCTAATCTTCTCCTGTGTGATACTGTCTGCTGAGCTGTGTATCTAATCCTCTCCTGTGTGATACTGTCTGCTGAGCTGTGTATCTAATCTTCTCCTGTGTGATACTGTCTGCTGAGCGTGTATCTAATCCCCTCCTGTGTGATACTGTCTGCTGAGCTGTGTATCTAATCCTCTCCTGTGTGATACTGTCTGCTGAGCTGTGTATCTAATCCTATCCTGTGTGATACTGTCTGCTGAGCTGTGTATCTAATCCTCTCCTGTGTGATACTGTCTGCTGAGCTGTGTATCTAATCCTCTCCTGTGTGATACTGTCTGCTGAGCTGTGTATCTAATCCTCTCCTGTGTGATACTGTCTGCTGAGCCGTGTATCTAATCCCCTCCTGTGTGATACTGTCTGCTGAGCTGTGTATCTAATCCTTCTCCTGTGTGATACTGTCTGCTGAGCTGTGTATCTAATCCCCTCCTGTGTGATACTGTCTGCTGAGCTGTGTATCTAATCCTCTCCTGTGTGATACTGTCTGCTGAGCTGTGTATCTAATCCCTCCTGTGTGATACTGTCTGCTGAGCTGTGTATCTAATCCTCTCCTGTGTGATACTGTCTGCTGAGCCGTGTATCTAATCCCCTCCTGTGTGATACTGTCTGCTGAGCTGTGTATCTAATCCTCTCCTGTGTGATACTGTCTGCTGAGCTGTGTATCTAATCTTCTCCTGTGTGATACTGTCTGCTGAGCTGTGTATCTAATCCTATCCGGTGTGATACTGTCTGCTGAGCTGTGTATCTAATCTTCTCCTGTGTGATACTGTCTGCTGAGCTGTGTATCTAATCTTCTCCTGTGTGATACTGTCTGCTGAGCTGTGTATCTAATCCTATCCGGTGTGATACTGTCTGCTGAGCTGTGTATCTAATCTTCTCCTGTGTGATACTGTCTGCTGAGCTGTGTATCTAATCCTATCCGGTGTGATACTGTCTGCTGAGCTGTGTATCTAATCTTCTCCTGTGTGATACTGTCTGCTGAGCTGTGTATCTAATCCTCTCCTGTGTGATACTGTCTGCTGAGCTGTGTATCTAATCTTCTCCTGTGTGATACTGTCTGCTGAGCTGTGTATCTAATCTCTCCTGTGTGATACTGTCTGCTGAGCTGTGTATCTAATCTCCTCCTGTGTGATACTGTCTGCTGAGCTGTGTATCTAATCCTCTCCTGTGTGATACTGTCTGCTGAGCTGTGTATCTAATCCTCTCCTGTGTGATACTGTCTGCTGAGCTGTGTATCTAATCTCTCCTGTGTGATACTGTCTGCTGAGCTGTGTATCTAATCCCCTCCTGTGTGATACTGTCTGCTGAGCTGTGTATCTAATCCTCTCCTGTGTGATACTGTCTGCTGAGCTGTGTATCTAATCCTCTCCTGTGTGATACTGTCTGCTGAGCTGTGTATCTAATCCTTCTCCTGTGTGATACTGTCTGCTGAGCTGTGTATCTAATCTCTCCTGTGTGATACTGTCTGCTGAGCTGTGTATCTAATCTCTCCTGTGTGATACTGTCTGCTGAGCTGTGTATCTAATCCTATCCGGTGTGATACTGTTCTGCTGAGCTGTGTATCTAATCTTCTCCTGTGTGATACTGTCTGCTGAGCTGTGTATCTAATCTTCTCCTGTGTGATACTGTCTGCTGAGCTGTGTATCTAATCCTATCCG